>NC_090448.1:455256502-455573888 GCF_031143425.1 Pleurodeles waltl
AAATCACACATTTTTCCCACATTTTCGTGATGGAACCTCCCAGAATCTGCAGGAATCCACAAAATTCCTACCACCCAGCATTATTGCACCTACACCAATAAAAATTCTGCCCCACTTGTCAGCCTAAAAACGATTTTTTTCAAACTGCCTTTTTGGACCCCCTTTGGTTTCCCCTCAATTTTGACATGTTTTTGACTTTTTCGTGTCTCAAGCACTTGGCCCACCTACACAAGTGAGGTATCATTTTTATCCAGAGACTGAGGAGAATGTTGGGTGGTAGGAAATTTGTGTTGGTGTGGTGATCCCACACAGAAATGTGGGGAAAATTTGTTTTTTTTAGCTAAATTTGAGGTCTGCTGAGGATTCTGGGTAAGAAAAGATTGGGGGATCCACGCAAGTCACACCTCCCTGGACTCCCTCAAGTGTCTAGTTTTCAGAAATGTCTGGGTTTGGTAGATTTCCCTAGATGGCTGCTGAGCCCAGGACCAAAAACGCAGGTGCCCCCCGCAAAAACAGGTAGCTTTGTAATTGATCATTGCATGTGTTCACGTAGTGTTTTGGGGCATTTCCTGTCGGGCACAAGGCCTACCCACACAAGTGAGGTACAATTTTTATCAGGAGACTTCGGGGAATGCTGGGTGGGAGAAAATTTGTGGCTCCTCTCAGGTTCCAGAACTTTCTATCACCGAAATGTGAGGAAAAAGTATTGTTTTGCCAAATTTTGAGGTTTGCAAAGAGTTCTGGGTAACAGAACCTGTTCAGAGTGCCACAAGTTACCCCATCCTGGGTTCCCATAGGTGTCTGGTTTTCATAAATGTCCAGGTTTGCTAGGTTTTCCTATGTGCCGGATGAGCTAGAGGCCAAATTCCACAGCTAGGCACTTTGCAAAAAAACAAGTCAGTTTTCATAAGAAAAATTTGATGTGTCCCTGTTGAGTTTTGGGAAATTTCCTGTTGCTGACACTAGGCCTACCCACACAAGTGAGGTACCATTTTTGTCGAGAGACTTGGGGGAATGCTGGGTGGAAGGAACTTTGTGGCTCCTCTCAGATTCCAGAAGTTCTATCACCAAAATGTGAGGAAAAAATGTTTGTTTTTGCCAAATTTTGAGGTTTGCAAAGGATTCTGGGTACAGAACCTGGCGAGAGCACTACAAGTTACCCCATCCTGGGTTCCCCTAGGTGTCTAGTTTTCAGAAAAGCACAGGTTTGGTAGGTTTTCCTAGGTGCCGGCTGAGCTAGAGACTAAAATCCACAGCTAGGCACTTTCCAAGAAACACCTCAGTTTTCAATGTAAAATTTGATGTCTCCATGTTGCATTTTGGGGCTTTTCCTGTTGCAGACAGTAGGCCTAGCAACACAAGTGAGGTACCATTTTTATTGGAAGACTTGGGTGAATGCTGGGTGGAAGGAAATTTGTGTCTCCTCACAGATTCCAGAACTTTCTGTCATCGAAACGTGAGGAAAAAGTGTTTTTTTGCCACAGTTTGAGGTTTGCAAAGGATTCTTGGTAACAGAACCTGGTGAGAGCCTTACAAGTCACCAAGTTACAAGTTTCCCTAGGTGCCGGCTGAGCTAGAGGCCTAAATCCACAGCTAGGCACTTTCCAAAAAACACGTCAGATTTCCTTTATTTCTTTGTGAACCTTCCAGTGACGGTCCCTGTGTCCTGGTTTTGTAAACTTGATATCCTCCTTTGGGAATTAATTTGGGACGATGGTCGCCAAAGGGTTGCATTGTCTGCCCTCGTCCGCCCTCAATAGAGGGTGGATTGGGGTGCCTGATTTTTAACTATATTTCTTAGGGTCACAACTACAGTGGATAACCAAATGGCTTGATGCAATGGTCCTGTCCGAACTTGGTCTGGTGGGCAAGGAATCTAACCAGGGGCTGCTATTAGCGAAATTCCTACAACCTACCATGCAGATCCCATGCCCGGGTGTTCTTCTGTCTACATCCCTATTCTGTTGGCAGTGAGGACTGTTCCAACTAGTGAGGTTCCCTACGCCCCAAAGCTGCAGCTGGTGGGCCTGCCTCACAGCGATCCCCTATCCTATTTCAATGCAGATATGGTGCGACTGTATGACTGTTTTCAAGAGGGTTCTCTGGTTTCCCTCTGCAACCTATCCAAACAGTCTGGTTTGCCTTAGGCGAATTCCTTACCTATGAAGCACTTACACATGCCCTTCGAGACCTATGGGTGTCAGCGGATACGGAGCACCCAACGCCATGAGGTTCTTCAGCTTCTGTTGACTTTGGGATCTGGTCGACATGTAGTCATGTAGTTTTATAGAGTGCTGAATGCTCAGCCGTGGAAACCACTGGATGCCCTCCAGACCTATTTGTCCATGGACTTAGGCCGGGAATTGACAGATGCGGATTGGACAAGGAAACTAGTGTACCCTCATAAGGTCTCCCGTAATTCATGTCTTAAATACATTCAATATAACTTACTATATCTTACTCCCCGTAGGATCATGGCAATATATTGCGATGAGCCCCGGGAATGGCCCGCTGTTGGGCACTGAATGCAGACTTCAGGCAAATGACTTGGGGTTGCCCTTGGTTGAGTAATTTTTGGGAGGGGGCATCATGAAGCTAAATGAGACCCCAAACAAATCATCAACCAACACCCATGACACCTGCTTGCTGTGCCATTCCCCTAGCTGCCACCCCAAGAGAGTTGGGAGTAGATTTCTGGATCTGGCACTAGACATGCAGTTTGTCGACATGGCTTGGAATATTTTTGAGAAACAGTGGTTCTTATTGGATAATAAGTGAGTATTCAATGAAAACCAGGCTCAATTGTATCAATCTCACAACAGTAGAAAGATTAGCAGAGAAGGCAGCCTCAGTTTCTAGTATAATAAATGAGGTCAAACATTGTAATCAATATCCAGACCAATATGTTTATACAAGGTTCATATATAATTGTGAATGTCCCAAAAGACGTGGAACCTACAAATTACAAGAGAAGTACACATTACAGCAAACAAAAAGAAAGGTTTCCGAAATACGGCCAAAACGACCTAAATGTCCATGCACATGACTCGATTAGATTAAAAGATGACAATATTAGGTTCGTTGAAGCCAAGTCGACCCTCTAACCAATATGGGGTCTCATCAGCACTAAACAAATAAAAGGGACACTGTAGTGTCTATATAGTGCATTAAAATGAAGTACACTGTGCAGAGAGTCCAGTGGATCCCCAAAGGTTTGCAGAGGCAGAAATAGATAGGTCTAGTGCTCTTTTTGTGGTAGTGTGATCGAGCAGATAGGCTTATCAAGGAGCTGTGTTAAGCATTTGCTATACTCACAGAGACAATAATAGAGACACACACTCAAAGAATAAATTAGAGACCAATTTAGAAAAATAACAGTTGCTTTTATATGTGCTTTGAAACAGAGAACTTCGTTATAACGTAAGCAGTTTTTAATTTAAAAATAATTTGCTGTTTCAAAAATCAACAATTTTCAGAGTCTTCAATGTCAGCCTGTGGAAGGAAAACAAGAATGCAGTTTCTCAGGTAAGTACACAACTTACAACCCCAGTCTTCATTGTTTCAGGCTAGCACCGGGCAAGGTTCAGGTTGGTACCATGTGTCCACCCACAGCGGCATGGGGGCGGCTGAGTGCCAAGGTCAAAGTCGGAGTCACAGCCCAATGTTAGTCAATGGAGACTCGAGGGACTGAAGACACACTGCTCCCAGGTAAGTACATGCGGTGTCATAGGTTGGTCTCCGGGAGTTGAGGCAAGCACTAGAGATGGGGGGGCTGCAAGGCAACACCAAACTTACAGCATCAGCTGCACAGGGGCGGCCAGATAGAATGTGTCGACACATCATTGGGCACCCAATGCTATCCAATGGAGACAGGGGGTATCAGCGATAGGACTGCTTACAGGTAAAAAGAGTGGGGTAAGGGTGGATCTTTTGGGGTTGAAGCAAGGACAAAGGAGGTCACAAGGCAACATTAAACTTACACCCTCAGCAGTACAGGGGTGGCCGGGTGCAGAGTGCCAACACAGACTCAGGCTCCCAATGGTAGACAACACAGGAGAACACTTTTAGAAACGGGCTGCAGGCTCTGGTCAGGGGGCCGGGGGAGGTCAACCCACAACTGCACAGGTAAGTTAAGATACCAGGGGTCATAGGGACACCAACGGTCTAGCTCCCCAAGGCCCAGGGGCTTGGGGCGCAGGAGTGTCTTTTGGTGTCGGAAACAGCTTACCGGGCAGTACGTGGTCAGAGGGAGCCCTTGAATTTAGGCTGCAGGCGTTGCTGTGGAGTCTGGCAGGGGTCAGCCCATGATGGACTCTAGGTCAAAAGTGCTGGGGAACCTTCACTGGACTGGTGGGCCACTTGGACTCAGGCCTTGGGCATCAGGTGCAGAAGTGTTTCCAGGTGGAGGTTTTGCAGTTCCTCAGGCAGACTTCTTTCTTCTTTGGAGATGTTTCTCTTGGACAAGTCCGCTGTCTTTGTGAGTTCTTGTTCTTTATTGAAGACAGGCAGTCCTCCCAAGGCTTTGGAGATTGCTGGGCTGCAGGAAAGTTGTCTTCTGGGTGCAGGTTTCTTTGAAGGCTGCAGACAGGCCGGTCAGTTGGTGTCTTCTGTCTTCTCTGCTGGGCGACTTCTGTTTTGTCCGGCTCTTCCTAGATCGATGGGAATCTGATCCTTGGGTTCAGAGGTGCCATATAAATACTGAATTTAGGGGCGTTACAGGGAGTGCCAGGTAGTAGCCAATGGGACACTCACATTTAGGATGACTACGCCCTTTCTTTCCTTTGGGAAGTGGCAAATCCCTAACCCTATTGACCTAATTCCTTCCATGCAAAATGGAGGAATTTAAAAAGTAGTTACCACTTCAGCTCATACACCCTAGGAGTGCAACTGGCATGAAGTGGGCACTCTTAATTGACCTAATATTCCTGCCAGTCCTGCCTTCAAAAGTGGCACCAGGAACTGGGGATCGGCCTCCTACATTATTTTGAGAGGCCTGGGATGCATTTCAAAGGTATCAAGGCCTTTTAAGCTCCCCACCCTGGAATGTCCATCCTGCCTGGAAGAGGAGGTCATACCTCTGCCCAGAGTAGGCCTTTGTTCTGAGCCTTTGAGAGCATTGGCTCTCACCTCAGGGGGCCAGAACTCTTGCCTAGTGTGCCTCCACCTGCTCTGACCAGTCAGTGCCCACTCTAGGAGTTGGTAGGCTTCAAGGGGGCTCTAAGGTGTCCTCTGAGTACATGTATTAATAAATCCATCACTGGATTCAGTTAGGGTTTAGTAATATAAGATATTTGATACCAAACATCCATATTGTCAATGAAGCCATCATGTAGCTGGGGAACTCGTAAAGACCAGTGTCCAGAATATGTACGTAAAATGACTATACTGTTCACTTACTATGTCTGAGAATCGACAAAGACATAGCAGGGGCATATCTGCTCATGCAGGTATGCCCTCACATGTAATATAATGTACCGTGCCTTTAGGCCTGGTAGGCCTGCCAGAGGGGTGACTTTCATATATTGCATACAGTGTGCAGGGGACAGGGCACACAGGTTGTGTGCTATGTTGTGTTTTCATTTTAGGTCTGCACCAAGACATGCAGCCTGCGAAGGCAGCACTGTGTGCACTTAGGTTGAAGGGTCCCTGAGGGTGGCACAATCTGTGCTGCAGCCCGCAGAAGCCTTCCTTTAGGACCCCATGACCTAGGTACCAGGGTTACCTCTTACTAGGGACTAACAGTGGTAACTAAAAGTTTGCAATTGGAGAAAACTACTCTGCAGTTTTAGGGAAAGTGATCTGGCAGTGATGATTAGCAGAGACCCAGTGCACTTTCATTCGAAATTGCACCAGAAACCAGGCAAAAAGTGGGGGGTGTGACCATGTCAAAAGAGGCACTTTCATACAGACACCTAAAAGAAAACACAACCATCTACTAATGGAAAGAAGACGATGACACACACACCTAAAAATCAAGCCCCAAGTGCTCAACACCAACAGTGCAATTATATAGAATCTACTTACACAGGTGACTTTGCACTGTATATAGATACAAAATAGAGAGAATGATTTGTGGCCAATTTCTTCTCTGTGCTGAACAAACCTGTGAAACGGCTTACCCCCTGTAAAAAAGGACGTGGTTGATTAACCAGCGTATGGTCCTAGCGTCTGTGTAAATATCTTCAGTCTGCTCCTAATTTATGCACAAAAAAGGTAAAAGTGGTCAGTAAGAATTTGTAGTGGCACAACTACTGTAAGGCACATGGAAGCACAGTGGCTTACCTCTGGTAGGCCCGAGGAACACAATGAAGTATTATCAGCATAAGGAGATATGTACACAGTGATCTTAATATGGTCCCCTTGGCTTGCAATGGTAGACAATGTACAGAGGGTTGTGGAGTCTAAATACACCAGAAGCTCACAATGGTGGAATACAAGAGGCGGGCAATAATGACCTCGCCGCATCCACACTAGAGAACGTTGATGCGGTGTATCTCACAGATCAAAATAAGGGTGGGCGTTCCAAGCCAGGCTTGGAAAGCTGATGTCAGCCACAGTACCTGTGAGGGGAAGTGTTCAGCCTAGCGGTAGGGGAAAAGGTTAGTACAATCTCCGAAAGTGTGAGGGGTGGCAGGGCCCCATAATATAAGATGTATAAGAGGCAATGGTCCGCAAGAAAATTACCAATTCATTTGAGAAACTACCACAGCAAGTAAACGGGGCTCCTAAAATGAGAAAGGCTGCAAGACCCTACAATCTCAGAGGTAGATAAAGGACATTACAATATAAAATCCGGAACCTTCCCAACACGGATTAGGGTCCAACCCATGGTGTGCAAGCACAATCTAGTCCAGGTTTAGGGAAAAGGGTTAGTACAGTTCCCTACAAAGGAGGGGCAGGGTCTTGAAATGTATAGTGTATAAGAGGAAGAAAAATGCATACAAAATTACACAATAATATAAAAGTGAATATAAAGAAGGATAAACCCCTGGTGTATGTGGATAAACAGGATATATGCTAAGGGATAAAGGTGCCCACTGAATATATAATCTAATCCTTTTGCCCAGTCACTTGTTGAGGAAAAATCTATTAAGTAAGCATGAGCATAGGTGGAGAACAGGAACAAATAAATATTGCATCCTATTAGCATATTTACTATAATTAATGGTTAGGGCAATGAGACCTTATGAACACACAGACCCGACTGGCTGACCATAGCATAATAAAAAATATAATAAAAGGCGCTAATTTTGTCACTTAGAAAAATAGATAACAAACGGCAATGCATGTATAAACTAGAAATGTGACAATAAATGGGAGACTGACTCCCCAGGAAGTGGTATGTAAAGGTGATCAAAACCAGTAAGCCTAGTATAAACATATTGGTCTGGAAATTGATTATAATGTTTGTCCTCATTTATTTTACTAGTAATTGTGGCTGCCTTCCCTCCTTATTTCTACTGTTATATTAATAAGATTGTGCTTGGTTTTCATTGAATAGTCATTTATTATCTAATAAGAACCACTTTTTCTCAAAAATATTGTTATTGCCCGGGTTCTTTTTTGGAAGGGCTGCCTTTGTTGGTTTGTATAATGGCATGCTTGGAAAGCAGTGGGTTGTCCCTGACTGGGCACCTGGGTGAGAGATGTTACACTCTGGGCCCAGGTGGAGGAAAGAACTTTGATACATGAATAGACAAGGAGATTCCAGCGCAGACCTGTAGCACTCCTATAGTCTAAAGTCATAGATAACTGGGAATCCCAAGAGGCTGCTGATGAAGTATCAGAGGGGGAGGTGGAGAACCTGGTGACTATGACTGGGACTAGCCGAGAGCCAGACACCATAACCACGCAAGAAGACAAGAGCAGGTGAACTGTGGTCCCCTGACTAGACCCATAGACGATGGGTATGGCTCTGCGATGGCTGCTCTTTGACTCCCCACTCCCCCGCCCTGATTGGGAGAAGTGGTTCACTCCCTTGCACCTGCCACCACGGCACCCCAAAAGAGACTATGGTCCTCATTATGACATTGGCGGTCAGCTGACCGCCACTCCGGTGATGGCGATAAAGACCGCCAAATTATGACCATGGCGGTGATCCCTCCCATAGACAGCCAATGTGCCACCCAAACCGCCAGCGCAGTCTGTCCACTGACCATGGCGGTAGCCATCTTCAGGTTGGTGGAAGACAACAACCGCCTACCATATTATGACATAGCAGACCGCCAGGATTTCTGGGGCGGGACCTCCACCTCCACCTCCAAAAGCCTGGCAGAAATACATCATATAAAAGGAGACACTCACTTCCAGGGACACAGAGGAGTCCGCTGCCACCATGGAACCCGAACTGGAAGTCCTGCCAATGCTGTACCAGGTGATGGCAGTTCAGGAACAGCAACGCCGATGAAGATGACGACCGTGAGTACAGCTGCTTAGCACACAATGGAAGGAGGGAAGAGTGACACACCCACATGCACAACACACACCATACACACATACCACACACTGAAAACAATCTGCAGAGAAATTCAACAACAACATAACCCAGGAGCAAAGAAAGCCAGGACACATACCTTTGGTCTAACCACTGTAACACATTGGGTATAGCGACCTCAAGAAAATAAAACATAAATATTCACAGAAAGCCCCATTGGCCAGTCCAATTTAACTACTAAGCCACAGGGCAATGTCCAAGGCCCAACATGACTCCTGTCAGCCCAAGTCACTCCACTGGACAGTGGCATCATGCTGATGGTAGGCAGGCACCTCAGGGGTGGGGGGGGTTCTTGGGAGGGGGATCCTTGGACTTGGGTATTGGAGGGGGTGGGTCCTTGCTTCGTTGTTTAGGGGGCAGAGGTGGTTGCTTGGGGCAGGGGCCCAGAGTGGCACTCTTGTGCCCCTTAGTGGCAGGAGAAGCTACAGGGGGAGGAACAGGAGTGGACTGGGAGCTGGAGGTACTGGAAGGCGGAGAGGGATCTTTCTCTTACAGGCAGGACGGGGGGGGAGGATAGAAGAGGTCAAGGTGAGAAAGGAAAAGTTTCTTAGGTCCAATGGGGCGGGTTGCGGGAAGAGGTTTGGCAGTGGCGGTAGAGGGGGTGGTTGTAGAAGGATTAGGTGTGCTGGACTTGGGTGCATGGACAGTATGCATGTGTGAGGTGGATGGCTGTTGAGTGTCTGAGTGGGAGTGTTTATGTGTTTTTGGAGGGGGGCACACAGCGTGGGAGAGGACAAACAGGACGTGTATGTATGTTGTTGTGGTGTCTGCAAGTCAGGTGGGTGTGCTGCATGACGTTGTGATGGTGGTGGTGGTGACTGCGCATGAGGTGAATGGGGTGCAAGTCTGGGTGTCGGCTGTTGTGGTGACTGAAGGCAAGACTGTAGAGGTGGCAGGATCTGGGACTGATGATGCAGTGCATACAGGTGTGAGTGTTCATGTGACACCGAGGGAGGAGGAGGAGGGGAGACAGTCGAGGCAGTGGATGTTGTATGTGCTTCTGTGTGTTGGTTGTGTGTGTGCTTGTGAAGTGAAGTGTGGGGCCTGTGCTTGTCTGTGCGAGTCCTGTCTGTTGTTTTGGATGCATGCTTGTCAGATTGTACGTGTGAGATGAGTTGGGGAGATGGCTTTGGGACTGGGAACAAATAGTTGGAGGGAGGACGAAAGAACAAAAGACACTGGCTGCCGTCAAAGAGGAGGCCAGAGCCTGAAACGGTATCTCTGTAGGGCAGCAATGCCACTGTGAATGCCCTCCAGATAGGCATTGCATTGCTGCATCTGGGATGCCAGCCCCTGGATGGCATTCACTATGGTTGACTGCCCTACAGAGATGGATCTCAGGAGGTCAATAACCTCCTCAGTGAGTGCAGCAGGGCTGACTGGGGCAGGGCCTGATGTGCCTTGGGCGAAGAAGACGCCCATCCTTCTCGGGAACGGGCAACTGGGTGGGGGGTTACTGGGAGGGCGGTGCTGGTACAGGGGGTGGCGGAAGATGTTGTAGCTGGGGTTGTCCCAGAGGGGTCCTCCATCACCAAAGAGCTTCCAAAGGAGGAGCAATCTGATGTCGTTGCTCCAGTCTCCCCCATGGTGATCCCCTCGCCTTCCAACCCACTGTTCCCCTTGGCGTTGGTGGACTGTGCCTCCTGGGTCCCGTGGGCTGCAGCTCCCCCACTCACCAGTGCCCCTGCTCCTTTGCCAGATGATGCTAATTCACACAAGGACAGGATGAGAAAAGGAGAGAGGGTGGGGCAGAAAGAAAGGGAGCACAAGGTCAATCGGAGCAACAACAGCATATATGGCATACACATCACACTCACTCACTGTGACTAACACTGTACAGTATGGGACCACAATGACAAACCATTACCTGGGTACAACAGCAGTAAAGAACTCAAACACTACCATGTGCACACCTACTGGGACTCACTAAGCCATGTCTGCCATGGTATGCTAGCTACTTATCAATACCAAATATACACACTACACTACATTGTTAAGCAGGACCCCACAAGAATAGCTAAACCAGCATATTGCAGCATCCACTAACTAGAACCTTGCACCCAACCCCCATGGCAGGCAACAAAAATAAATACCACAGTCTGTCCCTACCCCCTGCTGTGCTGCCCTCAAGCACCCATCCAACTCAGGATTGGTCACGGCCAGTATGCTGGCCAATAGGGGGTCAGGGTCCGATGGGCACCCTCCCTCGTTGGGAGGCCGACCACAGCTCAGCCTCCATGGTCTTCCGGGCCCAGGGTGTCAGGTCCTCCTACCATTTCCTGCGGTGGGTGCTCCGCCAGCTATGGACCCCCAGGGTCCGCACGTCCTTGGCGATGGCATGCCACAATCCTTACTTCTGATGGGCGCTGACCTGCATAGGGAACACAGACAGAAGGAAACCATGAACTCAACACTCCTTTCGAAGATTCTTCGCAGCATGCATAAGATTTGGAAGCAGGAGGTGCACACTACATTGTCTTGAGCTGTCATGTTGAGCTTGTCATGTAGGACGATCCCTAGATTTCCTGCGTGGTCTGTGGGCCTGGGGGGGTTGAATTGAACAACATAATGGATAAATATTATTTCATGATAGAAGACGTCACTGGCATCTCCATGACAAATCAGGCAAACTATGTTCAGTTTGAGGCACATAGTTATGTATTTTCTAGCAATTTTATTGCGACTGAACAATGAAAAGATTTTGAGGTTTGTAATTTACAGTTTAACAGAGGGAAACTGTTTCTGGTGACAGCCATCTCTGGGCTATTCACATTTTACAACTCTTTCTTTGAAGACATTTCTACTCAAATTGTATCTAGATCCTTTTATTGGTTTTATGGAATTAAAAGCAGTCTCACACATCATCTCTTCTGTGTTTAGAATCCACAGAGCTTTACCTAGAACTGAAAATGGATTGCCAATTCCTTTATGGGAGATGCCAGTAAAAGGATTTTATCCAGAAACATTTGCTGCTTGCTAGGAGTATCATCATGGTGAGAGAATTGCTTGGTTCGAGCTGGTGTGGTTAGTTGCAAATACTCATCCACAATCTTGTCTACTCTGGGTTACACACTATCCATCTTAGTAGGGAATGCAGATTTTCCTTGAAGCCTAGTGCTCCCGCTGTGCTTTCAGTAGGGAAATATTTTGGTTGTGTGCTTTATCAAAAGGCATGTTAAAACAAATCAACCAGTGGTGTTATTAACAACTTCCCTTTTAAAATGTCTTTAAAGACATTTGTGTGATTCTTGTAGAGGGGTATCATGTCCATCAGGAGAACAACAACTTATCATGGATAATATCATGGTCAAGGCCATAGAACAACCACTAAGGTTTGGACAAAGTGTAAGTACACACCAAAATCATGCTCACGTACAGCTCTATTCGAAGTGAATATTTCCAGTCGTTGGTGAATATGATGACACAAAACTGCAGCAGAGGGTATTGTTCCTCTTGAAACTTCCACCAATGTTCCTCCGAAAGAATGTTAGTTTGACCTCCATTCAAAATGTAATGCTCCTTGTAAGCATCCTGCCTAGGCCTTGTACAAGGTACATTCTGTTATGTGATGTGCCTGTAAAGTTTT
Source organism: Pleurodeles waltl (assembly GCF_031143425.1). Taxonomy (NCBI): domain Eukaryota; kingdom Metazoa; phylum Chordata; class Amphibia; order Caudata; family Salamandridae; genus Pleurodeles; species Pleurodeles waltl. Next base: position 455,268,583 of record NC_090448.1, read on the forward strand.
CTTAATGTGAGTGACTTTCAAGAAAGAGTCTGCTGTCCTGATGATTCAATATTTCTTTTTGGGAGCTGCAGTCCAGTCACTGGTGTACAACAACTCTTATAAGCACATGTAGTGTTCCATTTTGATGTTTACCCCAAGAAGTATAGCAACAAAGTGATCCCCTCCATATGTGTCAGTTCAACGCCATAGTATGTTTTTCATAGATTTCTAGAGTGCTTGATCATATGTAACCACAGATGTTGGTCCTGGATTCCAAACAGCTTTTGCATCCCCGAATAACATCGATAGGATGGCGTAACAACTCACTTGGAATCATTTTTAAATAAAACATTTTCGTGGTTGGATTTTCTGTTCAGAGTGGAAAGGAGAGCAACGTGCATGAATATTTATCTTGTCGTCACCGTTCTTTTTCAAGCAGGTCAAAAACACATCAGAATTCTTGTTAACATGATGAGTATTCTCATTTTTCATCTGCCAATTCTTATGAAGCATATTCAAGATCAGGGAGCTTTGGAGAGAGCCATTCAGCTTGGCATAAGCAACTGGATTTACTTCTGAATAGCTTGTCGGGAATGTCATCAAGCCTGGAAGAATGTCTGCTAATATTGATGATGTGAGTTGTATCATTGGTTTCTTTGTAAGGAGCTAGAAGAAAGAATGTCCACTTCTGCAAAATGAATCCTCTGCACTTGAAGTGTGTGCAATCTTATCAGCAGCAGAGGTTGTAAAGACACTGATTCTTACGTCTGGATGGCTTAAAACACCAATGTCATTCGATTTAGCCACAACCGAGTTCAATAGTTCAACTGAGACGCTTAAGTCATAGCTGTACATAGCCTACACCCACACCACCGAACTCCTCTGGACTGACCACCACTGCGTCCACTTCTCCTTCACCAAACCCCCCACACGCTACGATCAACACACCACACCCTACTGTATGTGGGACAAGATCCCCACAGAACGATTAAACTCCCAACTGGCCCATAACCCCCCCACTAACAACCCCAACACAGGAGCACACAACCTCTCCAAATGGATCACTGCCTGCGCAGACACACTAGCCCCCCTCAGAAAACACATCGCCACCCGCAACATCAAGAACGCCCCATGGTTCACCCCTGAACTCCAAGCACAAATGGCGCCAAGCGGAGAAAAATGGCGACTAGAACCTTCCACAACCAACTTCTCCACCCTCAAAAACACCATTCGCACCCATCACCAACTCATACGCCCCGCCAAAAGAGATCACTACAAGACACGCCTTGACAACAACTCTCTAAACAGCAAAGAACTCTTCACCATCATCAATGAACTTGCCAAACCCAAAGCCAGCAACATAGACCCCCACACACACACAGCTCCTATGTGACGCCCTGTCCAACCACTTCCTCCACAAAATCCTGGACATCCACAACAGCTTCATACCACACACACCCACCACACACACCCCTCACTCACCCAACCCAACCCCCACTCATGACCCCCCCACCACACTCTACACCTGGTCCACCACCACACACGAAGAAACAAAAAAAAACATGAACTCCATCCACTCTGGTTCCCCCTCCAACCCCTGCTCACAACGCATCTACAACAAAGCCAGCCCAACCATCGCCCCCATACTCTACAACATAATCAACTCCTCTTTCGACTCCGCCACCTACCAGGACCCCTGGAAGCACGCGGAAATCACTGCTCTCCTAAAAAACCACACACTCTGCACATGCCTCCACAACATAGGAATTCGCCACAAAGCCTTAGAGTGGCTCACCTCCTTCCTCACGGACCGGACCCAGAGAGTCTGCGTTCCACCCTTCCACTCCAACACTACCAAGCTCACCTGCAGAGTCCCCCAAGGGTCCTCCCTCAGCCCCACACTCTTCAACATCTACATGATCTCCCTAGACAACATCCTCTGAGCACACGGAATCACCATCCTCTCCTATGCAGATGACACCCAACTCATCCTCTCCCTCACCCGCAACACCACCACCGCCAAAACCAACCTACACGCTGCTCTCCTCGACACCGCCAACTGGATGACTACCAACCACCTCAAGCTCAACTCAAACAAAACCGAGATCATCATCTTCGGCCCCAACAAAACCACATGGGATGACTCCTGGTAGCCCACCGCCCTAGGCCCTGCACCCACCCCCGCAAACCATCCGCGCAACCTTGGCATCATCCTAGACCCCTCCCTCTCCATGACACAGCAAATCAATGCCCTAACTTCCTCCCGCTTCCACACACTCCGCACTCTAAAAAAATCCTTCAAATGGATTCCCCCAGAAACCAGGAAGACATCAGCAGCAGACTGGACTACGGTAACGCCCTCTACGCCGGCACCACACTCAAACTCAAACGCAAACTCCAGAGAATCCAGAACACAGCTGCACGCCTCGTCCTTGGCCTCCCTCGACACAAACGAATCTCACCACACACACCTCAAATCCCTTCACTGGCTCCCCATACACAAGAGAATCACATTCAAGATCCTCATCCACGCACACAAATCCCTTCACAACACTGACCCAACCTACCTCAACGAAAGAGTGAACTTCCATACTCCCACAGGCAACCTCCGATCAGCCGACCTCGCCCTAGCCACAGTGCCCTGCATCCAATGCACCACTACAGGAGGCAGGTCCTTCTCCTACCTCGCCCCCAAAACCTGGAACTCCCTCCCCACCGACCTTTGCAAAACCAAAGCCCTCCTGGTCTTCAAAAAGAACCTCAAGACATGGTTGTTCGATCAGTGACCCTCCCGCTCCCCACCTTGATTCCCCCCCCAGGCGCCTTGAGACCCTCACCGGTGAGTAGCGCACTCTACACATTTTTTTGATTGATTGATTGATTGACTGTATGACAGTGGTATGCCCAAACAAAACTGGAAGCTCACAACGTCCTCAGGTCTAGTTTTTTAAGGAATGTAAAAGCCTAAAAATAATGCAAAATGTGTTCCTTGGGCTCTTGTGTTTCTGTACATTTAGAGGACTGAGGCCATTTCTTAAAGGTGGTGAAAACAGTTGGCTGTGCTTTGGTAAGAGTCGGTTTTCATTCATAAGTTACTCCAATTTGTATTCTTGAGAAATACATTGTCACAGGTGTTAGAGTCAGAAGCGAAAACTGAGTGTTTTGGCATTCATCTTTGAATGATTCAGACAACGGTGGCTGCTTGTGTTGTAGGATATTTTGTCATAGTATTGCTGCCGCCTCTGCAAACAACACTCTTCTTATTCATCGTCAAGAACGAATTAATGAATTTCTAAAGCGCACAGCTACTACAAGAGTGTCCTGGCGCTAAGGCAAACCGCCAGAAAAGAACATCCTCCACTCTGAACAAATGCGTTTTCAGTTGCTTTAGAAGCACCGATGTATCTGGAATACATCTGAGATGGAGGGGGAGCTAATTCCAGTGCTTACCTGACAAAACCGAGCACGCGGAAAAACCCAACTTCTGCTTTGTGCGAGGAATAACCAGCAACCAGGCAGGCTGTGATTGTAAGGTTCTTCTTTGGTGGCATTCATATAGCCTGCTGGACAGGTATTCAGGGTAAGCCTTGTAGAAGGCTTGGTGTGCAAAAGTTAAAGCTTTTTTCCACTGGTAGCCAATGCAATTGGTTACATTAGTGGGAGACTGAGGCATGTTTGGACGGTTTAAACAAAAGGCGAATTGCCATGTTCTGAAAGTAGGAGTCACTGCGTTAGGTGGTCTCGGATCCCCAGGCAGAGGATATTGTCAAAGTCCAATCTGGAAAGGAGCAGCACCTGGACTACTGATTTCTGGACCTTCCGGAGTAGGAAGTTAATAAAATTTCTTAGCATCCTGAGTATCCAGTAGGAGGTTTTAATCATTGCTGAATTCTGAAATTTAAAAGATAGGCGCACCCCTACGTTCTTAGCCAATTCACCACCTCAGTAGGGGGTTGGGGGGTTGTAAAGTGCATTTACTGGGCCAGGCCCCTGACCATCCGTGAAAGGGGTTGGCACCAAACAACACAATCTCTGGTTTATCAGGGTTTCATTGTAGGCAGGTAGCTTTAAGCCATCTCATTATTGCCACAATTCAAGCAGCAATTTTTTCCTTGGCTTCTACTGCATTGTCTTCATAAGTCAGCAGAAGCTGCATGTCATCTGCGTAAGAGACCACGTGGATACCAAAAGATTCATTTAGGTTTGCCCATAGAGTCATGTAAATATTGAAACGTGTGAGGCTCATGCTGAACGCTGTTCAGTTCTGTTTCAGAGTGTGGCCAGCATAAATGTTTTAACACAGCCTTAAGTTCTTTGTATGGCTGACGTTAATGGAAATTGACTAGAATTTGTTGTTTTGTTGCAGGGAGTTTCATTTTGCAAACCTGTGCCTTGGGACAACAGAACGTCAGAATGCAGGGGCTGTGCCACTTCTGCCAAATCAGTACTGTCATACTAAAAATACCTGACTAGCTCACAGTGCCTTACTTGCCCTCAAAATCTTATAGAGTGACAAGTAATTGTGGCAACGCATAAGGCACAACACTCTAGGCCCCTTTCTCAGGGAACAGTGGAAAACAGGTCCGTCCTTTTCATATATTATCTCAGTCATACATATCCATAGCAACAGTAAAAAAGACTCAATGAAAGTACACAATATATTTATTGCAACTAACATAGTCTATTGTGAAGCAAATTAGATGTGATGACAACACTGGCAATAATTATAAATTATTATAAAGAATAGCAGTTAGAAAACTATATAACAGAAATAGTGCCACCATAATGCAAATCTAGTGTGTAGGAGGTTGGCACTCTATGTAGTGTGCAAAACTAGGCACACTGTGAAGAGAGTAGGCAACCACACGTTGGCTTACAGAGTAAAAAATAGACCACCTTATGCTCTAATTTTTATGGTAACTTGGTCGAGCAGTTAGGCTAATCTTGGAGAAGTGCAAAGCATTGGTTGTATTGAGATTACCAATAAATCAAATGACACACACTCAAACGAATAACTCGAGACCAATTTACAAAAGTACTTCAGATTTGTATAAAAAATGTAAGACCAAGATCATCAAATCGGGTAAGTACGTTTTAGGTTATTAATTTTTTAAGGTTAATAAAATTAACTTGTTTGTGCGTAATTACGCACCATCGGAATCAATGGTGGATATGCTTTAAAATTACATATAAAATCAAGCAGTGTGTCCCCAAGTTCTCCTTTTGCAGATAAGTCAAGATCGTCAATGGCCACTATTGATCTGCTGCAGAATTTCAGCCGGCTCCTGGTTCCAGCAGGAGCCGCGAGAAGTGGTCTTTGGAGCTGGTGCTAGGCCCCTTGGAGGGGCCACTTGGAAATGTGCTGCACAGACAAACTTAAAGGTGAGTTTGGTGGGTCCCCTTGGAGTGTCAAGGTCACAAGGGGTGGGGGACCCTTAGAGCACAGCTGTATCTTCAGTGCAGGGCACAGGGTGGCCTGGTGCAGAGCGAATCAGTGAGGCAGGAGCTGTGCGCAAAGCTGCCCTTTTGAAGCAGGAAGTAGGTTGCTTTGAGAGTCTCTTACAAGTGAGCGTGGGTGGTCCTGGTGTTTTCTCAAGTCCCTCGACTGGGGCTTCCTACTGGTCCTTTTAAAGTCCTGAGCGGACTGTCCTTCTGGGTGTCCAACGTCAAGTGACAACTAAAGAAAGAGAAATGGCCAGGGCACACCCGTATCGTAGATCCAGATGATGTTAAGGAAATAAGGTAGATGTCCGGTCCGAGAAGATGACGTTTTCAAAATTTATTATAAATGTAGATGGGTAGTCAGAGTTTCAATCCCAAAGACTACATGTGCAGTGAGTCGATTTATCCAAACAGCCAAATGATATTAGATGGTCAAAGTTACAAATAGAATGACCAATTGCAACAATAGTCCATACAGCAAAACAGCCAACACGTGTTTCGTCTACAAGACTTTTTCAAGGCTGTGAAAAAACAGATGAACAATATGTACAAATCGGTAACATGGGCATTGTACAGGAATTACTTAGACATCTAAAACCTTAGTGAAAATGAAGTGAGAAGAAACCAGAAAGATTGTGCACAAGTTTTTTACCGTGATGACGTAAATTGGAAAGGGGATGCGCAAAGAGGGAGTGTGCACAAATGTGACACAAGAGTGCAAATAGAGTCCCGTAACCAGCTAAAGGATAAAATTTACAACAGGTGGACAGCCGAGTCTATCAGGAGTAAGGTAACAGGATACAACATCATGTGCGGTATTGCAATGACTGAAGGCATAACAACAATTTTTTTTAGAAGAATTGAGAACGGGCAAGTGAATCCTAGTGAAGAGTAAAAAGTAAAACCAAAGGTAAAAGTATTCATGCATAGTGTGCTTATTATGTGAGTAGAAAAAATGAGAAGAAAATACAGAAAATTAGTAAGAGGTACGTGTAATACACCTAAGGATGTGTAAACAGAGATTCGATGGAACCAATGTAATGGACTCGTAGTGGTCTTGGATCACTAGGAGCAGTCAAATGGCACTGACAAGATCGACGAAGGCCATGATAAGCCTGGAGAAATAAAGAGCGTGAGGAAATTACTGTATAACGGGTATTGGGGACCAGAAAAAGTATAACTGAGTCATGGTGCTCAAAATTCGTAGGTATTCAATGCCGAGTCAATGAAGATGACCTAACCATTGGGTGTGGTATATATTAATAATATATATGCCCTAACCACTATGTGTGTGATAAATGTACATTTGGCAGAAAAAATGCTACTAATTAGGACTCGCCACAAGTGTAGCTAACGGAGGCAGAAGACAAATAAAAATCGCTTCAAACCGTCAGAGGTTAGTAAACAACGGTAGAGGGGCAACGTATGCAATACGAGGTAGGTATCTGTTAAGAAGCAACCGTAGTCAAAATATCATTAAGCAAAGTCAAAAAGTACAAAAAATATAGAGCGGGCGGTGGTCGTTAGTGCACACGCCGCGAGATCAAACATTTGTAATAAGAAGATTGAGTAACAGCGAAGGCGCCGAGCAAAAATGAACGTGTCTTAGAGTACAGAATTTTGAGTCCATAAATCGGAGCGGGTGTAAATAAGACCAGCGTAGCTGGTAGTATCTTACCTAATATTCTGAGAGAGTAGTTCGTGTAAGGCGCGTCAGTATGTTGAAGTGTTCTGAGCTTGTGTGTGTGCCACCACCATTATAAAGGCTGAGAGAGGTTGTGGAAACTTAGTAGAAACCAAGAAAGGACTCAAAGTGGAATAGGGGAGATTGTGAAACCAAAACGTGGGGGCCATTTTAGAACGGAGTGCATACTAACCAGAAACTGTGTTCTGAGATCGTGGTGTAAGTGCCGAGAGGCATACAGAGGTCGGATGAGAAATAATATCAATAAATTAAGGGATCACATGTATTGTGTTAAGAAACAGAAAATAGTTTTTTCCTTCCATATAATAAAGCAATGATCACAGTGGAGATCAAAGTAAATACATGTATGAGATTGTAAAACAAAGTATACAAACATGACAAAAATAAGATAATGATGATATTATGGCAAATTGTAGATGAGGAGAAAGAATAAACCTTATTCTACCATTCTAAATATCAAATGCAACAGTTGGTATTGGCCAAAAACACACAAAGCAAAAATAAATGAAAAAATATATATATATATATAACAGGGTGCCTAGAGTGTTTCAAGGTAAGTGTTATATTGCTACAAGAAGGTGTGTAGATCTTTGTCAATATTAATGCCCTCCTCCACAGCTCTAAGTTTAATGATCCAGCTACTTTCTAATTGTCTCAGCATCAGTGTTTTGTTTCCACCTATGGGTGGTGTATTGACAGAGTCAATACCATGTATGCTGATGCCTAATATTTCTCGCTGGCCATGTTTGGCATTGTAGTGGACCGCAAAGGGATAATTGACATTGTTATTGTGGATGGCCCTGATGCGTTCTTGTAGTCTCTCTTTAAGTGGTCGGATGGTACCACCCACATAAATGAGACTACAGGTGCAAATTATGCAGTAAACCACAAATTTGGTGTTACAGTTGATAAACTTATTGATCTTGTATGTCACTGGTGTGTTGTATTGGAACTCTGTAAGCTTATCTTTGATGAAGCAGCACATATTGCAATGTCCACACTCGTAGGACCCATGTGGTGCCGTCGGTAGCCAAGTCTCTTTTTGCTCTGGTGGAAGGAAACTGTGGCATAGGTGATTGCAAAGGGCAGGTCCCCTGCTGTAGGTGATGTTAGGTTTAGGTGGGAGACTTTTTTTAAGGGACCCATCCGCTAAGAGAAATGGCCAATGTTTGTGAAAAATCTTATATATGTTGGAACTGAGTGCATTGAAGGGAGTGATAAAGGATGGGGGTCTAGGAGAGTCCTTCTGTCTGATGGAAGAAACCAAAAGATCTGATCTTTTAACATGATTGATCCTGTTATTGGTTCGTAATAGTGTGTTGGGTGAGTAGCCCCTTCGTAAGAATCTTGTGTTCATTAATTTGGATTCATCATGGAAGACTGTATCTTCACTGCAGTTTCCTGATCCTGGTGAGTTCTCCATATGGTATGGCCTTGATTTGAGAGGCCGGGTGTGCACTGTTTGCATGTAAGATGGTGTTGCATGCTGTGGGTTTTCTGTACAGTTTGGAGCAGATTTTGTCGCCTTTGATGTAAAGTGTAAGATCTAAAAAGTTGACATGTGACGTGCTGTATTCCCTGGAGAAGGTAATGTTAAAGGAGTTGGTATTGAGGTGATGCAAAAAAAGGTTAAAGGTTTCCAGGTTCCCTGACCAGAAGAGAAGGACGTCATCAATGTATCTGCCCCAGTACAGTATGTATTGCGTTAGGTCTGGTGGGCACTCTCTTCATATATGTAGCCATTCGAAAAAGCCCATGTAGAGATTGGCAAAGGAGGGGGAAAATTTCGCCACCATTGCCACACCTTGTATCTGTTTGAACCATGTACCCTCAAGGACAAAAAAATTGTTATCCAGAACCAGTTCAATTAAGTCCAAGAGCATGTTAGAATGTTCTAAAAATGAAACCTCACGTGTGTCTAAAAAGTGCTGGACAGCAAGAATGCCTTTGTCTCTCAGAATACATGTGTAAAGTGAAGTTACGTCGAAAGTCGCTAGAATGTGTCCATCCGTCCAGTCAAAGTCACTAAGTTTGCTAAGAAGATCTTTTGTATCTCTGATGAAGGAGGGAAGGTTGTTGACCAGAGGTTGTAAGAACAGGTCAATGTATTCTGATATTCTTTCTGTCGGTGAGCCAATTCCTGAGATAATGGGTCTCCCTGGCGGAAAGGGTCCTGGTTTGTGTATTTTGGGTAAGATGTAAATGCATGGGGAGGTAGGGGTAGGATTGTACATGTATTTAAATTCCAAATCAGTAATGAAACATTTATCTTTCCAAATGGATAGTTTATGGAAAATGTGTTCATTGGCTTTGGTCAATGGGTTGTGCGACAAGGCAGAGTATGCAGTAGCATCATTTAATTGCCGATCAATCTCATTGATATAGTCTGATCCGTTCACGATTACAATATTTCCCCCTTTATCATATTCCTTGATGATTATATCCTTATTCTTAGCAAGGGAGTGTAAGGCTTCTCTTTCAGAGAGGGTGATATTATGTGTGATGTTTTTACGTCCTGAGCGATATGTATCGACGAGTTGATAGAGGTCAGTAGTAACTCGCTTGTCAATGACGTTGTCGCTTCCTAAATTGGGAGTGAATTTGGAGGAGGTTTTGAGACCGCTGTCAAGGTGTGTGTTGGGATCAATATTTAAGTCAAAAACAATTTCAGAGATCGAGGGAGATGAGTCAGTGATCGATTCTAAGGAAAGAAGGGTCTGAATGTCCTTAACGTCCTTAATGGTGATGTTACTGATAGGACAAGGAGCAGGGGATAGTGAGTCAGTACGCATAGGTCTGTCTTCAAAGAATTTGCGAAGTTTACACTTGCAAATGAATTTGAAGAGATTGACATGGAGTTCAGTAAAATTAGGTAAAGACGATGGCACAAAATCCAAACCTTTGCTTAAGATATTTATTTGTTGCAAGTTCAAATCAATGTTAGTTAAGTTAACAATAGAAATCTCCTCATTCGTATTAAAGCTTATGTGAGTTATTTCTGATTGGGGGTGGTGGACCTTATGATAACCCCTTCCTTTTCTTTTGTTATGTCTCTTCCCCCTTCTAATAGGTTGGTGTGGGGTTCTTCTCTCCTTCGGTTGAACGTTTGGCCCTTTCTGTATCTTTCTAGTTCCAATAAAAAAGAAAATTTTTGGTTAGTTGGAATCGTGGATTGTCGTGTTGAGAAATTGGTGTCACTTCCACTAATAGTAGAGGTGGTAGAGAGGTCTGTCTCACTCGTAGAGTAGGTGGAGGTAGCACCCATGTCAGGTGGGTGAGAGAAAGTCTCTTGTCTGTCGAGTTTAATGTTCTCAAATTTGCGGGAATAGGTAAAAACTCTCCCATTTTTGTAATCCCCATCGTCTCTTTTTAGTTTGCATGTTTTTTTGTCTTTGATGTATTCTTGGTGTTTGATTAGTACTTCTTTAAGTATTTTGTAGTTCTTATCTTTGGCCTCGGGTAGGTTGATCTCTTTGATTTCTTTTTCCAAACTAAGAATTTCCTCAATGAGTTTCTCTCTTTTAGCACGCGCATCTCTGATTAGTATGTCCATCATGCCGAAGGAGGAGGTAACCAGAAGGTGCTCCCACTCTTTTAAGAGTTCCGGACTTAGATCTTCAAATGAGGGGAATAGAATGATGCGTAGACCCCTTGGAATTTGTTTGTTATCAATATATTTTTGTAAGATGGTATAGTCCCACCATCTAGACAGCTCTTGTTTTTTTAGACGTTCAAGTTTCACAAATTTCATTCTTAAACCCTCTTGTCTAGTGGATGGGTTGTGAGCAGTTGGAAGGCTAGTGTCAGGTAAGAAAATGTCTTCAAGCAGCGCATCCCTATTATCATCTAATGTGTCCATGTTGTGTGATGAAACAATATGCAAAGACAACAAACACAATAATATAAGTGACAACTACCCTGGGCAATAATAGGGTTCAGCCACTGGAGGGCCCAGTGCCACCAAACTTGGCACACTTGCAGGGTTTGTCCTTGCAGTCCGTCAAGTGAAGTTTGGACTAGCTGTGGTTTCTGGTTCGGTGATCAGCAGCCAGTCAGTGAAATGGACCTCACTGGCTTATTGATTCCTTGTGGTTGTTGAGTGATGCCTTCACTCTGAAGGGAGATCTTTGGCAATTTTTGAAGTGTGGTGGTCTTCTGGGAGTTTCTAGAGTCTGTGTGATGTCCAAGCAGCCCCTCAGCGGTGATTGTCGAGTCCTGGGTGCAGCAGGCAGGGTTTGGGACATTTTCTTTGTGCAGTAGGTCTTCAGTTCTCAAGCCTTGGGTCTTCTTTGTTGCTGGTTTTCTTGTGTCTTTAGAATCTGATTTCTTGGTCTAGGGATGTCCACTAAATACTGTGTTTAATTGGCATTTTAGGGGGTACCTAGTGGTGATTCAATGGGTTATCTACCTCACTAAGTGACCACTTCCAGTGGCCAGACCAGAGGTCACTTCCCTACACCTGATTGGCTATTTTCATTCCATGCAAGCTGGAGGATAATGAAATGGAGGCGTCACCTCGCATGCAACATCTTGGGGATGGTGCAAGCCAGGACTGACCACTCTTCCTGTCCTTTTCCTGGTTTCCTGACGCTGCTCCTGCCAAAAGTAGGGGTTTGCAACAGGGGTGGCAATCTGCTGCTAGCAGCAAGCCTGGGTGGCCAAGTTTCAAGGGCGGTAAGCCCTTTGAAGTTCCTGAGAGAGGGGGTGTTTACACTTCCACCCAGGAAGGGCTTTGTTCTGAGTCCCAGAGAGCAGGATCTCTCAACCCAGGGGCTCAGAATTTTGTTTGGTGGTGGAAGGCTGGTTGTGACCCGCCAGCAACCATACCAGGATAAGTATCTTTTACAGGGGGCACCTCTAAGGTAACCCTTGGGTACACTTTGTAATAAATCCAACACGGGTACCAGTTTGGAATTATCACTCTGAGTTGTTTGATAGCAAACAACCCAGGGTTCTGAGTGGCCATCATGTAGCTGGGAAACTCATACTGACCAGTGCCCCGCACATGTATTTAAAATGGTTGCTTTGGTCACTTACTGTGTCCCAGGTCTGGCAAGAACATAGTAGGAGCATATTGCTCATGCAGCTATGCCCTCACATACAGTATAGTGTACCCTGCCTTAGGGCTGGAGGGCTGCCAGAGGGGTGACTTACCTATATTCCATGCAGTGTTTAGCGGACAGGGCACACAGGCTGTGTGCCATGTCGAGGTTGCTTTTTAGGTCTGCACCAGGACACTCAGACTGCAATGGCAGTGCTAGGTGCATCTGGATACATGGCCCTTGAGGGTGGCACAATCTGTGCTGTTGCCCTCGGTGTCTACCTGTAGTACCTCATGCCCTGGGGACCTAAGAACCATTTGCTAGGGACTTATAGTGACAGCTAAAGGTGTTGCTAATTGTATCAATACCTTTGCAATTTTTAAGGAAAAAACACTGGCAATGGGGACCTGGTTAGCAGGATGCCAGTGCACCTCAGTCTACGTTGCATCCAGAAACCAAGCAAAAAGTGGAATGGGGTACTGCAACAGTGTGCCAGTTTCCCACATAGTGACCTGAGCCTACCGTGTAATTGTATGCGAAGGAAGACTATTATTATTATTTTTGCAGCAAACTAGGATTTTTCCATTTTATTCCCTCATATTAGGCACTCATCACTCATGAAAGCTAGTCCAATGTCCCTTACCCAACACACAATCCTGCACCAGATGTCATGAGTCCATTTGGGCACTTGTTTGTACAAGTGACTTGGATACATACACTGGGCACAGAAAACAGACAAGCTTACACGACTTTCAAGATCAAACTTTTGTTGGATTGTAACACAAAGGAACGCAAATCTATGCAATGTGCTGCCTTGCGTTACTTTACATCAAGGGTGTGTTGCATGGGTTTTCCCTAGCAACCACCCATGAGTTGTGATGCAAACTCCTCTCTGTAGACAACTGTACACAGGAATTTGCACCACAATCCATTGCTTCCTCAAGGCAGGCATAAAGAGAAGTATTTTCATTTCTTCTCGTTTTCCCCACTTTCTATGTGTGTTGCATTACATTGCACGCATACAAAGTGGAAAACACCTTAAAGCATGTTTTTTTTTAACTGGAAGGGCCCCCTTCCGGGACAAAACCTATGTTTCACACAACACAGACACCCTTGCACTATAACATAAGGGTATATGTGTTGACGAATGGCAGCCAAAATCCAGCACATGGAGAGATAAAATAATATTTTTAAAAAAACTTACCTGTGCTGCTTCTGCCTCCACCAGCCGCATTGCTCCTCTTCTTTCTTGTTGTTGTCCCAGCAGTCCCTAGGACACCAGCACAGGCTCCACCACACAATCCTGGTGCAGATCTCATGCTATACCGAGCATGAAAGCAGCATCAGGATTGGTCTGAACAGCTTGGTATGCCACTGAGACAGTGTATTAGAGTTTGTCCAGTTTCTCCAACTCAGCTGTGCAACACAGCCGGTTGGAGAACTCTAAGTGCGCATGTCAGTTTGGCTGGCCTAGGACAGCCAGCCAAGCTGACATGCGCACCTAGTGCAGTCCACTCCACTTCTACTCCTGTCTTTCATGGCCCAGCCCCACCCCTCCCTGCACATGCTGGCTGAGCCAGCAGCTAAAAAAATAAAACAATAGTACAATTTTGTTTTATTTTTCAGCTGCTGGTTCTTAGCCAGTGGGGCGACACTCCTTTGCCATTGCAGAGGAGCCGCCCCAGAGTAAATGACATTCAAAACTGAGGCTACTTCTATAAGGTCATCATACAGTAATGTATCCTATGCTTGTCAAAGATTTTTTCACTCTTGCTGTAAAGTTGTGATAGTCTCAAGACTTTTCTTAGTATTCTATCATAGATTTGATATTTTTATAAATTGGTCGTAATTATAACATGAGCATACAACAAATTTTGGTTGCACCCTGTGCTCCAGTTTCTATCCATGAGTCTCCCTGGGACACTTACTCATACAAAAACGAGCTAAATTGCTCAATTACCAAGCTGGAGAGCCAAGTGTCGATAAGGGATACCGCAGGACACAGGATTACTGTGGCAGTGCACCAAGGGAGGTGGCTATGTGCCAGCACTAGGTATGCCCATGTGCCAGGCTAAGGTTCCACAGTAACCAGGCCACACAGGAACCATTAAAACAAATCTTTATTTTTCATTTTTCTTGTGAATGCTGCCAGGCAGCCACAAACATGAAAGGTGGCCTAAACATCAAATATAAAACAACTGAGCATTACACATAGTGCTGTTACAAGCGGAGAAACAATAGCACATAAAAGTAGAGAGATACCTTTAACTACTTCTGTAGACCTATCACTGCACATGTGTGGGGACAGGGCAATGCCCTCCCTTCCCATGACAGCCCTTCTAGATCCATGACGCCTCATCATTTTAGTGGAGCCTTGCTTGTCCTAGCCCTAATCTAGCACCCATTCTCGACACTAATTGTTTTTTTGCAGTCCTTGGGATGGGGAGTTTGGTTCTTCAATGTCGCCTTCTTTATGTGTCACACCCTCCCCCGAAGTGGTAAGTCTATTGATCATTACTGTCCACCTCTCTATGTCCTCCTGAGCATTGTCATAATTTCTGACCTCCTTAAGGCATTGCTGCTCCACCAGTGCCCATTTGACTGTGTCCTTCAGCCATGTCGCAGATGGGGGCTCCTTAGTTGAGGTCCAATGAATAGCTATTTGTCATTTCCCCAACACCAACCACAATGCAGCAGACTTAACAGGCATTTTTGACTTACTAGACTTTGGTAGAAACCCCAAAAGACATTGTTTCACGTATAGTCTAAGCGACATCTTTGCTACGCTGCACAGCGTTTCTACGGTTGTTCTCCGGTAGATTTGCACAGGTCTGCATTCCCATAGCATGTTCAGGAGAGTGGCATTGTGGCATGACATTGAGGGTCACGGTTCGCCACAGGACATTTCATGGAGCCTCGCTGGAGTCAAATAGGTCCGGTGCAGTACATGAAAATGTGTTGTTGACTATCATGTGTACTACTACACATGTGACTTCCCATTGCTTATCCTGTAGAGGCTCACCTAGCTCATCCTCCTATTTCAATCAGACCACCATGGGGAGTTTTATTCTGGTTTCCTTTAACCCTCTATACAATCTGGAAATCATGTGTCAGAACGCCGCCCCTTAGTAACGCCTCTAGTGTTTGTGAGATCGGGGTCGTGTCTGTGAGTCCTGTCCAGATCTGTGCTTGAAAATTGTAGAAATAGGTCCCAACAACAGCAAAACGTTCACGTGATGTCCTGTGGTCGAAGTACATTAAAAAAGTATGGGAACTGTGATGCCGCATGCAGTGGGGGTGGGGAGATGTCAGTGAGCGTGGGGGCAGGATCAATGGTGTGGTTAAAAAAATAAAATATTCTGTAAGTACTTTTGGTCTTTCGCTGTCAGGTAGCTACATATACAAAATATGCAGCTTAAATGAAAAATAAAGAGTTGTTACTCATTGGGAAATGCACTATGAAACCTCTATTATTCATGCACTGCGGAGGTCTGTGTGTAACCGGAGAGCCAAAAAATGAAGGGGGTCATTACAACCCTGGCGGACGGTGTTAAAGCTGCAGTAAGACCACAAACAGGCCGGCGAGAAAAAAAAAGGGAATTATGACCGTGGCGGAAACCGCCAACAAAGACAGCCACTTTAACACTCCGACCGCCACGGCGGTACAGACAAGCAGCGCGGCGGTCACCGCCAACAGACAGGCGGGAGACAAAGTACCGCCCACAGTATCACGACCTACCAATCACCGTGGATAAAAACATGGCGGAAACAGCCATTTCAATGGGAAAACGCTCACCTCAACACACTCCACGAGGAAGGAGGGCACCATGGAGCCGGAACTCCAAATACTCCCTGCGATAGTCTTCCTGCTCCTCTACGATCATCAGCAACGCCGGCGCCGAAGACAACGGTGAGTACTGCACCTACGACATAGGGGAGGGGGAGGCAAAAGTCAGGGACACACACACGCAACACCCCCACCCCGACCCTCACCCACTACAACACACACACCAATGCATATCCAAACATCACAGTAACAACCCCCAACCCCCCAGGAAGAATGCAAAGACAAAAGGAAATGAGTTCAACCATTGTAATGTATCAAAATACAGTAAGCTAATATATACAGAAATATATATACACATTCAACAAAATATACATCACGATTAGTAGTGCAGGTATGCACCATTCAATGTCCGTGGACCACAGGGCCCAAAATGCATGGGCGAGGCCCACACACGATACCTGACCAGAAACGGAGAGGACACTGCTGGGGCATCAGATCGAAATACAACAGGCACCTCAGGGGGAAAGGAAGGAAGGGCACCTCAGCCGGATGACAGCACCACGACGGGGCTCCATGCCCATTGATGTATCCTGGGGAGTGCAAAGCCGCAGTCTCTCAAGTCTCTACAGTGGGTGGGTTGCCCACTGTACCATCCTGGGGAGTGCAAAGCCACAGTCTCACAAGTCTGTTCAGTGGGTGGTTTGCCCACTGCTTTATCCTGGGGAGTGCAAAGCCACAGTCTCACAAGTCTGTTCAGTGGGTAGTTTGTCCACTGCTTTATCCTGGGGAGTGCAAAGCCACAGTCTCACAAGTCTTTTCAGTGGGTGGTTTGCCCACTGCTTTACCTGGGGAGTGCAAAGCCACAGTCTCACAAGTCTGTTCAGTGGGTGGTTTGCCCACCGCTTTATCCTGGGGAGTGCAAAGCCACAGTCCAGACCAGACCAGAATGAATGCCCTCCAGGAATGCATTAGTGTGTTGCAACTACCTTTCTACACCCTGGATGGCATTCACAATGGTAGACTGCCCAACAGTGAGTGACCTGAGGAGGTCAATGGCCTCCTCACTGAGGGCAGCAGAGGTGACAGGGGCAGGGGCTGAGGTGCCTGGGGCGAAGGTGATGCCCACCCTCCTGGGTGAGCAGGCACGGGGCGAAGGCTGAGTGCCTGCTGGGAGGGCGATGCTGGTGGGGGGGGTGGCAGCTGTACCTGTAGAAGTGGGGGGCACAGATATTGCCGCCACCACAAGGGAGCTCCCATCGGAGGACGAGTTTGCGTCGCTGGTTGCTGATCCGGTGACCGCCGTGAAGCTCCCCTCGCCCTCCGTCCCACTGGTGTATTCTGAGTCCGTGGTGTGGCCCTCCATGGCCATGTGGGATGCAGCCCCCTCGTGCTCCGGTGCCACTGTACCTCTGCCTGATGATGCTGATGCACAAAAGAACAGGGAGAGCACAAAAAGGTGGGGGGGACGACAGAAGAAAGACAAGTTGAGTGCATGGCTTACCGCTACCGTTGGCGGACAATACAGACACAGCAGCTCCCTGCACTACGCCGCGCTGTTGGGCTCTATTGATGCAGTTCCTGGGATATGGCCTACATAGCTATGGTGGACATCTGCACACATATATGACACAGGGGCATGTATACCTGTACTTGGCACTCTACAGAGGTGGGGTGGAGTGCCACATGGCCTGCATTATGGAGGGGCCTAGCGTACGTAACTCGCCCTGGCCTAGGGAAACCCACAGCCCTCCTCCCCCACCCAGACCCCTCCACTGCACGCAAAGTCAGCTGAATGAGAGTGTACTCAGCCCCTTGTGTCTGCTGTGATGCCCTCAAGCGCCCATCCAACTCAGGGTAGGCCACCGCCAGGATCCGGAACATCAGGGGGGTCATGGTGCGGCGGGCACCCCTCACACGTTGGGAGGCCATCCCCAGCTGAGCCTCCGCCATCTTCTTGCTCCAGCGGCGAATGTCCTCCCATCTTTTACAGCAGTGGGTGCTCCGTCTCTGGTGGACCCCCAGGGTCCGGACGTCCTTGGCGATGGCACACCAAATATCCTTCTTCTGGTGGGCGCTGACCTACATGACATGTACAGGGGAAGAAGAGAAGTAATTACCAACTACACCGTCGAAGTGAGTGGCCCACATCCCTACCCTTGCCATGTGGCACATGCATGCACAGTCCTTCATGCTTGCAGAACTCTGCCCCCTTCCTTCTTACAACCACCCAGCACCACCCAGGCATAGCCCATACAACTTGCACCCTATGTACTCACCTGTTGGTCTGGAGGACCGTAGAGTAGCGTGTACTGGGGAGGACCCCGTCCATGAGCTTCTCCAACTCCTGTGCAGTGAAGGCAGGGGCCCTTTCCCCAGACGCACGTGCCATTGTCTCTTCCAGACCGAGGTCACAGCAGCACTTGCAGTATAGGTCCTCTCCTGTCGAAGATTAGGTATCAAGTGATTCAACAAATAGAAAATTGCGGTGACGTCCGTGGCGGTGCGTATCATCACCGCCGGCGCACTTCGTCATTGGCTCCTGGGACTCATAGGGTCCAATGTTAACCAATGCAGAATTGCACAGCGGTCTTCGACCGCCTACCGCGACGGTGTACAACGCCAGTGCAGTTACCTCACATCCCATTGTCCCACTTTAGAGGTCAGGCAGCCGCCATTTCAGGGGCCCACATGGCTTCATTTTCAACTGCGTCACACATACCTAGGCCTGGACTCAACACACATACAGACAACTTTTTGGATTATGTTTCGTGTTCTGTGTAGCTGTAGGTACATACATCTGAGTTGCTTGACTCTGTGGTCACTTTTGTCCTTCCTAGGCACCGTCAGCTGGGACATGTGAGGAGATGGCGGAATCCTCCGGTGTACCGACTGCTGGTGGACCTGTTGACAATGGAGGAGCGACATTTAATCATCACCTACAGGTTTGACCGTGCCACAATCCAGGAACTGTGTACCCAGTTGGAGCCAGACCTGATGTCAGCAATCCGCCATCCCACAGGAATCCCCCCTCAAGTGCAGGTGCTATCAGTGCTCCATTTCCTAGCAAGTGGGTCTTTTCAAACAACAGTGGCCATGGCATCAGGGATGTCCCAGCCTATGTTTTCCAACGTGTTGTCCAGAGTGTTGTCTGCCCTGCTGAAACACATGAAGAGCTACATCGTTTTCCCTCAGGTGGAGGATTTGGCTACTGTTAAAGGTGACTTCTATGCCCTTGGACATATCCCTAACATCATAGGTGCCATTGATGACACCCATGTAGCTCTGGTCCCCCCCCACAGGAGTGAACAGGTGTACAGGAACCGGAAGAGTTATCATTCCATGAATGTACAGATGGTATGTTTGGCAGACCAGTACATCTCCCAGGTAAATGCTATGTTCCCTGGCTCTGTGCATGACGCCTACATCCTGCGGAATAGCAGCATCCCTTATGTGATGGGTCAACTCCAGAGGCACCGGGTGTGGCTATTAGGGGACTCTGGTTACCCCAACCTGTCATGGCTATTGACCCCAGTGAGGAATCCGAGGACAAGGGCAGAGGAACGCTACAATGAGGCCCATGGGCGGACTAGGAGGGTGATCGAACGCACCTTCGGCCTCCTGAAGGCCAGGTTCAGGTGCCTCTATATGACAGGTGGTTCCCTATTCTACTCACCAAGGAAGGTGTGCCAGATCATCATCGCCTGCTGCATGCTTCACAATCTTGCTTTGCTACGCCAGGTGCCTTTTCTGCAGGAGGATGGTCCAGATGAAGGTGTTGTGGTAGCTCTGGAGCCTGTGGACAGTGATGAGGAGGAAGCAGAGGAAGAAGACATTGACAACTGGGACTCAGTCATACAGCAATATTTCCAGTGACACACAGGTGAGAACACTTTCTTGACTACTACAAGTACTTTCACACTTCTACCTTTATCCTGTCTGTCAATTTCAAGCAGTATTTGGTAACTGAGTTGTACATTTCCATTACGGTTTCACAGGTGTGGTTACCAACGTGTGTCATCTGCTTGCATCCTTCATGGACTTGTGATGTGTGACATAGGTATGTTGACATTACATTTGAAAACACATTTTGTCACTGTCATAGCTAATACACATTTTCAAAATCACAGACTGACTCCAGATTGTTTTGTGCTTCAAGGGTGTTTATTGAAGTGCTAAATATTGGAGGGGGTGGTAAAATGGCGAGGGGTGATGGTGGAGGAATGTCCATGGCAGAGTCCAGTCTATTAGTCTCACAGGTGCACTGCCCATATGGGCATAGGAAGTGGAGCTGGGGCAGTTCCAATATGGACAGGGTTACAAAGTGGGACAGTGGGATGACAATCAGGGTGGTCTAATTTCTTGGCAGCGGTCTTGCCATCGTGCTCTGTCCTGTTCCTGGATCTCAGGGACCGCTTGCAGGGTGGTTCTCCGTCTGCAGGGGGTGGGGTGCTGGTGTGGTGGTCCTGTGGCGAGGCGTCCTATCCACTAGTGCCGGCGGAGGTGGTGGGCCGTTCATCGTCCATGCTAGTGTCAGGGGCCCCTTGGAGTGCCACGGTGTCCCTCATGGTGTTCTGTATGTCCTTCAGCACCCCTACGATGGTGCCCAGGGCGGAGCTGATGGTTCTGAGTTCCTCCCTGAACCCCAAATACTGTTCCTCCTGCAGGCGCTGGGTCTCCTGAAACTTGGCCAGGACCGTAGCCATCGTCTCCTGGGAGTGGTGGTATGCTCCAATGATGGAGGAGAGGGTCTCGTGGAGAGTGGGTTCCCTTGGCCTGTCCGCCCCCTGTGGCACAGCAGCCATCCCAGTTCCCCTGTGTTCCTGGACCATGTGCCCACTGCCACTGCCACATGTCCCTGTTGTTGTTGGGGTGGTGGGTTATCCTGGGTTCCCTGTAGTGGTGGACACACAGCTGATTGATGTGTCCTGGGGACGGAGGTATGAGCCCGCTGGGTGGGTGCTGTACTGGTGTTTCCAGAGGGTGGAAGGTCAGTGTTGGGCTGTGACTGGGTGAGGGGAACCGACTGTCCCGTTGCCCACGATGGTCCGGGCTGGTCATCTGGATCCAGTTGGCCAAAGCTGCTGTCATCACTGTGGGCCTCTTCTGTGGGTGGGGTAGAGATGTCTGGACCCTCCTGTCTGGTGACGTTAGGTAGTGGTCATGCAGGGGTGTAAAAGCATGATTATTGCATCTGTGTGTGTCATTGTGTGCAATGGGTGGGTGAGCGTGTACCCCAGTGCTAGCATTCCTGTGTGGGGGCTTGTGTGGTTAGGGGGTGTTATGGGTATGTGCAGTGGGCATGCTTTAGTGAGGGGTGACCATGCTTTGTTGTGTCATGCAGGGCTTGGTGTTGGGATGGGTGGTTTGTGTTATTAGTACATTAGTGAGGAGTTGGAGTGATAGGGGAATGGGTGAGGGTGGGGGTGTGTGATAGCATGCAGGTAGGGTGGGGGATATGATAGTTAAGATTTGACTTACCAGTTTCCATTCCGCCACCGACTCCTCCGAGGCCCTCAGGATGCATAATGGTCAAGACCTGCTCCTCCCATGTTGTTAGTTGTGGGGGAGGAGGAGGGGGTCCACCGCCAGTCCACTGAACCGCAATGTTGTGCCTGGAGACCATGGAACGCACCTTCCCCCGTAGGTCGTTCCACCTCTTCCTGATGTCCTCCCGATTTCTTGGGTGCTGTCCCACTGCGTTGACCCTGTCCACGATTCTTCGCCATAGCTCCATCTTCCTAGCTATGGAGGTGTGCTGCACCTGTGATCCAAATAGCTGTGGCTCTACCCGTACGATTTCCTCTACCATGACCCTGAGCTCCTCCTCCGAAAACCTGGGGTGTCTTTGGGGTGGTGTAGGTGATGTGTGGGGTGGTGTATGTGGTGATGAGTGTGGTGATGTGTAGTGGTGTGGGGTGTTTTGTGCGTGGATGTTGTGTGGGTGATGGTGTCCTGTGCCTCTGTGTGGTGGGGTTGTCTATGCTGTGTTCTCTCTCTCGCCTTCGTCTATAATTTTTGGCAGTAGGGGTTTGTGGGTTATGTGGGTGTGTGTTTTATATTGTATTGATTGTGTGGGAGTGGTGTTTGTATGTGTATCAGGTGTGTGTATTTGGAATTGTCCAATGTGGTGGTGTTTTGGAGATGTGTGTGTATTTTGAGCGCGGCGGTGTGTACCTCCAATAGAATACTGCGGTTGAAAGACCGCCGCGTGGATTCATGGGTCGTGATAGCATGGGCGTGTTTCTGTTGGTGTGACGGTGGAGGATTTGTTTTCGTCAGTTTATCACTGTCCTTTGGTGTGGAGGACTTGTGTGGGTGTCTGAATTTTGGCGGATTCCGAGATGTGGGTCATAATAGCTGTGACGGAATTCCGCGGCCGCGGCGGTGTATTGGCGGTCTTCTGCACGGCGGTAAGCAGCTTTTACCGCCAATGTTGTAATGACCCCCTAAGTCTTGGTTGGTGCTGTGGAGAAAAGAGATGCATATTTTTAGTGCTATTAGGTCACAACCTGTAACAGAAAGCTCTGTGAATATGTAATTCATTATTTTAAACTTGAATTACACACACTATAAGATAAACTGCTACAAAATGGGCAAAATGTTTCATATAAAATAGCGCTTCCAAAATATACATTTTAGTAATACCCAGAGTGCAAGTAATGTAATTGTTTTACCATACTGTTACTTCAACAGTTCCAAGTGTTGTACAGGCAATATAAATATAATTATAATTAAAAGCACGCCCTTCACTGCCCAGAGCTATCAGTGCCATTACCTCATATAACTGATAAATCCCAGGCTCACAGCAATAGATAATGACCATATTTAATGCCCAGGTCATTATTAAAACCGTGGCTCACCTGGTGCAATGGTCAGATTCACTCTATTCATGGTTGTGATCACTCCCATCTTTAATTAACACTCTGACATAACAGACCCCCTGCTGATAATGACATTAATTAGGCTGCACATAATGCCCCCACAATGTCAGAGTTTTTTCAAAGTCACCAAGGTATCACTTCATAGCCCAGTTGTTAATTCCTTTGTAGGAAAGTACCTCTTTCTTGGCATGGTTACCCACATTTTCTGCCTGTTGTCAGTGTGTTTGACTATGTTCAGTGGGATCCTGCTAACCAGGACCCCAGTGATTATGCTCTCTCCCTTCTAACTTGGTAACTTTGTTACATACACCTCACATTTGGCATACTGGTGCCCTCATGTAAGTCCCTAGTATATGGTACCCAGGGCATTGGGGTACCAGGGGATCCCAATGGGCTGCAGTATTTATTATGCCGCCCATGGGGAGCCCGTGCAAAGTGTTCTGCAGGCCTGCCATTGCAGCCTGCGTGAAAGGGTGCATGCACCTTTTTCACTACAGGCCACTGCTTCAGGTCACTGTAAGTCACCCCTGTGACAGGTCCTCCTACCCCAGAGAACAAGTGCCTGTGTGTGAGGGCACCCCTGCACTATCAGAGGTACCCCTACGAACTCCAGTTCCATTTTACTGGACTTCGTGAGTGCGGATATGCCATTTTATGCATGCACTGGTCATAGGTCACTACCTATGTCCAGCTACATAATGGTGCCTCTGAACCTAGGCATGGTATCAAACATGTTGGAATCATACCCCAATACTGTGGCCAGTATTGGAAGTATGATTCCATGCTCTCTGGGGGCTCCTTAGAGGACCCCCAGCATTGCTCCTACCAGCCTTCTGGGGTTTTCTGGGCAGCCAAAGCTGCTGCCACCCCTCAGACAGGTTCCTGACCTCCTGCTGCCTGAACAGCTCAAGCCCAGGAAGGCAGAACAAAGGATTTCCTTTGGGGGGGTAACACCCTCTCCCTTTGGAAATAGGTGTTACATGGCTTGGGAGGGGTAGTCTACCCAAGCTACAGGTATACTTTGAAGGGCACATTTGGGGCCCACCATGCATAAACCAGTCTACACCGGTCCAGGGACCTCCAGTCCCTCCTCTGGCACGAAACTGGACAATGGACGGGGAGTGACCACTCCCCTGTCCATCACCACCCCAGAGGTGGTGCCCAGAACTCCTCAAAAGGGTCCCTGGGTTCTGCCATCTTGAATCCAGGGAAGGGACCCCTGGGAGCATCTGAGTTGCCAGGTCAGGCAGGTGATTGTCAGAGCCCCCTCCTGATAGGTGGTCACCTGGCTAGGTGACCAATTCCCCTTTTAGGGCCGTTTAGGGTCTCTCTTTTGGATGTGTCCTCAGATTTGGCTTGCAAGATTCCAGCAGGACCGCAATTGGACCCTCCAGGAAATGACAATCTGCATCCACGACAAGGAGTCTGCTTGCAACATTATTTCCACGGCTCCTTCCAGCTTCTGTATCATATCCCCAGCTGTGCATCCTCTGAGGGAAGCAAGTCTTCAGTCTGCATGAGAAGGAAGATGGAATCTCCCTTGGAGTGAGAGTCACTCCCCAGCATCCGCGGGCATCAACTGCAACAACGACCTGCTGTGTGGATCTCCTCCCATCCTGAGCTGCATGGATCCTGCATTATGGGTGGTGGTCTGGAGTAGTCCTTTTGGTCCTCTCTGCTAGCTGTTAAACGTTGGTGGAGGTAGGCCCTTGCCTTCCCATGCAGGACAGTACCCCCATGCACTGCATCTCTTGCAGCTATCAAAGCTTGTTTGCATCTCCTCCAAGGGATCTTCAGGCTTCATGTAGCCCCAGCCCCCAGCACTACTTACTGAGATGCACAGTCATTTGAACACTTCTCCTGCAGCTCCAGTAGTGCTGCGTGGGCTCCTCTGTGACTCCTGGTTCCTTGTCCAGTGGGTCTCTTGTGGGGGCTGCCTATTCTTCTTTGGACTCTGCCTTGCTGAGGGTCCCCCCGTGGGTTGAGTCCTCCTGGACCTTGCTGGTCCCCGGCAGCTCTGCCTTTGCTTCACCATGACTTCTGCCTTTGCCAAGGTTTGCTGGTGGCTCTTCCACGGCACTGATCAACTGCAATCATCCAGCCAGCATGGGATGTCGACTGCATCCTCCAGGAGCTCTTCACCTGCTCCAGGGCTGCATTCCTGACCATCTTCGTCCTACTGTCAACCAACTCCTGCTTCCACAGCTGGGTGGGTAGTAGCTCCTACTCCTCCTGAACTCTTTTGTGACTTCTGGACATGGTCCCCTTCTTCCACAGGTATTCCTCTTCAGGAATCCACCACTGGTTTCTTGCAGTCTTGTCTGGGTGTTGCATTTTCTTCATTTTCTTCCTTTCCGATGGTTTGGGGAAAATCTAGTAATTTACTCCTTTCCTCGTGGTCACTAGGGGACACTGTGGTACGTACCTTTGAGGTTTCATAGTACCCCCAGCACATTCCACTTACCTAAGTGGGAGTCCTGTGTTCACATTCAATTTTTTTAGTATATGGTTTGGGCTCCCTCTAGGGTCAATATTGTCTATTTGCATTTGCAGTGTTTTCTATCACTTTCTATGGCTATTTCTGATAACCAGTGTACATATTTAGTGTTTCCCTACCTCCTATTGGAGGGTTGCCCATCTAGTGTTTTGGTACTGTGTAACTGTAATAAAGACCCTTTATTTACCTAACACTGAGTGTTTTCTTTCATGTGTGTAAGTGCTGTCTGTGTGACTACAGTGGTATTGCATGAGCTTTGCATGTTTCCTAGATAAGCCTTGGCTGCTCATCCATGACTACCTCTAAAGAGCCTGGCTTCTAGACACTGCCTACACTACACTAATAGGGGATACCCAGACCTAGTATAAGGTGTACGTACCTCAGGTACCCACTACACACCAGGCCAGCTTCCTACATCCTTGCACTACCATTCCAAAAGAATACATCTTTGTCATCACAAAGATTTGAGTAACTAGGTCAATTAAAACAAGTACTGACTCTGAAACATCCTTTACATTTGCAGATTAACTCACAGCCCATATTTGCATTTCTTTCAGGCAAGCAGGGACCCTGGAAGGAAGGCTTGTTTACCTGTCTGCCCGGCTTCGGACTCACAGCACAGGAGACTTGCTGAATGACACTTCAGCTGAAGCATTTAAACTGTCTGAATTAGCAGTCCCAGGACAGATGTCTTTTTACAAACAGTAGGGGAATGGTGTTTCATAAATGATAAAAGTATGGGAACCTTCTTGTGCCCCTGCCATCCAGCCCACTTCAACCTCAGGTGATGTCTCAAAGGCTAGGAATGAGTCTGAGGGATATAGATCACCTTGTGGGATTCAGCCCCCTTCCTGTTATCCTGTCAGGGACATAATCAGCAGCGGCTCCTCCATTAGGGCAAAGGAGCATTGCCCCCCCCGCCAGCAGCAGCAGCGGCAAAACCTTTACAAGAAAACAATAATAAACTGTGTTTATTATCATTTTCTGGTAAAGGGGCAGGGCACTGGGGGTGACAAGTACTCCCCTCAGTGCGCATGTATCTGTGTCCGGCCGTCTCGGGCCGGCAAAACACACATGGGCAGTAGGCTCTCTCCGGCCCGACACTGTGCTTTGAGCAGCGTCAGGATTGACTGCAGAGCAGGCTGGGAGCCTGTGCCTGCAACGATGACGAGGGAAAGAGGAGCGGCGTGGCAGCAACAGAGGAGGTAAGTTTTTATTTTTTACTTTTGTAATTAAATGTTCCCTCCACCCCAACTTCCCCGCGCTCCGCACTCGCCCCGCCCCTTTAGAGGCCAGCGAGCCGCAACTGGACATAATGTGCTCTATATCTCGGAACGGCTTGAGTCAATCCAACCTCAACGCTCTTGAGAACAGTGACCTGCACAGTATATACCAGTAACCGTTGTGTCTCATGCTGCTGTCGCTCTAACGGATATAGTAGGAAGCTGTACGTTTTGGTTTGTCCCATGCATCAAGTTCTTAGACAACATAACTAGCTCCTCCGAGCCCTCCAGCAACACCTATTCCTTGATTTCACCCTCTTCGCGCCACCGTGCCACATTCTGGAGCTGCAACGCCAAGTGATATGGTTCCAAATCTGGTAGAACCAGTCATCCCCCAGTTTATCTCTTTACATTCTACGTCTGCCTGCCCAAACCAAAGAAATTTGCATCATGTCAAGCGTTTTGAAGGTCAAGAGTGAGACACTGTCGAGTTCTGTAAGGTATACAAATAGGAGGGAAGGGAAAACACCATTATCTATGCCCGTTATCTAGGATGTCCAGAATTTTAAAGCCTAAAAGCGAGACATATATCAAAAATAGAAGAAGGACTACAATTTTACTTCAACCGAGCGCACAGATTTAGAGCGCTCATCAGCATAGAATTACAGAAAAGGCGCTACCGAACATAAATGAAATGCATTTTTAAAGCCAGTTTAATGCCTGTTAATTAAGTTGCTTTCTGATAACATCTGCTAAGTCTCTCTGCTTTCAAAAAAAAAAAATTCACCTCTCATGGTTTTTGGGAGACCCTCTTTCGAAACCAGAACATGAGCTACATTTCTGGAAATCTGCCGGGACAGCTGGTGAAAAGATGGGACTCTACTGGCAAATCCGGGACGCCTGGTCACCTTACCATTATGTAGACTAGTAGTTTATTCCAAAATGTACCTGTTGCCTCTAGTCCTGTGAGCACTCTGCCCATGTTGTAGGTGTATTGTCGCTCAGGTGCATGTGTTATCTGTATTGCTAAGTATCAGAATGTGTGCGTTTCCCACTATAACCCCACATTCGGCAGTTCTTGGGGCACCCTGACATATGCACAGAGTGGAAATAAAAGTCTTGCGTTCACTGAGTTGCAGTCTAGACAGGCTCTTGAAGTGGCACACCTCAGTCATTAGTAATGGGAGAGCTTCCAAGCGACCTGAAGAACTTCCGCCCCATCTCGCTCCTCCCATTCCCCGCCAAAGTCATAGAGAAGACAGTCAACAAGCAACTTACCAACTTCCTTGAAGACAACAGCCTACTCGACCCCTCTCAGTCCGGATTCCGAGCCAATCACAGCACAGAAACCGCCCTCATCTCAGTCACAGACGACATCAGAACCCCGATGGACAACGGAGAAACAGTCGCCCTCATCCTCCTCGACCTCTCGGCTGCCTTCAACACCGTCTGCCACCGAACCCTAATATCCCGCCTCCGCTCCACCGGGATCCAAGGACAGGCCCTGGACTGGATCACCTCCTTCCTCTCCAACCGCTCCCAAAGAGTCTACCTCCCACCTTTTCGCTCAGACCCCACCGAGATCATCTGCGGCGTCCCACAAGGCTCCTCGCTCTGCCCGACACTCTTCAATGTCTACATGAGCCCCCTCGCCGACATCGTACGCAAACACAGCATCATCATCACCTCCTACGCCGACGACACTCAACTGATACTTTCCCTCACCAAGGACCCCACCAGCGCCAAGACCAACCTGCAAGATGGAATGAAAGACGTCGCAGATTGGATGAAACTCAGCCGTCTAAAACTGAACTCAGACAAAACAGAAGTCCTCATCCTCGGAAACACCCCGACCGCCTGGGACGACTCCTGGTGGCCCACGGCCCTTGGCACCGCACCGACCCCCTCAGACCACGCACGCAACCTCGGTTTCATCTTGGACCCACTTCTCACCATGACCAAACAAGTCAACGGCGTATCATCCTCCTGCTTCCTCACCCTCCGCATGCTCTGAAAGATCTTCCGTTGGATCCCCGCTGACACCAGAAAGACCGTGACCCACGCCCTCGTCACGAGCCGCCTGGACTACGGCAACACACTATACGCAGGAACCACCGCTAAACTCCAGAAACGTCTGCAACGAATTCAAAACGCCTCCGCCCGCCTCATCCTCAACATACCCCGCAACAGCCACATCTCCGCCCACCTGAGACACCTGCACTGGCTTCCCGTCAACAAAAGGATCACCTTCCGACTCCTCAACCACGCGCACAAAGCCCTCCACAACAAGGGACCCGAACTCCTCAACCGCCGCCTCAGCTTCTACACTCCCACCCGTCCTCTTCGCTCCGCCAACCTCGCTCTCGCAGCCGTCCCTCGCATCCGCCGCACCACGGCGGGTGGGAGGTCCTTCTCCTACCTGGCGGCCAAGACATGGAACTCCCTCCCCACCATCCTCAGGACCACCCAGGACCACTCCGCTTTCCGGAGACTACTCAAGACCTGGCTCTTCGAGCAGCAGTAACCCCTTCCCCCTAGCGCCTTGAGACCCGCACGGGTGAGTAGCGCGCTTTATAAATATTTATGATTTGATTTTATATTATTTGATTTGATTTGATTTGAGGTGAGATAAATATTTCAAGGTATCTGAGTACACTGATATGACATGTATGACATGTATGTAGGTCCCCACCGTGATCCCTATCTTTCATGTTAGCTCGTAGTCCAAGAGTCAGTAGTTCCACCGCTATGATAAATAACAGTAGGAAAAGGGGACAACCCTGTCCTGTACCCCTCTCTAGGACCTATTGTTCTGCAATCTGTCTGCCCGAACCTGCTCCTGCCCCGGAACTGTGTATAGTAATCCGATCCACTCTCTAAATCGTGGTCCAAATCACGTGCCTTAACACTGCATGCATGTAGTTCCAATCTGAGGTGTTGAACGCTTTCTCAACGCCCAGCACCACCAATGCTGCTTCCAGCTCTGTGCCTGCCACTATGTCCATGACCCAGTGAAGTCTGCAACAGTTCGTTTGTATATTGCAGCCAGGGGTTATGCCACACTGAACTGGGTGAACCAGCGAAGTCATCACCCTGGTCAGTCTATTTGCCAAGGTCTTCGCCAGCACTTTGACATCGTGTTTAAAACTGTGAGCGGTCTCTATGAACCTAATTCCCCTGGATCCCTCTCCAGTTTTAGTATCATCAGGACCTCCCTCATCAAGTCTGGGAGTCTATCTTTGTTATGTGCCTCGTCGAACACTTCCATCAAGGAAGCCACTGCAAACCTCTGGTGGGAGACTATCTAGCCCCAGTGTTTTACCTAGCAGCTAGTCCACTAGGGCTGCCTGAATTTCCTGAGTGGTGAGCTGCTGGTCTAGGTCTTCTGCCATATTTCTAGTAGTCTGCTTCCAGGTAGGGGCTACCTGGTCCATCAACACTGTCTTTTATTTTAATCCTACAGTGTCTTCGAGTACTAAAACAATGCAGAATTGCATTTCATTTGGATGTTGACCACTGTACCGTCAGAGGCAGTCAAAGGGTATGGTGATGAGGGCCAATCCCATTCCAAGCTAACGTTCTGCCTGATATATCCACCCTGGCATGTAGCCTCTGCATGTAATTCTGCAGTGCCAGTTTATCAAGAGTCTCCAGGGTTTCTCCCACCCTCCACCAGCTCATCACCCCTGGCATCTGACTGGGGTATTCAATCTGGATGACTGCAAGATGTGCCTCCTCCCTTCAAATCTTCTGCCATAACTGTCTTCTATGTACATCGTGTCTACTTATGGGTTTGCCCCGAAATTCAGTCGTTGTGGCATTCATTCTAATGCTTTGGTCATTGTGGTATTCCAGTTACATGTTATGTCTCAGTCAATTGCAGAGCCTATTCAGAGTGTAAATCCCGGGTCCTGTAGGGCCTGTGCTGGCAATCGCCACATCAGAACACGTTTGCGCAGGCATTACGTTCATATGTCAGGAGGAGTGATGAGTGATCGGGCAGGAACCGGAAGAGGTACTTCATGGTTACTATTTTGGGGCCAGCTCCTGTGTAAGGAGGAATCTGTCCAATCTGCTTTATGTGTTGTGTACAGGTGAGTGAAAGGAGAACTCCTGGGCTTCCAGTAACTTATGGTGCCATATGTCCATGCTTAGAAGATCTGTCATCACATCCTTTAGGGATTCTACCATACAGGACCTAGGGCCGTGCCTGATCGGGTGTCTGTTTCCTCCCTCGTCTATCATGCAGTAAAAAAATCTCCCTCTAAAAACAACGGCATGTCAAGGGTGGGGCGACTATGTTCAGTATGCTATGGAAGTGTGCTTTATCATCCTGGCTATTAGTGGCTTAGGTATTCAATAGACTGATGTCTGCGCCATCAAGTGTGCCATGCACTAAAAGATAGCATCACTCAATGTCAGCGTGGGACTAACTGTGTTGGAATGGGACCACCAGAGCCACCCATAAGAGGACCCCCCCCTTCAAGCAGGATGAATGTGTAGCAGCATAGACCTGACCCCTCCACTTTAATAGAAGTTTTTGCATCTCAGGTTCTGTCATGTGCGTTTCCTGTACAAATGCTATATCTATTGAAAAGAGCCTAAGGAAAGTGCGTACTCTGTATCGCTTGGTGTAATTGTTCAGGCCACGAACACTCCATGTAAGAAACATAGCCATTGTGTCCTAATAACATCTGGGTGAGAGGGGTCGATGTAGCAGCCTCGGGCATTCATCAGGTAAAATATCTGGGTTTTGGCCACAAGTCCCACATCCCACTGTGTACAGGTCAAGACTATCTCTCCTATACTTCGATATCTGAATGGAAACATATCTAATGCTATCTAACGGTAACAATGCCAATAATATAACCCAAGCTGTGTGGGACCTCTTACCATCCCCACCCCAGGAACGTTTCAATTTGTGTCTCCCTAGTTCTTCCTCCCACTCTTCCCAATCGAGGAACATTAAAACATAAACGAGAAAGACACCAAACTAGGAGTAGTTTATACTGAGTTATGGGGAGGGGTGCAGCAGGTAGCCAATGGCCACCAACTACTGCAGGCAGAACCACAGAGTGCCAGTGCCCATTCCCCAGCCGTGTGAAATAGAAGTTCTAACAGATTGCTAGTATCTTTAGCAGGAAAAAAACAAGAGCAAAGGGAAAAAAACAAAAGGGGGGGGGGTTGTCAGTTCACCTCTCACCAACTCTGTTGGTCCTTCCTGCCCTGCCTCACCAGGAAAAATAAAGTTTTGTGTATCCAGACACTAACGGTAGTTCACTGCATCTCAACTGATAAGCCCTATAGCATCCAGTGTTCAAGACCTCTCCCTTTGGGGTGGTACTCCTGTGTTTCTACTGTGGAGGCCACAATATGGGAGCCATCAACAAGCCTTTCTTTTCTCTGGCTGGACTCTAACGTTTCCTCCTTGTTCTCTAAGGTGAAAGTGCCATCTACCAAAGCCATTACCATTCTGCCTCCATTGTGCATACTTAGGTGTGGGGAAGAGGATGGGGGGCGGGGGTAGGCAGTCTCTTATTTGTCCTCCCCTGCCAAATCTCTGACCCCTGACCTCTGGGGTCCAGTGAGGCTCCCAGTGTCCATGTGTGGGCATGACATGGCGTGCCAAACACCTCCAACCAGTCCTGTACATTCTCAGGGTCTGTGAAGAAGTGAGCTTGGCCATCATGCAGTTCTCCTGACATTGCAGGGTATAACAGAATGCAGGAGAGACCCAGGTCTTGAAGTTTTTGCTTGACATCAATGTAGGATTTACGCTTGGCCTGGACTGCCTGCATGTAGTCAGGGAATATGCGGAAAGTAAAATCATCGAAGGAGATGTTTCCAAGTGTTGCACCTTATGAAGTATGCAGTCTCTGTCTCGATAATTGAGGATTCTGGTGATCATTGTCCTTGGGGGAGCCCCCAAGTGGTGAATAAGGGACCAGTGCTCTTTGTGCCCGCTCTAGGATGAACAGGGGAGACAAATCAGAGAGGCGCTGCTGATCATTCATCCAGGTCTCCTGGAACCTTTTGGGCCCGCTACTTGGCAGATTCAGGTTGTTACAGCACTATCTGCCCTCTGCATCCCACAGTGAGGCCTCCAATCGTATTGCGCCAGCCAGTTTCTGTATTCTCGGGTTTGTCTCCATTACGTCAGCTTTTAGCTTTGTCACTGTATTCTCCAGTGCCGCAGACCACTCACTAGTTTTGTGGAGATCTGCTCATAATAGGGTGACCTATACTGAGATAGTATCAATTTTGGACTCCACCTCCTGGTGCATTTGTGTGATGACCTGTAATATCTGGGTTTTAGTAGTCTCTGGGTCAGGCTTTGCCTCCCACCCGCTCACCTTTGTTATCCCGCTTGCCTTGGTTTCTTACTCCCCGGAAAAATTGTTCAGACTGTATCTGCTGGGAGACTCAGAGGGGCACTGTCCTTCCCCAGCTGGCTCCCTTATCATGGCATGCACCCTGGGCGGGGGGCCCACAGCATTAGCTTCTACAGTGAGGGGCACCTGCTTCAGGTCCGCAATGGGGCCCTTCACTGCAGGTCTGGCTCCCAGCCTCATGCTCATCGCATTCCTCCTACAGTCAGCCACTCCTCTCCTCCCCTGTTTAGGTCACACTTTAAGTGGCCTCCTCACAGCAGGGGTACTCAATATTCTACAGCTCTGGACACTGCTCTCATCTGCACCAGTGTTCCATACAGTTCTCTCCTACACCTCCTCTGAGGTCTCCCGCAGTGCAGTGGAGAGAGGTGGGCCCCTTCCAGTGAAACAGTACGTTACTGCCCTCTTTTTTATTTCTTGGCTGCACCTGTAGATCCCTCAGGCTTCGCTGTCCCTTTTGTTATGTCCTCATGCCGGCTGTGACAGAGTGCAGCGCCCAGATATACTGGGCCCCTGGCCACCAACTGAGTGTCCTTGGGGGTGGGAAGGGCGCATCCTACTATTACTCAAAGTGCCCCACCAGGCTGTACCCTCCCTGCAACCCTATTCTTTACTTTACTGCATGCAGTACCTCCTGCTGCTGGCCCAGATCCATGCCTCATTCGGGCAAACGCTCACAGTTAGTACTTTCTCCGGAAGTCAGCATGGGCCGGAGGCCTGTGTGCACCGAGACCCGAGCCCTCCTTTAGGATACTCCGGTGAGGGGCCCTCAGTTTATTTCTCCTCACCACAGGAGCTGGTCTAGATCAGCAACACATTCACTTGTTTCATCTCTGATAAATCACCCAGGCCTCAGTGAGTCCCTTGGCTTTCCAACTCTTCCGACCGTGAACATCTGTCAAGCAACCCAGAGCATCCAGGAGTCTCCAGTCCTCTCATCAATGTTCACCTCGGGCTCAAAGTGGGGAGTGGGTTCACTCTGCACTGTGATGCATTCACTCCTACTCACTGGCCTTCCTACATGTGGGGCTCCATCTGGCACCATTGCATCGTCCCAGGCTGCAGACTATCCACACCAGCAGACAGGATCCTCTCATGTCTGCATCTGGGCAGTCCAGGTGGGGTTGGCCATTCCTGCTCACGTCCTTGGATCTGTGGTGACATAAAAGGTCCTTGACTGCAACAGACTATGGCGGTCATTCTGACTTTGGCGGGCGGCGGAGGCCGCCCGCCAAAGTCCCGCCGTCAGAATACCGATGTGCGGTCAAAAGACCGCTGCGGTAATTCTGAGTTTCCCGCTGGGCTGGCGGGCGACCGCCAGAAGGCCGCCCGCCAGCCCAGCGGGAAACCCCCTTCCATGAGGATGCCGGCTCCGAATGGAGCCGGCGGAGTGGAAGGGGTGCGACGGGTGCAGTTGCACCCGTCGCGATTTTCAGTGTCTGCTTGGCAGACACTGAAAATCTTGGTGGGGCCCTGTTAGGGGGCCCCACGACACCCGTTACCGCCAGCCAGGTTCTGGCGGTCAAAACTGCCAGAACCAGGCTGGCGGTAAGGGGGTCGGAATCCCCATGGCAGCGCTGCCTGCAGCGCCGCCATGGAGGATTCCCTAGGGCGGCGGGAAACCGGCGGGACACCGCCGGTTTCCCGTTTCTGACCGCGGCGGTCAGAATGCCCAAGGATGCACCGCCAGCCTGTTGGCGGTGCATCCGCGGTCCCCGGCCCTGGCGGTAGTCTACCGCCAGGGTCGGAATGACCCCTATATTTTTTAAAGGGCTAATAGCTAGGATACTTTTTAACTTTCTAAATCACAAGGACTAGGGGCAAGGCCCTAGCAGACCAGATTGGACATTTAGATAAATAAAAAAATAGCAAATCGAAAAATAGTTTTGGTAAATAAAGTCGATTGGGGATTCTTTAGAGGAATCACAATACTGACAGAGTGGTACAGTACACACAAAGTCTTCATGCCACCACTATCACCAATGTAGGAAGCTGCATAATTTATATAGTGGACCAAAATGAAGTACACTGTGCAAAGAGTGCAAGCAATCCCCAGATGTAGCACAGAGGCACAAACTACACCCCAAATGCTCTTTTTGGATAGTGTGGTTGAGCAATTAGGCATATCAGAGGATAGTGCTAAGCATGTAATGCACACACTCATAAAGTAAGTGAGAGACACACTCATTAAAGAAATCCAACAACAATTTATTAAAATACCAGTTTACCTCGGTAGGTGGGGGAAGGGTCTGGGACGTCCGAGTGCAGAGGTGTGTTACAGCATCAGATGTCC
Source organism: Pleurodeles waltl (assembly GCF_031143425.1). Classification (NCBI taxonomy): domain Eukaryota; kingdom Metazoa; phylum Chordata; class Amphibia; order Caudata; family Salamandridae; genus Pleurodeles; species Pleurodeles waltl. Next base: position 455,303,824 of record NC_090448.1, read on the forward strand.
CATTCATTTTAATAGGAAACAGTCTGGTCACAAAGTTGCTGCAAGCTGAGACTGGAAAGTCAGTCTGGGGCACCTACAGGGGGGAGTTCGACCCTTGAGGTTCTCAGGCACGTGGAGACACCATTGGTCCACTCCCCCTTGGGCTGTGGAATTCGGGTGCAGTGGTGTTGTTTGCGTTCAAGTGCGATGCTAGAGTTACTCATACTTGGGGGTGGTCTGCAGATGTCATCAGTAAGTCTACAGTGGGTCAACTCAAGTTCGGCTTCATCTATAGGGGTGCGGGGACCACACAGACACCATAGGCCCTCTTCAGCTCGAGCTATGTGGCTCGGGTGCAGTGGTGATGTCCAGCATTGGGTTTTTGGCAATCCAGTCCTTTTTTGGGTGCCTATGGATTCATTGTCTCTGTTCCAAGGGAGTTCTTTTTGGTGGTTTCTGAAGCACCGCCAGCTCTCCTGGGTTCTTGAAGGCTACTGCGGCAGGACAGATCAGTTGCTCCTCGAGGGTCGGGTGCAGCAGCCAGGCTGGCAGGGTTGACGCCAAGTCACTCACGCTCCTTGATTCTCAGGTTCAGCAGGCTCCTTGTCCATTTCTTCCTTTTTGTCCATTGAAGATTTGAGGATATAGTATCAAAGGGTCCTCTAAATACTCAATTTTGGGGGGGCATAAAGGCGGGTGAAGGGCAGTAGCCAATGGGCTACCTACCCCTAGGTTAGGCCACACTAGGGGCATGTCCAGCCTGGAAAGGCAACAGGTCTCCTGCATAGTTAATTTTCCCACCTGTTCAGGTGCCAGATGGGCTTTGGGGTGAAGGGGGGGGGGGGGGGGGGGGAGCTGGCATTTCCCACTGAGAGAGGACAGATCTACATACCAAAGGTGGTGGGCTTCTTTGAAGCTTCCTGCCTTGAAATGCAGACCATCATGTGGGGAGGAGTGTGCAAAACCGCAGCCCGAGCAGGCTCTTTTTCTGATCTCCGAAGAGCAAAGGCTCTCACCCCTGGAGGTCAGATTCTCGTCTGTGGTGTTAAAGTGGCTAGAACTGATCAGTGATGTCACCAGCAGTTGGAAGGTTTTCAGGGGGCTCCTCTAAGTTGCCCTCTGGGTGCATGTATTAATAAATCAGTCACTAGAGTCAGTGAGGGTTTATTAATACAAAATGTTTGACACCAAACATCCTTGTTTTCAGTGCAGCTATCATGTAGCTGGGGAACCCGTATTAACCAGTGTCCAGCAAATTTATTTAAAATGGCTTCACAGCACACTTACTATGTCTAAGAGTCGACAAAGACATAGCAGGGGTGTAGGAAACTGGCACTTGTTGCAGTTACCCCCACCTTTTGCCTGACATTGATGCTAACTTGACTGAGAGTGTGCTTGGATCCTGCTAATCAGGCCCCATCATCAGTGTTCTTTCCCTAAAAAAAAAATACCATTGTTTCCACAATTGGCACACCTCTGGCACAAAATAAGTCCCCTGTACAAGGTACCAGAGGTACCAAGGGCCCTGTGACCAGGGAAGGTCTCTAAGGGCTGCAGCATGTGTTGTGCCACCCCATGGGACCCCTCGACAAACACATGCACACTGCCACTGCAGATTGTGTGTGTTGGTGGGGAGAAAAAGGCAAAGTCGTCATGGCATCCCCCTCAGGGTGCCATACCCACAACCCACTGCCCATGGCATAGGTAAGTCACCCCTCTAGCAGGCCTTCCAGCCCTAAGACAGGGTGTACTATACCACAGGTGAGGGCATAGCTGTATGAGCAATATGCCCCTACAGTGTCTAAGTCCATTCGTAGACATTGTAAGTGCAGTGTGGCCATATTAGGTATATGGTCTGGGAGTTTGTCAAAACGAACCCCACAGTTCCACAATGGCTACACTGAATACTGGGAAGTTTGGTATCAAACTTCTCAGCACAATAAACCCACACGGATGCCAGTGTTGGATTTTTTTAAGAAATGCACACAGAGGCCATCTTAGAGATGCCCCCTGTATTTTACCCAATCCTCTAGTGTAGGACTGACTTTGTGCCCTCTGAGGCCAGAAACAAAGCCTGCTCTGAGTAGAGGTGCTTCATACCTCCTCCCTGCCGGAACTATAACACCTGGTAGTGAGCCTCAAAGGCTCAGGCCTTGTGTTACAGTGCACCAGGGCACTTCAGCTAGTGGAGATGCCCGCCCGCCGGACACAGCCCCACTTTAGGCGGACAGTTTGACGGGAAACTTGAGAAAAACAAGGAGGAGTGACCCCTTCAGCTGGGACCACCTCTAGGTGCCCTAGGCGAAGATAATGGATACCAAAGGACCCACTGCACCAGCAGCCCCTAGGCCTTGGAGAAAATAACACCCGATATAGCAACGATCAACTGGCAGCCCTCTTCCCTGTCTGACTAGTGGTATGCCCGAGACGCCCCCCTGGACCTCGTCTGCAGCACCTGAGTGACTCCCGGGGTCCTCTCCTAGAATTTCTTTGGAAACCCAAAGCCCTGTTTGCACCCTGCACCCGGCTGCCTCAGTGCCACTGAGGGTGTGGGATTGGTGCCTACTTGGGGCCCTTCCCGTGCTCCTCTAATCCCCCATTGTCTGCCCTCCGAGCCGTGGGTACTTATCTGCTGGTAGACCGAATAGGGGTCCACGTTAATTTAGCTCCTCTTTGACCTCTGCACCCGATCGGCCTCGTGTTGCTGGTGGTGGGTGTTCAGGGTTAACTGGAACCCCCAATGGTGGACTACCTATACCCAAGAGACTGGAACTGTAAGTCATGTACTTACCTTTAAAACTGCACTTTATTTTCTTCCCCCAGGAACTGTTCTGAAAACACAGTGTCCATTTTTTAAATATATCCTCTGATAAGCCTAACTGCTCGACCACACTACCACAAATAGAGCATTAGTATTATCTATTTCAGCCTCTGTCAAGTCTCTGGGGAACCCCTGGACTATGTGCACACTATATCTCACTTTGATATAGTATATACAGAGCCGGCTTCCTACAAGGGCCATATCTGCTCTTACAGACATGCTCACACATGTAATGTAATGCACCCTGCCTTAAGGCTATAAGACATGCTGTAGGGGTGACTTTTACATATTACATGCAGTGTTTAGGAGACATGGAGCACAGGCTGTGTGCTATGTCGTATTTTCACTTTTAGGGAGTACCTTGCCAAGAAACCTGCAATGTCAGTCTGCATGAGGTTGGTGCTTGGTCCCTTAGGGTGGCACAAGTTGTGCTGCAGCTCTTAGGGTCCCACTTCAGTACCCATGCCCTAGGTACCATTTACTATGGACTTACAGAGGTGCTAAAGGGCTTGGCCACTTGGGGATCAAGTGACCCAGTGTCTTGTTTTGGGGAAGGAACACTGGCACTGGGGACCAGGTTAGCAGGAACCCAGGGTACTTCAGTCAAAGGTGCATACACAACCAGGCAAAAAGTGTGTGTGTGTCTGGATACTACAACCAGAACCCAGCTTCCTACACCCCCACTAGAACTATTTTATGACTGCTGAAGAACCTGGCATGATCTGCTCATGTACAGGGTGGAGAGTTTAAGTCTCAGGCCTAGGTTTCTTTTGTTTTGTGCAGGTACTGCTTCCGTGTTTGGGCAATGTAATGTCTTTTTAGCTTTTTATGTATTTTTTGTTATGAACGACTTTCACTGAGGCCACTAGTCTGAGCACCAGATTCTAAATCTGGTTATTCACTGCTATGACACAGCAGAAGTCGTGCTGGTTCTGCTTAGCCAATCACATCTCTCAAATGGATATATAGGAACGATGTAATCCTATTTGACTTTGTATAGTAGTTATAGACATTAATGTCTCAGTGAGGAAAATAACTTTAAGTAGATGCAGTATTTTAAATCGCATATGCCTAGAATTAATCGCAAAAAAATTAATGCATTTTCCCTTCAGAGTTAAGTTTTTACTTTTATTATGTATGTGGACTGGTGAGTTCTTGCCATATGATTGCTGTCACTGGTATTTAAGTTCATAGATCGGGTACATAGTTAATCCAGTATTGAATGTGTATTTCTAGTTTCAGCACGTTTCCACTTTGGTGGTACTGGAGAAGAGGGTTCATCAGGACAATGCTGTTTAACAATTATGAGGGAATCTTCTGAAAAGACCTATCTCTAAATGATGAAAATTATAAATATCTGCGGAGTCCTTGCTACTTGGAGGCAGCCAGCCGTAGATTGTTCTTTACCGTGTCTAATCTTATGTCCAGGAACAGTGAGATCGGTAATATCATATCTGTTTTGCTTCTAGGGTACTGTTTCCCAAATAAATGCAAATCAGTGACTGGTGTGACCTCTGCTCTCCACAACGATGCACTTTGCATCATTTAGGCGTGACCGGGCTGTTTTTGTCAGTTCCAAGTACACTGGCTTCAGATTAATCCTTTAGAATATGTTGCAAAAGGATCCTGCTCTTTGAGGACATTGATTGGCTCCTTTATTTAATCACTTCTGTAATTCAGAAACTGTACAAGGTTCTAGGGTGAGAAGGTTCATACTTCCTGTTTAAGGGGCTCATGCTCTTAAACTCTGGGGAAGATATTGGCCAGAAGTATTTAAGAGCACCTTCAGACCACAGAGAGATCTCCTATTCCATGCGAACAGCAAGTATTTCGGCATAAAAATCACAGGCCAAAAAAAGTCTGAATATGTTGGGGGTCAGAGGCAGCCGGTCTACTAAGATTTTGTAGCCTTTGGACAAGCGGACAGACCTACTCTCTGGTAAAACTCCATTGGCCCTTTGAAGTTAATAATCGCCCGTCATTCTTCTACGTTGGGTTAAGTCTTAACGGGCGCAGACAAAGGGGTTTGCTTTTAGACAGCAATGGGAAAGGAACCAAAGCTTCACAGTCTTCTAGCCCCCCTACTGTTTTCCTTACACTTACTTGACATGCCAGGAGCTTTTGCATTTTTGCACATTTTCCTCCACAACTAAGGTCATGGCATCTTCATATTTTGATGTATGCAGTTCCCAAGATCTTTTTGGACGTTACTCCAAATGGCATGTAACGAAGCTTGGATGAAACAGATCACTATGCGACTAATGTATCATTATGTGACCAAAGCCTATTGAAAAGTAATATTTTTTTTTTTTTAAAAGAAGACTGTGGTTTACTCTATTTAACGTGATGTTAGGGTCATCAGGAAGAATGTTTTACTATGACTTAAGTAATAAGCATCAAAACATGTACCAGGGTGGCAAAGCCTCGGCCCACAGAGGGAGCCTCAGCTGCTTTCTAAATACCCGGGCTGAAGGCACTTTAAGCATCTACTACGTGCTTGCAAGGTCAAAATTACTTCCACATTACTTTAGGTAGCAGATCACATACCAATTATGAATGTTTTTTTTTTCAAATAAACCAGAAGATCAAATACTGCTCAAGCTCTACCTTTTGTTGCATTCAATCACAATCCAAGCTTTGTCACTGGAATTTGGACTGGGAAGTACCTTGTCATGCCCTTATTTCTGTGATTCGCTCTGGATGTCAACTGATCCTTTCTGTAGATGGCTCATCGAGGACGCCTTGGCAAGAACAACTTTTTTTTAGTCTTAGGAAACAGTTAATATATAAGGAATTTTTATTATGGTGTGCTGTAATCTGAAATGCTCGATTAGTCCATGCAGGTTGGTCTTGGCCAGTAAAACTGTCCTGAAAAGGGCAACACATCAAATGAGTTTTAAAATATATACAGGATTTTGTTACTAATTGAAACTGTGCAAATCCTTATCAGAGATGTCCTTGGTTAGCAAAATGAAACCTTATTTAGAGCTACTGTTAAAAGATAAGTTTAGAATAGTGATATTTCTATTAAGATCTAGTGGTCTCCTGCAAGTGGGGCTTGGGATAGTTTACCCCAAAATCAACAACATTGTTCTCTCAGTGCAGTCTGTATAGAAGATCTCAATCAAATGCGGCCACATTACACAGAGTCCCCTGGGAGCACAACAGGGGTTTGAGCCTGCAATGTGCACCCACGGGGCACTTTGGAATAAAAGAAGGGGCCGCATATGCTGGTGCGGTCCCTTCTGTAATACAGATAGCATTGGTGCACATGTAGCGCCAGTGCTATCATGAGAGGGTGTTCCCTCATTTGCTTGGGGACGTGGCCCCAAGCAAATAAGGGAATTACTTTGTCTCTGCAACGGTGCCTTATTATGGCCGTAGGTGCAAAGGCAAAGATGCCATCAGGAGGCGCATCTATAGTTCTCCACTAAAAGGTGACGCACTGTCAGTGCATCCCCTGATGGCAGCCATCTGGAGGTGAGAAAAAGGACCCTATGGACCCCCAGACATCCCCTTGTAGGTGGGTGCAGTCACTCGCTTATGTACATCACATGATAACAAGACAGCGGTACACTTACAATCTCTATTAATGTATAAAAATGCCAGGGCTCTGTTCTGCTAGTACTATAAGCAGGTATAAAGCAAATTCACAAATAATATTATAGACAACTTGGTACATGTATATATATACACACACACACACATACACTCTCTCAAACATTTAGCATGTGCACTTAGGAAGACAAATGAATGTGTTCTTTTCATGAATACTTTTCAACATTGATAGGTCACGTTCTGCCACCTTGAATTATCTTGTTATTGCATTTCATTGCCTCTGTATGGTTTACTATCAGAATATAATTCACAGAATATTGTGTGGCATACAAACTGTGTCCTAAAGAAAATGTTAGCTACCTTCAATAAAGATCTTTCTGAGGGATACACAATTTACCTGCACATATTCCACTTGTTAAATATCCTCAGGTGCCAGACTGGATTTGAAAAGTTTTCATAGCTAACTTAGGCCATAAGAGGCCACTAGCTCCATCTCGGCATCAGAAGAAACACTGAAGAGACACCACATGAGCCCTACAGAGACCACTCTGGAAGACAGATGTCAGTTTCCTCTAGCTTTTTCCAAACCCTTAGAGGCAAAAACAAGGAAGCAACAGGTCAATTTGTCGCAGTGCAATGCAACAACTACATTGGAACCTTTTTGGAATCAGTGGCCTCTGACTGACCATCCAAATGAGGATGTGGGCTGGATCAGTGAGGAATCTGCAGGCAGAGAGGTTATCCACTAGAAAGATTGTTACCCAAGGTAAGTAACTTTTTTCTGATCAATGGTTCTACATGCAGATTCCTCACCTGTTGAATAGATTCCCATGTAATACGTTTTTCCTGGGTGTGAGGTCTGAAGGAGTGGAGAGGTTAGATAAGGGAATCCAAGAGAATTGATCCTGAAAAATTGCCATCCCTTCTCATCTCTGAATCCAAGCATTAATGCTTAGTGAAGGTGTGAATGGCAACCCATGTTACTGTACAACAAATATCAGCTAGGGGCAAGGACTTAAGTGGAAGACGTCTCTGTAGTGATGAAATGGATTCTCTCAGGCAGTTCCTTTCTGCAAGGACATGACACATTTGTATACACAGTGTGATCCAGAGAGGCAATAACCTCTTCTAGACTGTCTTCCTGTTTTTGCTCCCCGTATACCCCCACAAAGCTGGATGTCAGGCCTATCTCTCTTGAGCGTTCAATATAATTACTGCCCTCTCTGTGGGGTGGGGGCAGCTGGTGTAATCTTCTTAGTGGAGTGAGGTGGAAGGTAAAAGTTAGGAAAGGTAATGGATTGCCCCAAATGGAAAGGGAAAGAATACACAAAAGTGATGGATTGAATGCTTGAATTAATCTCAGTCATTGGTAATTACTTGGGCCACATTGTATTCCATATTTTATTTGCACACCAGATTAGAACCAGCCATATACAAATCAGCATCTATCGTGCTTTAATAGGAAATGTCCAGCTCCTACTGCAAAACCAGGCCCTCTCAGAACCAGAACACTAGTAACCCATGCCAATCACATTTAAGGCATCTCAAAGAAGAATACAAAAGTGCCAGACGGAATGCATCTATTACCTTTGTGTTGGTCTTGGAAGAAAAAACACTTTAATCCTAAGATTGCCAGTTTGTCCTGTTAAAGGCATATGAAAGTCGGACAACTTCTCACTGCCTGAGCCTCAATGAGGTAATTAGCCACAAGAAAAACATCCTTGAAAGTCAGTAAAAGTAACTGGCAACTATACAGAGGCTCAAAAAAGTGCCCATAAAAAACAAAATCAAAACAATTTTCAAATACCATTAGGCATTACAAAGAGTGTTAGAGGGAACATGTGTCGGTCCCTTCAAGAACCTGATCATGATGCGGGATCTGAAGAGGGATGGCTGACCTAGAAGGCAAAGAAAAATCCATACAGCAGCAATGTATCCCATGCCTGTGCCAACTGCACAACACTGCTGGGCATGTGACAGAGCAAAACAAACGACTTCTGGACAGACATGCTTTCAAAGGGTCTACAATCTACTCCACAACCCATGTGTTTAGGCGATGAGCCGACAGTATAATGTTGACCACAATGGCAGATCGAAAGGTATCCCCACTCAAAATCCAGGTATGAAGATGGAGGCTCAAGTGGTTGGGTGCAGCACCTGCCCCTCTAAATAGGAAATGAGGTCTGCCCTGACAGGACCTCCTCTCAGGGCAGAGCAGGAGACACAATGATAGTCACAGGACTCTGTGTATCACATAAAAGGCTAATACAAGGGGGTATGGGGAGTGGATGAATTGTTTTGGCCTGGTCCTGGCGAGACTTCCTCAGCAATCAAGGGATTAAGAGTACAGGAGGAAATGTGTACCGATGTGGAAAACACCTCTTCAAACAAAACATGTTCCTAAGGCTTCCTGCAATGGATACTGGAGGACACAGAACTGTGGGCAATGAGTGCTTCTGCAAATGGTGAAGTGGTCCACCTCAGGGGTGCTCCAAAGCGCAAAGATGGACAAAATTATCTCTGGGTGTAGATACTGTTCATGATTGACAAAATGACACTGATTGAGACTGTCAGCCCTGGAGTTCAGCCAGCCATCCAGATGATTGCCAATGAGCCTGGTCCCATGATGGGCTCAATACTTCCTGACAGACAAGGTAATACTACACTCCTCCAGGTTGCTGATATACCACCTCATGCATATAATTTCTGTCAATATGTGACTACACTGGCTGCAAAGGGGCGGGAGGAAGGCTTTGAGAACTACTAGACTCACCCACAGTTTGAGGAGGTTGTACATCTGCTCTTCCGGCTTTGTATCTCCAGTTCTTCCAAATGAGCACCACACCCAAGAGTATGCATTCATTGCTACTGTAGTCACTGCTGGAGGAGTGTAAAAGGACATCTCTTGTAAAGGGTATTCCTCCACCAACCACAAGTTCAGGTTGGTCACATTGTCCTGGGGTATCATGATACTGTCTGACAGATCACTGTGCAAGAGCCACTGCTGACTAAGGCACCACTGGAGATCCCTCATGTGCCAGTGGGCATGCATGCATGATCAGGAGAATGCAGGAAACCAGCAAACCTAAAAGCTGAAGAAACATCAGGACTGGAATTTAAGCTCCCTCCTGAAACATTGGAATTCAAACCTGAATGTATCATATCTTTTAAAGGGGAAGGAATACTATCAAGGATGTTGTATCCAATATTTCTCCTATGAATATGATGTGCTGAGAGAGCTCTAGGTATGGGCTAGGTTATGTTAATTGAAACCCAAGCTGAACAGCAGGAATGCTATCGCCTGCAGGTGATGCAACACCAACGGCAGTGAGCTGGCCTTGAGCTGCCAGTCGTCTAAGTATGGGAATACTAAAATGTCCAACTTTCTCAGGCGTGCTGCAACCACCATCATCACCTGGGTGGACAGCAAACTGGTAGTGCATATAGCCATGCGTGAAATGCAAATAGCTCCTGTGAGACTGCAGGATCAGTATGTGTAAATATGTGTCCTGCAAGTTTAATGACACCATTCCGTCATTCACTTTGAGTGCGAGAAGAATCTGAGTTAGGGATAGCATCTTGAACTTTTCCATACTCAGGAATAAGTTCAAGATCGTGAGGTCTAGGACTAGATGAAGACTGCCTTCCTTCTTGGGAACTAGGAAGTACATGAATAGCACCTCTGCCCAATGTCCTGTTATGGGGCCAACTCCAGCACTACTTTCTGCAGAAGAAGTGCCACCTCCTACCTCAGGATCTGCTGGTGATCCTCTGAATAAAGGGAAGGGGGGTGGTATGGGAAAGAGGCTGGAGGAAGGGTAGAACATTCTCCCTTTTCACAATTTGCAAGACCAACTGACCCAGTTATGGCCTTCCAAACTTGTAGAAAGAAGAATACTTATCCCCCTGCTGGCTGCATGTGCTCCTTCAAGATGAGGCTGAGTGTCTTTCTGGGTAGAGCAGGGGAAATTGACGAGGAGGAGGGCTATTGGATTCAACAAACCTTTCCCTTGCTTCTGCATTGGGTTCTCTTGCTGGACTCATTGGGATGGCTGATGCTGGTGGAAGATGAAGCGTCTTAAGTCCAAAATATTCCCAAACAGCCTTATAGTTTTGAGTTGCTGACTGAAAGCTCAAAGATCAAACTATTGGTCTTTCTTACCTTAAACCGCCTTAGGGCATCACCAGCCCTATCTCTGAAGATATGCATCCTGTCAAATGCCATATCCAATAATGCCACCTATACATCCCTGGAGAACCCGGCTGACATAAGCCATCCTTTGTTTTGAAGAGACACCAAAAAGCAAACGTGGGACCACCATGGCTGCCATGTACCATAAAACATAATTGTATCTGCTCAACAGTCTAATGGCATTGAGCAACTGGAGGGCTTAACTGCCTGCCACAAACACTTTCTTCCTCACAGCCTTCAATTCATTTTGGATCCCCTGTCCAATGGGGTTGCAGGCAAAGCACCAGAATTCTGTTTGGTACATGATGAAGTTTGCTTCAATGGGCTTTCTGGAGATTGGTGAGCACATAGAAAAGCTGTGTCTCTAGGTGCTGATCTAAAACGTCTAGCTGTTGGATGGTTAATTCCAGGGCCAAAGGTAGGTTTGTCCCTTGCTGCCTTCAGAAGGTTGGCAATGCCTTGGTAGTAAGGAAACTTATGATGCCATGGCAGGCTGCATGACCTCTGTCAAGGCTATTAGCCCTAGATTCCATTGATGGCAGGGGCAGCTCCACCACATCTGCTGGCTTTCTTGAGACTGCATAGACAATAGTTATTGATGGAGGGGACAGCCCTCATGGATGCATTTTGCTCTCAGGGACATTTCTAACCTGCTAGGGTTTGCACAGCCAAAGAGTCAGCAGTGTCTGAAGAGAGGCCAACAGCAGCAAAACAGCTTCCAAACTGCTGAGTCATGAGACACTATTTACGACATTGGAATATAGACGAAGTCGATGCCAAAGTTCTGGTCTAAAGATTCCCAGTAGTGTTAACGTGAACATGTGTCAGGCTGAAACTCCTGACTGGATTGAATTTCAGATTTATCTTCCTGAAAGGCTCCAGCATCATTGAGAAAATGGCTAAGTCCCTTTTTGTTTGGGACTTAGAAACTATTTGAAGCAAAAACCTTAAAAGTTCCAGAGCTTTAGCTGGACCAACACGTCTCAGGTATTCGGCTGGCATTTCTATGGCAGAGGCTACAAATTAAGGTTTGTCTCTCGGGCAGTTACCTTTTCATCAAAAAAGGGTCTAAGGTTAGAGCATTTTTAAACAGGTTCGACTTGCAGACTTTCACTGGGATCAATCCAATTGGTAGATCCAACCAGGGCTTGATAGTGATTTACCTCAAATCATGCTTAAAGCCTGGTCTACCACAACTAATGACTGCAATATTAAAAATTCATTACTCTGGTTCCCCTAGAGTTATGTTGCCTTGGTGTCATTTTGGTCATTCATTTTTCTCGATCTAATGCAGTTTGGGATTTGTATTGCCTGGTATTATGACTTTATTACTATTTTGATACTGCATAAATACTTTGCACATTGTCCTACGTGAGGCCTATCTGCTGTGCCATAGCTATCAGAGGATTTGACCAGGTTAATTTATTTCACCCCGACAGGATTTGTGATTATTCCTTGAGGTAGGCATTTGCCCACCCCCAAATAATAATCCAGATTTCTACATTAATGACATTAATACCTCTTGTCTTTAAGCTTATTCTGAAGAACACTACAGATGCATTTTTGATTCATGTATATTGCTATGGAACTTTGCACATTTTTTTCAGATAATCATTTGTGTTTGACTCGTGCTCAGTTTAGCAAATGTAGTTCTATATAGATGGCTTCATTTGATGGTAGGTGGATTTAAGAGCTTTGAATAAATTGCAGGTCTATTTTTCTCAACATAATAAACATTTAATAAATTAGGTTTTCCAAGACAACTAAGCATAAAACATTGTGCTTTCCTTTCAAAATAAATGGAGTATGTAATTCTGTGGTTGAATTGCTATGGGAAGCCATTCATGTCAAAATTACAGCTCCCTATATAGGATACCTCCTGGAATGCATAGCGTGCTGCAAAATTAATATGACATACACCAGAATGAATGTACTATGTGTCAAAATAAATATGCTACCTGGCAGAGTGAATCTGACTTGAACCAAAACAAAAATGAAACCAGGCAAAGTGATTATGCTACTTAGTGATTATTATGAATAGCTCACAATCAGAATTGAATAAGAGATATACTGAAATATATATCAATCATACTGAAATAAATATGGCCCTCACTGTAAATAATAAAGCAATCGCTGAAACACATATAGTATTTGTCAAAAAGAATGAGACATTTCTTGAAATGACTGACATATGCCAAGAGAAATATGACACACATTGGAATGAATATGACAGCTTGAAATAAGTATAAGGTATTGAAATTAAAATGTATTATTCTGAAAGGAATATAATGTGCAATTAACATTACATTTATAAAAAAAAATAATATGGTTTGCATTGAAAGTAATATGATATACATTGACATGATTATAATATGTGTTGCAATTTGTATGAGTCATGTTAAAATCAATATCATGAGTTAAAATGAATGAGACATCTATTGAAAGGAATATGACACATGCTAAGATGAATTGGACATGAAATGAATATCAGCCCTTTTGAAATTAATTCAACATGCCGTAAACTGAATATGACCCATGCTGACATTAAAATGAAAGTTGAAAAAAAGAATGTTATGTTTTGAAATCAATATGCAATATGAATATTGCATATATTGAAATGAATTTGGCCTATGTTGAAATGGATATGACCCATATTAAAATTATAATGTCAGGTGTTAAGATGAATATGACATCCACTGACACGAATATGCCATTCATTTAAAGCAACATGACACATGTTAAGATTTATATGAACCATTTTCAAATGAATATGATATCTGATGAAGTTTTTATGAGCCATATCAAAATTATTTTGACATTCATTAAAATTAATATGACACTTATTGAAATGGATATGAAACTATATGAGATAAATATAGCATGCTTTGAAATTAATAAAGCACATATCAAAATGAACACAAGCCATGTGTAAATTAAAATGCTCACTGTTTAAATATGGCTTGCCTTGAATCGATGTTGATTTGCTTTAAAATTAACAATACGTATTGAAATGAATATTACATATTCTGAAAGGATATGATATGAACACAAATGAATTAACTAAAATAAATATATGTTTTCGACTATGTGCTACATTTAGTTTTTGCCGGCTTTTGGACTCTGAGCACTTTACCACTGCTGACCAGTGCTAAAGTGCAAGTGCTCTCTGTCTAAATTGACCTGATGATTGGTTTATCCATGATTGGCATAGTTGTTTTACCCGTAAGTCCCTAGTATAGTGCAACATGTGTGCCCAGGACCTGTAAATCAAATGCTACTATTGGGCCTGCAGCACTGATTGTGCCACCCACATGAGTACCCCTGTAAACATGTTTCAGACCTGCTACTGCAGTGTCTGTGTGCGCAGTTTTAAACTGCCATTTCAACCTGGCAAGTGCACCCACTTGCCAGGCCCAAACCTTCCCTTTTACTACATGTAAGGTACCCCTAAGGTAGGCCCAAGGCAGCCCATGGGCAGGGTGCAGTGTATTTAAAAGGTAGGACATATACTGGGGTATTTTACATGTTTACATGATAATGAAATACTGCTGTAGGAAAGTACCAAGGGCCAGATGTAGGTATATTCCAATTTGCGGCTTGCAAATTGCGAGTCTGAGCGACTTGCAATTTGCGAGTTGCAAATTGGAATGTAGGATGGTGTCCCTGACACCATCTGCGACGCGCAAGGGGGTCGCAAAGGCCCATCTCATTAATATTAATGAGGTGGCTTGCAATTTGTGACCCCCTTGAGACTCGCGGCACTCACAGGGATGGTGGCCTGCTGGAGACAGCAGACCCCCATGTCTGTGACTGCTTTTAAATAAAGCAGTTTTTTTTGTAATGCAGCCGGTTTTCCTTAAAGGAAAACGAGATGCATTACAAAACTAAAAAATGAAACAAAGGACCACTGCCTGCTCTGAAAAAATGTTTGCAGTTCCATTCACAAAGGGGAAGGGGTCCCATGCGGACCCCTTCCCTTTTGTGAATGGGTTACCTCCCATTTCAAATGGGTGCAAACTGCGATTGCTTTGCGACCGCGTTCGCGGTCACAAAGCAATCTGGCATTGCACTGCGACTCGCAATAAGGAAATCTGGTATTGGGGAGCCAATTCCATGCATCCTGGGGGTTCCAGCATGGACCCCCAGTACTGCCAAACTAGCTCTCTGAGGCTTGCACTGCAGCTACAGCTGCTGCCACCTCACAGGCAGGGTTCTGCCCTCCTGGGGTCTGAGCAGCTCAGTCCCAGGAAGGCAGAACAAAGCATTTCCTCTGAGAGCATGGTGTTACAACCTCTCCCTTTGGAAATAGGTGTTACAGGCTGGGGAGGGGTAGCCTCCCCCAGCCTCTGAAAATGCTTTGAAGGGCACTGATGGTGCCCTCCTTGCATAAACCAGTCTACACTTGATCCGGGACCCCTGGTCCCCTGGTCCCCTGCTCTGGTGCGAAACTGGACAAAGGAAAGAGGAGTGACCACTCCCCTGTCCATCACCACCCCAGGGGTGGTGCCCAGAGCTCCTCCAGTGTGTCCCGGACTTCAGCCATCTTGCTTTGCAAGGTGTGATGGCACTCTGGAGGGCTCTGAGTATCCAGTGCCAGCAGGTGACGTCAGAGACCCCTCCTGATAGGTCCTTACCTGATGAGGTAGCCAATCCCCATCTCAGGGCTATTTATGGTCTCTCCTGTGGGTTCTCTTCAGATTCTGCTTGCAAGTTTTCTTCAGCAACTGCAACAGTTCCCACGGTGTGCACGCTCTGTGGACTTCCTGTCTTAATCCTGCACCAGAAGTACTGAAGAAATCTCCTGTGGGATGACAGTGTCACTCCCCTGCTTACGCAGGCACCTTCCAAGACGATGACCGGTACCCTTGGACTCCTCTCACAGCGACGAGCGTGCTCCTAAGGACACAGAGGGTGGACCCCATCGACATAGGCTATCCTGAGGTCCTGCTGACGCAATTTGGAGGAGGTAGGACCATGCCTTCCCTGAGAGTGATGGTACCCTGTGTACTGCGTCTTCTTCACCTCCTGAGGCCTTTGTGCACTATTTGCAGAATTCCTTCGTGCACAGACTGGCCCAAGTCCCCAGCACTCCATTCCGTGACGCTCAACTCGCTGAGTTGTTCTCTTTGTAAGTTAGAAACATATGTTTAAAGGAGTGTTTTGTGGTACAGGTACATACCACTGAAACCTACTCTGAAGAGACATTAGTCTGCATTTGCTAGGCCACATGTCCACACATGCACAGGGAAGATACTTTCCGTGCCCAACATGCCAGCCCTTTCATTGTCACTCAAGTGTAAGCGTGAAGTCTGTACTATGATAGTTGCCTGTAGGGACTGTATGCATTGAGTCAGTGTTGCAGAGTGTAAATGTGTTTGTCCAGTCAGGCCTAACGAGTTTACTCTTCAGAAACCACATTGCTGTGTGGTGTTTCATTGTGGCTCACATCACAGTACATGTTGTTGGAGCATCGAATACCTGATGTCATTAGGCTTGCTTAGTCATTGTAGGCCTTGAGCAGGGTAGTGGGTTAGTCTGCAAATGAATCCAAAAGTGTGTAGTCATGTCCCTGTACTTATTGGCATGTGCTTCTCACTTGTGGTGTTTTGAACAATTGCCCATTTTATGCTTGGTGTTTCTGACATGTGTGACAACCATTTGAGCAAAAACTTGTGTTTGTAATCACTTGATTTGTTTCCTGCATCCATATAGGTAAACACCCATCAAAAGAAGGAGATTTGGAGAGCCGTCACCCAGGAGGTGCAGACCCTGGGGTTTCATAGCCGGCAAAGTGCCCACTGTTGCAAGAGGTGGAAGGACCTGAAGTGATGGGCCAGAAGATCTCAGAGATTCAGATAGGGATTTCCTCCCAACGTGGGCGGGCACACATCGAAGCATGACGCCCCTAAAAGCCCACATTCTTCTCAGTAGCATACCCGGACCTTGATGGGCATTTGCAGGGAGCACAGCAGCCACAATGAGTACAGGACATATTACTGCCTGTCACACAGTCAAGTTAATGTGTTAGGTCCTGACATCTCCTCCTGATGACTGGGGATGGACCATGTGTGACACACAAGATGAGTAACTGTTTGTGTAGATATGTAATTTGGTGCATATTGATGTGCCTTGCCTAGTAGCCCAGGGACCTAGATCACAACTGAGTACAACCCACAAAACAATTGCTCTCAGAGGACAACACAATGTTTTGTACAGTGATCAATCAAGGAAGGTGTGTTGTTGTAGTGGGTCTAAATTCTACGCAACAGACCACTACTTCTCAGTGTTACAGTCCAAAGAAAAAGAAGTGATGGATCATTGTCCTCAGCCATGTGTCTGGTTAAGTGAGTAAAATGGCATCTGCTCCCAAGAGGCCACTTGTTTTCAGTGTGTGAAGAGTGCTGGTACCTCACTACTATCTGACATGTGAAGGTGGCATCACACATGTGACAGAGCATACATTGTTCTTTGGGTGCAGCTACAGATCAAAACTTCCCCTTGGTAAGTGGTGAATGTCAATTGACATGATGTATGTCCCTGTTTCACTGTTGCCAAAATTCCTTGTGCTGACATGTTAGCATCTGTCCCATTCTCTTTTAACAAAATGTGCACACTGCTGTTGACATGATTTATGTCCCTGTTTCACTGTTGCCAAAATTCCTTATGCTGACATGTTAGCATCTGTCCCATTCTCTTTTAACAAAATGTGTACACTGCTGTTTCATGCTTCGTCTACCTGTGTTCACAGGAAGATTTCTGTATTCCCTCACATATAGTTGCATGCCAACCTGTCTTTGGATTTGGACATATGCAATGGGGCTACATTTCGTCATTGCATGTCATTTGGCATGTACAACTTCAGTAGCAATGAGAGATATGACATGTAGGATTCAAGTTTTTACACACAATGTCCATTTCCATGCCATTGATGTGGCATCAAGTGGAAAAGTGCACTGCACATGTTAAATGGGAAAGATTTGTTGCCTGACTGTTGTTACTTATCATGGAGTGACTTGCATTTTTGTTGGAATCACATGTGGTTTGGTAGAACCATTCATCCACGGACATCAAGGTTCGCAGGACCAAAATGGAGACAGTGATGTAGCTTCCCATTGGGCAACATGTCCAGGGCCTTCTACAAGTTATTGTAAATCCCTGGGCCTCTCCAATATACAAAGAACTAACGGCTTCTACTGATGCAATCAGAGTTTGTCATTGTAAGGGGTGCCATATAGTAGTGATGATTTTCCGGGGGCTAGCTGTTTCATTGTGTTATGTATTTCAGCAACATATCTCCCTGTCAATTTGCACATTTTGACTACAGTGTACATTGCCTTGCCAAATATGTAGTATATCTGAGCAACATTAGTACTACCTACATGACTCAATTAGGACAATTTACACATGGTGAAGTGTGCATTGTTGACATGTTTCCAGTGTGACTTGAGTATTTCCATGTCACCTTCTTCAGGATACTGTACTGCTGTCAGCAACATGGCAGGAATTAGAGCATCATTTCTTATTGTTGTGTTATTGAGTATGTGACAAATAGATATCTGCATGACCTTGTGTGGGATCTGTTGGAATGAACTTGGTGTTGGCCTTCAATTGTATGACAACAGGTAACAGGTATGCTCCATGAGGAAAAGCATTGAAGGTGATATGGTCTTCTACTTGTTCAATGGTTATTATGATTGCACAACTTCACCCATGCAATTGGAGATCTGAGATCTGATTTTTCTGTGGGCAACTGTTGACAGTTCATATGACATACATGCATATGTATGATTCATGTAGGAGTCACCTTGAAGTAGTTTGTTGCTGGGGCCTACTTGATGTCATGGTACTGTTTGTAAATTACAGCTTTTGTTCAGGTGTGATCAGGAACCTGTGGAGACCCTTTTCCCTTTTGTGTTTGGAGCATCATCCCAGGCAATCGAAGGAGACAGGACGAAACCTAGTGGGGAAGCATCTGTCCACGGTACATCCAGTCATGACACCACCGACGCGGAGGGACCCAGTAGCCCGGAAGGTGAGGGGAGTGATCAACCTCTTCATCTTTAGATTCTACCTCCAGTGGCCACTCCCTAGTGCTGGGGGACCCATCAGGACCTGTTCCTGTACCATCCTTGTCTGCCACCCCCAGTACTAGCACCACCCTTCCTCTTTGCTCCCCACCCAATTGGCCATGCCCACTCACCTAAGAGGGTGGGCGTCTCCTTTGCCCTAGGTACCTCAGTGCGGGACCCTGTTATCCTGCTGCCCTGAGTGAGAAGGTTATTGACCTCCTGAGGAGTATCAGGAGGTCAATAGCCTTCTGTGGGGCAGACTGCCATTGTGAATACCATACAGGGGTTGGTAAGCCAACTTCAGACAAATGCTTTCCTGGAAGACATTCATAGTGACATGTCAATCAATCAATCAATCAATCAGTAAATTTGTAAAGCGCACTACTCACCCATGAGGGTCTCAAGGCGTTGAGGAGGGGGGAGAAAAGGGGAGTGTTCCTACTGCTCAAACAGCCAGGTCTTTAGAAGTTTCCTGCAGGTAAGGAGGTCTTTGGTCTGGCGCAGGTGGGTTGGAAGTGTGTTCCACGTTTTAGGGGCGAGGTGCGAGAATGATCTATTGCTGGTTTTGGTTCTGTGGACGCGTGGGACCCTTGCGAGGGCGAGGTCAGTGGAGCGGAGCGGAGATGCCGGGTCAGGGTGTAAAAGGAGAGCCGTCTGTTGAGTTATTCCGGTCCGGTGTTGTGCAGTGCTTTGTGAGCGTGGGTGAGGAGTTTGAAGGTGATTCTTTTGTTGACTGAGAGCCGGTGCAGGTTTTTCAGGTGGTCTGTGATGTGGCAGTGGCGGGGGATGTCCAAGATGAGGCATGCAGAGGCGTTCTGGATACAGTGCAGCCTCTTCTGGAGTTTGGCCATAGTTCCTGCGTAGAAGGCATTGCCGTAGTCCAGTTTGCTGCTTACGAGGGCTTGGGTGGCTGTTCTTCTGGTTTCAGTGGGTATCCATTTGTAGATCTTTCGGATCATGTGGAGAGTGTTGAAGCAGGAGGAGGAGATGGCGTTGACTTGTTGGGTCATGGATAATGGGGAGTCCAAGATGAATCCTGGGTTGTGAGCGTTGTCGGTGGGAGTCGGAGCAGCTCCGAGAGTGGCAGGGCACCAGGAGTCATCCCATGCGGAGGGGGTGGAGCCGAAGATGAGGACTTCCATCTTGTTGGAATTGAGTTTGAGGCATCCATTCGGAGATGGCCTTCATTCCTTCGTGGAGGTTGGTCTTGGCGGAGTCCTTGGTGAGGGATAAGATCAACTGGGTGTCGTCGGCGTATGAGATGATGTTGAGGTTGTGGGATCGGGTGATGTTAGCAAGCAGGGCCATGTAGACGTTGAAGAGGGTTGGGCTGAGGGACAAACCATGGGGTACGGCGCGGATGATTTTGGTGACCTCCAAGCGGAATGGGGGAGGTGGACTGTCTGGGTTCTGCCGGTGGGAAAGGAGGTGACCCAGTCCAGGGCTCTGTCGTAGATTCCTGCATTGCTAAGGCGTGAGCATAGGGTGTGGTGGCAGATGGTGTCGAACGCGGCCGAGAGGTCCAGGAGGATGAGGGCCGCGGTTTCGCCTTTATCCAGTATTGTTCTGATGTCGTTGGTGGCAGCAATGAGGGTGATTTCGGTACTTGTGTCTGTGGAATCCAGGATTGGGAAGGGTCCAGGGTGCAGTTTTCCTTGAGGAAGCGGGTTAGTTGTGTGTTGACAGCCTTCTCTATGAATTTTGCCGGGAAGGGGAGCAGGGCGATAGGCCGGAAGTTCTTGAGGTCTTTTCGGTCCGCCTTCGATTTTTTGAGGAGGGTGTTGATCTCGGCGTGTTTCCAGCTCTCTGGGAAGGTGGCAGATTCGAAGGAGCTGTTGATGATCTTTCGTAGTTCGGGTGCAATGACGGAGCTTGCTTTGTTGAGGATGTGATGAGTGCAGGGTTCATATGTAGAGCCGGAGTGGATGGTGTTTATGATTTCGAAAGTGTCTGGCCTACAGAAATCTTTTCAGGCTCTGGCCTCCTCAATGATGACAGCAATCGAGCCCCAATTCTCCCTCCCACATCCCCTCTCTTCCATATCCAAATTCCCTATTCCCCTGCTTGTCCTAAGCACACAGACACATCCGCATGCACCAACCTCAACACACACAAGCAGCACACAGCGACACAAACTCTACCAGGCACGCCAGCATGCAGGCACTCAACATTCACCCACAGACACCACATCAGCCACCATTTCAACAGACACTCCCACTGACCCACACACCACATCCACCATTCCCACAGACACCCAGTGACACATTCATCACACCCACCATACACCCAGACAACACCTGTGAGAAAGTAGCCTCTTTGTAGCATGGTTACCCCCACCTTTGGCTTGTTTGTGAGTGTATGTCACTGTGTTTTTACTGTTTTACTGGGATCCTTCTAGCCAGGACCCCAGTGCCCATAGTTTGTGGCCTACTGTGTGCGTTGTCAGTAGTGCTTGATTGTGTCACTGAAGATCTTCTAACCAGAACTTCAGTGCTTATGCTCTCTCTGCTTCCAAATTAGTCACTATAGTTAAGTGACTTCATACGCCAATTCCAATTGGCACACTGGACCCCCCTTATAAGTCCCTAGCACATGGTACCTGGGTGGGTCCCCCAGGGCATTGGGGTTCCAGGAGATCCTTATGGGCAGCAGCATTTCTTTTGCCACCCATAAGGAGCTCAGACAAACCATTTCACAGGACTGCCACTGCAGCCTGAATGAAATAGTGCACACACTATTTCACAGCCATTTTCACTGCACTTAAGTAACTTATGTCACCTATACGCCTAACCTTCATTTACTGAAGGCTAGACGCAAAGTTACTAAGTGTGAAGACACCCTTGCACTAGCAAAGGTGCCCCCACACAGTCCAGGGCCAAATACCCAAACTTTGTGAGTGTGGGGCCACCATTACACACATGCACTACATATAGGTCAATACCTATATGTAGCTTCACAATGGTAACTCCGAATGTGGCCATGTAAGGGGTCTAAGATCATGGAATTGTCCCCCCCATTCCAAATCTGATATTGGGGGGGCCAATCCCAGGTATCCTTTGGGCTCCACCATGGACCCCCAGTACTGTCAAACCAGCTCTCTGAGGCTTGCACTGCAGCTACACCTGCTGCCACCTCACAGACAGGATTCTGCCCTCTTGGGGTCTGAGAAGCCCAGTCCAGGAAGGCAGAACAAAGCATTTCCTTTAGGAGGAGGGTGTTACGCCCTCTTCCTTTGGAAATAGGTGTTACAGGCTTGGGAGAGGTAGTCTTCTAGAGCCTCTGGAAATGCTTTACAGGGCACAGATGGTGCCCTCCTTGCATAAGCCAGTCTACACCGGTTCAGGGACCCCCTGTCCCTGCTCTGGCGCAAAACTGGACGAAGGGGAGTGACCACTCACATGTCAATCACCACTCCAGGGGTGGTGCCCAGAGCTCTTGCATTGTGTGTCCCTTGCGTTAGCCATCTTGTTTTCCAAGGTGTGGGGACACTCTGGAAATCTCGGAGTGGCTAGTGCCAACAGGTGCCGTCAGAGACCCCTCCTGATAGGAGCATACCTGGATAGGTAGCCTATCCCCCGCTCAGGGTTACTTTGGGTCTCTCCTGTGCATTCCTCTTCAGATTTGGCTTGCAAGTTTCCACCAGGAATCCTCTGCAACTCCTGCTTCATCCTCTGATCTCTTATCAACCGCAGACTGCTCCAGGAGCCGCTGTAACTGCTTCAAAGTATCCAGAAAGGCTACTGCGACTCTACAACTTCAGCTCCAGCCATCAACTGCAACAGTTTCCATGGTGTGCACACTCTGGGGACTTCCTGTCTTCACCCTGCACCAGAAGGACCAAATAAATCTCCAGTGGAGTGACAGAGTCACTTCCCTGCTCCAGCAGGCACCTTCTAAGACAACCACAGGTTCTCTGGGACTCCTCTCCTGATGACGGGTGTGCCCCTTGGAACACAGGTGGTGCACCCCTTCGACACATACTGTCCCAAGGTCCAGCTGTCCAAATTTGGAGGAGGTAAGAGCTTGCCTTCCCCGTTTGCGACAGTACCCCTGTGCACCACGTCATCTTCACCTCCTGAGGCTTCTGTGCATTATTTGCAAGAATCCTTCATACACAGCCTGGCCCGGGTCCCCAGCACTCTATCCTGTGATGCTCAACTCGCTGAGTTGTTCTCCGCCGGCCTGGGACCTTCTTTTGTAGTGCTGCAGCAACCGGAATTTGCACCTTCTTTGTCCCCGTGTCCTGGGACCTCTGTGGGTGCTGCCTGGTCATCTGTGGGTTCCCTCCAGTGTTGGGAGCCCCCCCTGCCTCCTCAGTCTGAGTTGAGGCCCCCAGGTCCCTCCTGGGTCCAGGCAGCACCATTTTGACACAATCCACAACAGTGCTTGAACCAAGGCTTGTTGGACTAATCCAGCGCTACAACTCGCCTGCATCCAACATCTCCATGTGGGACATACTTTGCATCATGCAGGAACCCACAGCCATCTTCTTTGGTGCTCTTCTGCAGACTTCTTTCAACCGGAGAATCCTCTTTTGCACCATCTTCTAGGTTGGCAGGTGCTCCTGTCCTTCCTGGAATCTTCTGGACTTGGTCTCCTCTCTTTACAGGTCTTCAGGTCCAAGAATCCACCATTTGTTGCGTGCAGTCTTGCTTGGTTCTTGCAATAACTCTATTCACAACTTTTAGTGTGTCCTAAGGAAACCTGCAGTACTTTACTCCTAATTTCCTGGGCTTTGGGGTGGGGTATTTTACCAACCTTTGTGGTTTTCTTACATTCCCAGTGCCCCTCTACACACTACACTTGCCTAGGGGGGGGGGGGGAGGGGGAGTCAAGATTCGCATTTCACTTTCTTAGTATATGGTTTGTGTTGCCCCCAAGGCCTATTCCTTCCTATTGCATTCTATTGTATTTTATATTGTTTCCATTATCCTATGACTATTTACTTACCTGATTTTGGCGCCTAGTGTATATATTGTGTATAATACTTACCTCCAGAAGGAGTATTGCCTCTAAGATAATTTTGGTCTGTGTCACTAAAATAAAGTACCTTTATTTTTGGTAACACTGAGTATTGTCTTTTTCTTGTGTATAAGTACTGTGTAACTATAAGTGGTATGGCGGGATCTTTGCATGTCTCCTAGTTCAGCCTAAGCTGCTCTGCTGCAGCTACCTCTATCAGCCTAAGCTGCTAGAACACTACTACATTTCACTAATAAGGGCTAACTGGACCTGGTATAAGGTGTAAGTACCCAAGGTACCCACTACAAGTCAGGCCAGCCTCCTACAACAGCTCACAACCCACAGCCCACACACCTTAGTCACCATACCTCCAGACACCACCATAACACCCACAGACACATCCACCACATTTGCTGTTGTTTTTTAATATCTGACTTTGTGGGAAGTGTTGGTCACCCAAGACAAGAGTAGATGTTCATTGTATGGATATGTGGGCGTTGATCCAATTGGGGTGTCATTGCATTGTGTTATGCTTGCTAGGGTAAGTATTTAATCTTGTGTTGGCCAATGTCAGCATGTATGGTGTAGATTTGTCCCCTGATATAGATTGTACTTTCGTTTCATGTGCGGGAGCTACAGTTTTGTTTGTCCACACATGGAGGGCGTTAAATTGTGGTAGCTTCCTTTGGATTTGACTGACCATGTGTCCACTTTGATGTGTGTACCTTACAGCTACATCATCTAGATGTCTGGACCATGCTGTTGTCATTGTATGTGCTTTCTTGACTTGCACTTACACATTTGGCAGCTAGGCATATCACTTGGCTCAAATATTGTTTGTCCCTGAGATACATGAAGGGTCAGTTCTTATGCAAATGCTGTTTTAGGGGCATGTGCAAAGTGAAATGTGTCCATGAATGCTCCTGATGTCACTATCACTATTATGCAGGTATTGTTTGCATTGTGAGCTTTGGGTATTCGTTTCACAACCTATTGTGCATCCCATTGACCTTCCATTGTGTTGCAATGTGGGTGCTGTGTGGGTCCATCGATGAGCAGCACCTGCGGCAGGACGTGTGTGTGATGGGCTTCATGGCGGCACAGGTCATGCAAAACTGCCTACAGGTGAGTTGCTTCCTTTATGCTTTCCATCTTCACCTGCTGGGATGTGGTGGTTGGACTGCCACAGTCACGCTGGCGGTAGGCAACATCATAATGTTTCCATCGGAAACACCGGCTCCGTCGGCATTTTTGGCCTTCCTCGCCATCACGGTGGCCTACGCTGCCTGTTGGTGCTGGCGGGACTGCGGCAGCCTTTCCTATGGGACTGCCAGCATCGTAATACTGTGGTCTGACTGCCAAGCAGATGGCGGTCACACCGCCGCCATGGTGGTGCCCAAACCGCCAAACTTGTAATGTGACCCTTTGAGAATATGTAACATTAATTTCAATATGTAATATTAATTTTAAAGCAAATCCACATAAGTTCAGAGCAAGCCATATTCATTTAAACAGCAGTCATATTCATTTAAACATGGTTTGTGTTCATTTCAATATTTGCCTAATTCATTTCAAAGCATGTTACTTTTATCTCACAGTTTCATTTTCATTTAAAAAAGTGTGATATTCATGTTACAGAATGTCATATAACTTTTGATGTGGGCCATATTAATTTCATCAGGTGTCATATTCATCTCAAAGTGGCTCACATTCATCTTAACATGTCATGTTCCTTTCTATGAATGTCATTCATTTAAATGGATGTCATATTCACTTTAACACCTGTCATAATAATTTTAACATAGGTCATATTAATTTAAAAGCACAACATATTCATTTTGACAAGTTTCATTTTAATTTCAGCATTGGTCATATTCAGTTTAAGACATGTTGAATTTATTTTGGTGGAGCTCATATTTGTTTCAATGCATGTCATATTCATCTTAGCATGTGTCATATTTCTTTCAATGGATGCTTCATTCATATTAACACATCTTAATTGTAACATGAATCATACCCATTGCAACATATATTGTAATCATGTCAATGTATATCATATCACTTTCATTGCAAGCCATATTCATTATGATAAATGGCATGATAATTTTAACGTTAATCTTATTAATTTTAAAACATGTCATATTCATTTCAATGAAGGTCATATTCATTTCAACGTAGGTCATATTCATTTTAACGTGTTATATTCTTTTTAATCAATGTTACGTTTATTTCAATGGATGTCATATTCATATTAACACTTGTCATATTAATTTTAAGATGCAACATATCAATTTTAATATATATCATATTAATTTGAGTATGTATCATATTAATTTGAGTATGTATCAAATTAGTTTGAATATGTGTCATATTAATTTCAAGGCGTGCCATATTCATTTGAACAAATCTCATGTGTATTTCAGCTGTGGTCATACTCATTTGAAGACATGTCAACTTCAATTCAATGGGGTTGCATTAATTTCAACACAAGCCATATTCATTTTCAATCATCTCCTATTCATTTCTGTGTGTCTCATATTCATTGCCATCTCTGTAATAATTATTTCAACACAATTCAAATTCATTACAACATGTTTAATGTTTATTTCAATGAACATTGTATTAGTTTCAATGTGCATTGTTTTCTTTTCAGAATATAATATATTAGTTTCAATACTTTATATTATTTTCAATCTGCCATATTAATTTCAAAGTTTGTCATATTTCTCTTGGCATAAGTCACTCATTTCAAGAAATGCCCCATTCTTTTTGGTGAATATTGTATTTGTTTCAGTGGTTGCTTTATTGTTTAAAGTGAGGGCCATATTAATTTCACTATGATTTATATATATTTCAGTATATTTCTTATTCAATTTGGTGTGTGTGTTATTCATATTAATCACTAAGTAGCATATTCATTCTGCCAGGTTTCATATTTGTTTTGGTTCAATTCAGATTCACTCTGCCAGGTATCATAACTATTTGGCACATAGTACATTCATTCTGGTGTGTGTCATGTTCATTTTGCAGCACGCTATGCATTTCAGGAGGTGTCCAATATGGGGAGCTGTAATTTTGATATGAACAGCTTCCCATAAATTGCAATCTGTGCTCGGAAAACCTAGGTTGAAATAGAGACCAAATTGTGCACACCTGGGACACAATGGAAGATCCTCCTACCTCAGTGTCCTTAACTGAAAAATTTGGGAGCGCCAACAAGTAAATCAGTTGAGAATTAGCCCTATACATACTCTAATCACATTATGTTGCTCCATATAGAATATTATTCAAAGGGGCAGTTCACTTCAGTTATTGGCCATCTTGCACTGTGAGTGACCACTTTTCCTGATCATGTGCACACAAATCTAAGACAAAGTCTACTTCATTGGCAGAGCTGGTGGGCAATATATTTTACTTCACCAATTCAATCTTCGTTCCTTTCTTGATCCTTTTACAGATCTTGCGCATTGATCGATTTAGCTGTCTAGTGGACCTGGCAGCCCGTCAGCCACTAGCTAATGTGGTTCAGTTGTAGGGCACCATAGCAAGATGGTGGTAGATCTAGTGGCATGTTTCCCATAAAGTGAACTGAGAATGAACCTGTGGAGTGCCGACAGTGTAGGGCAAACCAAGCATTCTTAATATTGAGTATGCGGAGGCCTAGGAGGAGGCATTCAGAGGTCAAAAAGAGTTACCACGGTACGTATGAGAGAGTCTGAGCAAAGTAGGAATGGGATGGTAGGAGGACAGCTGTCACAAGGCTTTGTGAAAGATCAGCTTATAACATCAACATTATTGATCTCTGGTGAGTGTAGATGATCATCCAAGAGCAGCGAATGAAGGCATAATTGAGTTATGAACTTCAGCCTTAAGTAGCAGCATTTTTCCATGCATGTTCGCAGAGCTTTAAGTGAACAGGATCCCTCCGGATCCCACACCCGGGAGTAAATAAAAGCAGACATTGAAACTGATCTCTATCTGGCCCCATACTTATGTCTTTAAATTTAGTGGCACAAACACATCGATCTTTGAACAACGAACGCTAAAACAATCTATAAGGTAGTCCATGTAAGCTTGGCTCACCCACTCCCAGCTCAAATAACTGTCTCACTGTTTTGCTGTAAAATGTTTGAGATGTTTCTAGTAAAGGCAACGTCAATGATTCTGGTTGTGTAACAACACATGCATGCATATTTACTCTGCACCTACCTTACTCAAACTAATGTGTATTTATGATAGCCAATCAAGCACTGCCTATTTGGCCTTTTATGATATGAGAAACCATATTAGATTGGTCATGCTTTTGTCATGTAAATTGAATTATACACTGCATGTATACACGACAAGCTATACAGTATGTAAAATACTTCATTGCAGGAATGTAAGTATTATAATGCAGTATAACACTTAAAAATGTAAATGCAAACAAAACAGATTCAAGCAAAAAGAAGGGTAGTCCATGTAAATGCTTTATCTTCTGTTTATAT
Source organism: Pleurodeles waltl (assembly GCF_031143425.1). Classification (NCBI taxonomy): domain Eukaryota; kingdom Metazoa; phylum Chordata; class Amphibia; order Caudata; family Salamandridae; genus Pleurodeles; species Pleurodeles waltl. The sequence goes on from NC_090448.1 coordinate 455,331,892, forward strand.
TTCATGCTGTATTTATTCGTTCATTCCCTAAGAGTGTTAGCTATTTCGAGGATGTTTTGTTTCTTCATTTTTTGTGTGACATGTTACTCTTGTATACTGCACACTTTGAATGTAGTCACCTACAGGGGTTTATAATGGGCCACAATTGAGAGCCCTGGAATTGAAAGTGAAGGCAGTGCAAATTTCTAAAACTGCCTCTGCCAATGGGTCAAAAATGTGTTCAGAATACAGGGTCATCTAAACCTTGGCCTTTCTGCTGAGCACACAGAGAAAGGGTCACACATTCCAGTTACTATTGATATCATGTGCAAATATGTGTGAAGGAGGTATGCAGTCTAACTATTTTCAAGGTGAAAGTAAAAGAAAAGGTAGTGCATACAGGTGAGTATGTGCTTTGTGTGTTTTAAGGTAATGAAGGGAAAGAGATGGGAGGAACAGGAGAGAGTGAAAGAGGGTGCTGAAGAGGAAAGAGATAAGCAAATGGAGCCGAGGTAGAGAGAAAAATAGCATACATCACACATGCCAGCATTTTCTAGCTGCAAAGAGAGAGATTTCAGAAAGAAAAAAAATTGGAGGATTTTTTCCCCCTTGACTTACATGGAGGCAGATGCAATCTTAGGCGGGAGGCAGCTGAAATAACACTGTTTGGGGCTTCGAAAATCTCAACTGCATTGGGTCTGGTGGCATATCTGGTACATGCCTAATATAGTGACAATAACAGGAGTGATTGGGGCACTCCGAAGAACACTACTTCTTCCACAAGACTCAGTAATATGTAATTCACAGTTTTACAATTTCAGAGTGGGACTATTTACAACAAATTCATTGTTGTTTCTGATTTATCTTAAACAAATGTTGACATGCATAAAAACAATGTCAATGTACACCATGATATGTGCCAGCGTAACAACAAACTTACTTTGCTACTGTCAATTCCACCCGAGATGACCTCCCCATCAACCCTGAACAAGAAGTACATGATCAAGCAGGCCCTGCGACCCAAGCCTGGAGCAACTGATTGACAGATCACAGGTGGGGTGACACGTAGCCCATAGACAAACGTGCCAAACAGGAAAGACCCAGATTGATTTCCCAGAGAGGCAGCGACACCACAAAGGTCCTAAGAAATTGGCCCCAACAAAGCACACTTGGCCAGAGAGGTACGTGTTCCCAAAACACCCTGTAGTTAGATGCCACATGAGGTTAGGAACACACAGCCAATCAGAACACATCAAACACACCAAACGCAGTGATCACGCACTGCCTATGCCGGGCATCTGCACATGTTACCTACTGGCCCACACTATGTCCACGCAAGACCGGGACCTACCTGCACACTTTATCAGATGGTCAGATTTATGGCCTTGTGACGAGGCCCAGATTCATCTTTCAAAGAATGCATTAAATTGTTTTATTGCACCTCAAGACAATGTATAAAAAGATGCTCAAAACTCTAACTTTGAGAGGCAATCATCAGACCCCCGACTGTACTGCTCTTGCCCATTAATTGTGTTTAATCAAAGACTGTTCCTGCTTTGCCAGACACCTCATCTTTCATTTATTTAAGGTAAATCCGCATTCGAGCAACAGAGCTAACAACCACTGAAAAAGCCTATAGTCCTGGCTGGTTTTAGGTGGAAGTCGGTTGTGTTATATATCTGGATGCAATTGCAGAAATTTTAAAATGAAACAAAATACAAGTTGGGTGACAAAAGATGGGAATCACAGAAATGTAATTTGTGTGCTTAATCCACACCTTTAATTACATTGGCTACACCCCTTTTAGAGACCCCCAATTTTTTCCATCCATTTAAAACCCTGTGTGTTTGTCACTTTGTGAGACTCAGGAGCGCAATACTTCTCATACAGGAAAGGACATCACCTTCTGTGCACTGGTTTAACACTTCCCAGAGGAGAGAGGAAAGCGGCCAATTTCGAACAGCTGCAATTAGCTACTCAAGTTCATGAGCCCAGTGAAATCTCACTGGCGGCCCTCACAGGGCACCATCCTCAGCATGTGCTGCACTTCTTTAGGGCAGGGTGCTTCACAGTAGTGTTGTGAGTGCACCATCAAAATCAAACCAAGAGCTAGGGCGAGGGGGTCTATGGGAATAGTGGCAAGAGGCAAACCATTCTCTTTCCTTTTTGCCTGTCCCTAGACAAATGTAACTGCTGCTTTTTATGTTCTTGTTGTAAATGATTCCTTTACTGTGTAAATGCCCATTAGCAGTGAGACGCAGGAATCTCAAATGCCAACCCTGCCTTCTCACTCACTGGCCTGTTTTTACCTGTTATTGTCTACAAGAAAAAAGCAGAAAGGCAGGAACGAATTTTTAGTTTGCATTTCACAACTCTGCCCTTTGGCCCTACAACATCTGATAAGATCTGTTTTTTACAGTAGTGTTGCAAGCATATTGTGGAGCTTTTAGTTTTGCTTTTAACAGTTTCACCGAGGACTCAAAAATCCAGCAATGTCAAACTTGGTCACTTTGTCAGTTATGTTTTAAAATTTTACAAAGTGGACTAATCCATTTGAAAAATTGCTTGTTTCACGAGTAAATACAAAAGTAAACTTTTTTGCACATATTTGGTGAGGGTTCACTCTTTCTTTATCACACCTAGAGGTGAGTTTAACTCACTTATTTATCTGTAGCTTAATTACACGAAGTTACAGCAAAAGTCCATAGGATTGCGCAGAATTACATGAGGAACTAAGCCCAATATTTAGCGCCATTTTCTCAATGCATAATGCATCCTAGCATCCAAAACGGACCCAAATGTGCATTTTCCACTGAGGAAATAGCACTAAATGCAAGAAAACACAAACAGCAGCCACTTGCGATTTTCCAAGTACGTTGTTCCTGCACTCCTGCTATAGCATGATTGGGCCAAATTACTCATAATTATGCAAACACGCATAATTGCATTTTTTCAGTAATTCAGAGTTGAGTAATGCAAAAGTACCCAAATTACGCCGTATACTCCAACATGATTAAAATTTCCCCCAGGACTACTGACATCACACATCAAAGAAAGCATTGACAATATAAAACATTTGTTCTTATGTGTAGCAGAACGATTCTTTTTTTTTTTTTTACCAAGCTTCACAACACCAAAAAGGTACAACAGGTATAGCTGCAGAGCAACTTTCCATAACCCAAAAAATAAGTTAAGGATAGGTGGCAGTAGCAGAACAAAATTCTCTCATACATACACGATAGGTACAGCATAGATAGCTACCACAGTAAAGAGGGAGTAAGAGGAGTTAAAGACTGTTAGGCGATTTTCCATAAACATATAAGTACAAAACTCCTGGAATAATCAACCCAACTTCTAATGGAATTAACATGCATTCACGCACACATATAGCATGATGAACTCTCACCTACCTAGTGTAGAATGCTTCATTATGGATTCCATTTCTTGCACTGGAAAGCATTAAGAGTACTACTGATCACTGGTTGTACAATCTCCAAGTTAGAGGTTCCCTAGTTTGGGTGCTGTTATTTCACCAATGTCAGCGTTTATGTTCTGCCTTTGTCAAATTGACAGACAGAATAAAACTGTATGTGGTGAACTTATATTTTTTTTTGGTGTCTCCCTACCCCAGTATTAAAAAGAATTGGGGTGAGCAACAGGAAGTTCTTCTCTTTTCCATCAACATGTTTAAATATAGTCCGGTGTCTTCCCTAGAAATATAGGTATCTCACAACAAATGTGAAATAGTCCCTACTAATTGGGGCATTTTCATCATCCTCAGGGGTGGGGAGGCTGGGGTGGTGCAATTGGGCATAATTTCTCCAGCTCAACTGCTTGAAGAGGCCTTTCAACGTGCTTTTGGCAAGGCTGTTAGCACTTGCAGCATGTTTTGCAGAGTGAGTCATTGTAATCGTGGCATGCAAACAGGCGATGCCCATGCTGCCAAGCTACACTTACATCGTACTGGGTTTGAGAGGTGGGAGTTAATAGGCACTGAGACTGCCAATCACGCCCCCAACACCAAAGCATCTCCCTCCTTGCTCACTACCAGTGCCAATAGAGCAGTTGTAGTGAGGCAGTGATGGCCGGGTCCCATAATTTTGAGCACTCCTGTCTTTATAGCATCCTGGTTTGAAATTCATCACTGTGTAGGCTAAGGAGAGCATCTCTGAGCTCATCCTGGGCCTACTGTCCTAGTGCCAGTACCCCTGACGTCCACTTTTTTATTTTTTTACAGTAAAGATACAAAATTTTACATAACATGTTTATTCTGAATTGTTCATTTTAGCATCTTAGATTATATCACTGCACTGACTGGCCTTTATTTTACTAGAATCAGGGCACCATAACCTTGTTGCTGTGACAGTTTTATTAATGGCTGAAGAGACAAGTCATTTGTCTAATTTCTCATTTATAAACATTTATTTCTGTAGATAGAGAAAGATTGAGGTATTTTACTCCACACACAAGAGACACTGTTGTACAGTGTCTCTCCTACACTGAAATATTCGAAGGTGGTCTCAGAAGTGATGATCATGGAAACTAAAGCGCAGGAATGACAAATAATCAACCAGGATCATTTGGTAAAGCTTGGAAGCCAGGACTGAAACCAGGTTTCCTGAATAGATGTGTGCAGTTCCAATCCTGAATGAGAACCACATTATTTCCTCCTTCTGACCTGATGACAATTTTATTAGAGACCCAAGTGGCAAGTCAGTTGTCTTATGACCTTTACTGCTTTTATCCATGAAGCAACATTATTGTAAACTAAACCATATATGACAGAGGATTTTTGTACTGTGTACATCCTGAAGCTAATTATTTCAAGGTGCTCTCAAATGTGATGGAAGAGGAGACAGAGGGAAGAGAAGGAATTGCCCAGGATCACACAGTTTGGTCAAGCTGGGAATGAAAATGGGTCTCTGGGTCACGGCCGGTCAACTAGATTTTGTCCTTTGTCCAAAAACATCTTCTTACTTGCCTGGGCATGTTATGAGAGTGCATATAAGATATTCTTTGTGATTTTATAAGATGGAATAACAGCATTGGAAGCACATTACTTCAGAGAAAAGGTACACCTTGGGCAAATACAGTGCAAGCTTCCAAACTGCAAATGACAAGTACAGCTAGGGTACCACCAGCACAAGCCTTTCCCATCACAGGACAGGTAATCAATCATTGATGATACACACGGGTCTCTGGAAAGGGAACTTAGGTCACAGAGGTAAATCTATCGGCGGAGAAGTTAGTGAATATGCAAGTTCTGACATCATTCTTGCATAGGTGATATTCGAACTCATGATCCTGAAAGTCCTGCTGTTATTTGGAGACCAGTTGTTTGTATTGATTCTTTGGTGTCCCAAGTAGTAGCCGTCACCTGGTAGGCCATTGTTATTTGGAGCAGCCTTACAACAGTGTAACTTATGCTATGGGCAGGCAGACAGGTGAAACCTGTACCTGAAGGTTTGAAGTGCACTCCCACCAGGACCTGTGCCATCCCAGGCTCGTTGCTGCACCTTGAAAGAACGAGGAGTTGAGGCCCACTCTCGATACGTCACAGCAGCCCACACTCAGAGCAGGAGTTTGGGCCGTCTTCTGCGCATGAAAGTGTAATATCAAGCATCTTTGACCGTCTCCCTCTTTCTGTATCCTTTGAATCACGCTCCTTGCTGCTTCACTCTTACTTCCCCCACGCCTCCCCAATCAACACAGCTCTCAGAAGTGTTTTCATTACCGGCCGCCATATGAATCTACCTACCTGGAGTCTAAGCAGGGTCGGATTGGGGTTAAAAAAAAAAAACAGCCCAGGCACCCCAAAATAGTGGCCCACATTCGCGGATCACAGTGTTTCATGATTAATATCAGGGGGGCTCATTTTTGCAAATATGTTAGTTAAATAAAGCATTTGAAGCTTATAGCGGGTAGCAACATTGGTCAAGACAAGAAATATTGTATCTTTAAAAGCTGAATACATACTTGCAGTGTAATCATAGAAATCTAGCTCAAACCCACCTAACCTTAGGACAGCTTGCATTGTCAGTCCTCTGGGTAAGGGAGTGGGGGTGATGGGTGAATGTGATTGTCCCGTGGGTTTGGTGACCGGTGGTCCTTCTGGCTTGACAGAGTTACAGAAAATAAAGTGCTAGTTAAGCCTGATTAGATTTGGAGGTGTTAGTTGTGGCCTGCCTTCTGCCTGGGCCTCAGAAACTGGAGTAGGCCACTGAAGGCCTTGGTTCAGGCCAGGACTCCTTTCCCAGAGGGAGGAGATGACTGGACATAAGGCATTGAAGAAATGGTTGAAAATACAGTCTATTGAAGCAGGTTCTCCTGCCGACCTGCAGGGCTGATAAGCTCTTTTCTTAGCCTTCCTCCTGCAATGTTTTGATTAAATGCTGCTGGTAGTGGGAATTGTAGAATCCAGGTGCTTTATTGCTCTTGTCTGGCAAAAGTAGGCATGGAAATTAGGAGTCAGGAAGGAAATCTTTAACCAGGAAAACTGTCACGCACGCCTTGGTTATTAGCCGATTGGATTAAGGAAACGCCCTATATGCAGGAATAACAAACAAACTCCAAACAAAACTGCAAAGAATCCAGAACGCATCCGCCCGCCTCATTCTGGACATCCCACGTTGCGACCACATCTCATCCCACCTTAGAGACCTACACTGGCTACCAGTATCAAAGAGGATCACCTTCAAAATCCTCATCCATGCACACAAGGCCCTCCAGAACACAGGTCCCACATACCTCAACGACACTCACCTTTCACACCCCCACCTGCAACCTTCTCTCCGCCAACCATGCCCTCGCCTACGTTCCTCGCATCCGCCGCACGACCGGCGGCGGAAGATCACTCTCCCACCTTGCCGCAAAGACTTGGAACTCCCTACCACTCCACCTCCACCTGACCAATGACCTTCCATCTTTCAGGAAACACCTCAAGACTTGGCTTTTCGACCAGTAGCTTCCCCCCCCCCCCCCCAGCGCCTTGAGACCCACCGGGTGAGTAGTGGGCTCTACAAATCCCTGATTGATTGAATTATTCCTTCCCTTCCCTGCAGAAACCCCACTTTGCTGACTGGATGAGAAAGGAGTGAGGGGACAGCCTGGACACAAAACCCCCTACAGGTCTTGTATTTTCAGTGCCACCTTAAGGATTTATGGGGGCACAGGCAGAACCTATTTTGGGCCACCTATTCAGAAGAGCTGTGATTTTTTGTAAAAATCAATTTTCAGTTAATGTAAGCCTTCATCATGTCGAACAACACTATATTATATGTTAACCTTACAGAAATGGGGGCACACAACAATAGCCAAACGCTGGAGCTACCTTGCATCTGCCAGCCCAATAGTACGAAAATAAAGCTTGAACAAGCATTGATAAAAAAATTTAGACTCAACTGCAAAAAGAAACGGTTTTGCCATGCAAAAACAATTCTTGATGTGCAAATCACTATCTAATCCACCAGTTCCTCCCATTCTAGGAAAGACACAGTAAGGGCGGCTTGGTGGACCAGGGCATAACATTAAAATAAATGCACATAGTGCTTCAGATTGTACCTTTGATTGATGAATATCTACAATCTCACATAAATCTCTCTTCACCACTTTCCCTCTTGCTGCAGTCATGAAAATCAAAGTACTACTCTGAGGATTTTCACTGTTATATTGGGTGAAATAATATAATGTTCTGCCTAATTCTCTTCCCCTTACCTCCTTTCTTTCTTTCTTTTGCTGGTTTGACAGCAAGCTCCTCCTCTGCTGAGTAAGCAAAATTGAAAAGACAGAGGTAATGAGAATGTTCTAGTGAGATGTAGAAGGACAAGGGAGGTAAAAGTGAGATGATATAAAGAGATGAGGACACACGTAGGAAGGGAATGATAAGGGAGCCAGAAAAAAGATATGGAGACATAGGAAGCGGTAGATAGGAAAAGGGATTAAGGGCCAGATGTAGGTAGACAGCAAATTGCGACTTGCAATTTGCGAGTCAGAGCGACTCGCAAATTGCAACTCGCAATTTGCTATGCAGAAAGGTGTTTCAGACACCTTCTACGACTCGCTATGGGGTCGCAAAGACCCACCTCATTAATATTCATGAGGTGGGTCGCAGTTTGCGACCCCATAGCGAGTCTGGGCACTCACGGGGATGGTGGCCTGCTGGAGACAGCAGACCACCATGTCCGTGACTGCTTTTAAATAAAGCAGTTTTTTTTTTTTTCTATCTGCAGCCCGTTTTCCTTAAAGGAAAACGAGCTGCACATAGAAAAAAATGCCGAAACCTTTTATTTCGGTTTTTTTCAGAGTAGGCAGTGGTCCATAGGACCACTGCCTGCTCTCAAAAAATAAATTTGTGATCATTCACAAAGGGGAAGGGGTCCCATGCGGACCCCTTTCCATTTGCGAATGAGTTATCATCCACTTCAAGTGGATGGTAACTGCGAGTTGATTTGCGACCGCGAAATCAACTTACATTGCGGTGCGAGTCGCAAATAGGAAGGGAACACCCCTTCCTATTTGCAAGTCGGAAACGCATTTTGCGAGTCGGTTCCGACTTGCAAAATGTGTTTCTGCATCGCGGGCGGGCATTAGCGCCTCGCAAACGGTGTTTTTCGCCGTTTGCGAGGCGCTAATGCCTTGCTACATCTGGCCCTAAGAGTGATAGATAAGAGTTTGGAGTGAGGCAGAGAGAGGTAGATGCATATAGAGGGAGCTAATAATAATGAAATGTACGTAAGAGGGTGGGGTACACAGAGGGGTGAAGTAGGGGGAAAGGTAATGTAGGAAGAGGGTGGCTGCAGGAGTGCCCAGGCAAAAATATGAGGCCGAAATATACAGATATGCAAGATAGAGACAGCTGTGAGGTAGAGAGAGGGGCAAAATGATAATTAAGGTACAGAAAGATTGGTTAGGTAAAGTGTGCTGTTAGGTAGAGAGAAAGGTAGGTTGAGAAGAGTGAACATAAGCAAAGGAGATTATCTGTAATAAAAAGAAGTGAAGTAGAGGCAGAGGTGAGGTGGAGAAAGGAGTGGGAATTGAGATAAAGAATGAAAGTGTGAAGAAGAGCCAGAGAGGTGAAGTAGATGGATATAAAAAGAAAGAGCCAACGATGTGAAGCGCAGAAGGTGTGTTTAAAGGTGGACCCGAGAGAAAGAGTTGGAAGACAGGGAGAAAAGCAATAATAGTTTAAAAAGATGGCTAGAGATTGAATGAATTAATGATAAAAGGGTACGGTTGGGAGAGAAGCAACACAATGGCATTAGAGTTAGAAAGAGGAGGTGAGGTAGTGTTCAAATGATAAGAGAAATTGTGAGGTTGTGAAGTGTGAGAGAGGGAGAAATGTGACAGGAGAAAGATGAGGTAGTGTATGAAATGTGAATTAGAGAGAGAAATGAGGGCGTGAGATAGGTAAGGAAGGTAGAGAGAGCTGAGACATACAGATTGAGTGGAGAGTTAAATAGATGAAACAGATGAGGCAGAGAGAACGAGAGGGGCAAAGCATGTGGAAGAGAAAGAGCAGTAATATGAAAAGGACTGCTAGGTGCTGAGAAAAGGTGAGGTGGTGTCAGGGAAGGGAGGGTGTGTAGTTAGACACAGAGTAGGGCACAGAGAGGTACAAACAGGTGGGATTCAGAAAGGTATTTGGAAGAAAGAGGTGTGGTGGGCAGAAATGTGGTAGAAAGGGCTGAAATAGAGATCAGGGGTAGGTACATAAATTCTAGATATCAGTGAAGAGAGAGGGAAAGTAAAGGTTTTAGGTGGAAGACCTAGGGAAGAGATCTGAAACAGAAAGATATGTGAGGCAGAGAAAGAGGCAGTCATAAATAGTTGATTGGTTAGGCAGAGAGACTGGGTGATATTAGCAAGGTTTTGGTGACCGGTAAAGTAGAAAGAAATGAGGCACAAAAAGACAGATAGAAAGAGATGAAGTAGCAAAGGTGTAGTACAATGAGAAGGGAGAGCTAGAGGGAAGTGAAGCGTGAGAAGGAAGTAGACAAAAAAGAAGAGAGCTCAGTAAAGAAGGATGATGTCAGATAGTGAGAGATGCTAGAATAAGTGATGGGTGAGAGGAGAAAGAGAGGCAGAAAGAAAGGTAGCAAGTGGTGAGACATAGAAAGGAAGAGAGACACAGTTACAGACTGACATAAGGAGTGAAATGTGTGAGAAAAGAGAGCATGAGTTAATTTTATTAGGAGGACTTTGGGAGGTTTGAGCCTTTGCAATTGTCCACAATGAAGTCGCAATGCATTGAGGAAGGTGCCCAGCAGTGCTTAATTTGTGCTTGCTGTTTCCAGTGCAGGGCACCATCACTTATTTTTCTGCTTCAAGCATTTACTGCAAGCAAAAGACATATATGGGAAAGAAGGCGGAAGACAAAAACAGAAAAGAGTCACAATGGGAGAAAACAGAAAGCTTCAAGAGTGAAGCTGAAGGGGCAAGGAGTGGCTTTAAATGGATTGAAGAGGCCCAAGGTGGCTTCAGGATTACACAGCCTCAGTATTCCGTGTTCACACATTTAATTGCAGGAGGCATGTGTTTAAGAGGAGGGCTTTGGGCACCGGTAAGTTTTTATTAACAAATTAAGCACTGGTGCCCAGTCATAGGGAGGAGAGGGCAGATGGTGTCTAGCTATGAGGAGGAGAGAGAGGAAGGTGGCCAGCTATAGGGAGGGGAGAGAGGAAGGTGCCCAGTTATAGGGAGGAGAGAGAAGAATGTGCCCAGCTATAGAGAGGAAGGTGCCCAGCTACAGGGAGGAGAGAGAGGAAGGTGCCCAGCTACAGGGAGGAGAGTGCAGAGGGTGCCCAGCTATAGGGAGGAGAGAGGTAGGTGCCCAGCTATAGGGAGGAGAGTGCCCAGGGTGCCCAGCTATCGGTAGGTGAGGCAGGAAGCTTGAATGTCCCTTACTGCTGGAGAGGAGAAGATCACCCAACATTTTTAAGAACTTTATTAGAAATCCAGGTATTGCCTCATTGAAATATTACCAATGCGTTTAGAAGTGCTATTGCTGTCCTATTACAAACCTCTTTGAAGTGGCAGCCAGTGGTACCTGATGAAATGTGGCAGTACTCACTGAATGTACTGAGCCTATTATAAATGCCCTCGCGCACCCTTATAAGTGGGGAATGAGTATATTTAACTTGCTTCACTGCTGAGCTATAGGACATAAGCAGCAGTTTGTGTAGAAGCCTTGTGAACTGCCCCACGAAGGCGCCAAAGGTATGGCAGGCTGCTATTATTAGTAATGTACTCAAGAGGGCTCAAGGAGTTGTGAATGTTGCTGACATCTGCTGTGACAGGAAGGTCAAGGCCCATATTTATTCTTTTTTAGCTCCACATTTGCAGCGCTTTTTGACACAAAAACAGCACTAACTTACAAAATACAATTGTATTTTGCAAGTTTGCGCCGCTTTTGCATCAAAAAATTACGCAAATGCAGCACTAAAAACTTATAAATATGGGCCCTAGTGTCCTAATAAAGGATAAAAAAAAAACTTGATTCTAGGAATATTGAGTACTGTTTAATGGGGTGAAAGTGACACTTGTCCAGATAGTGCGTAGCAAAATGCAAAGTGAAGCGCTGTATGAAAGCACTCGGCCATCCTCTACGAACACACACTACAGATAAACAGGTAGTCATATATTTGTCTAGACATGCAGCTGCAGCTCTTGCATCACAGAAAATGAATGCACAACAGTTGTATACCCCCAATGAGCTCCACCAGTGAGGCATATGGCCTGCTTCATTTTTGTCTGATCTCTCACTCTCCTTTTTTTTATGCATACAGAATTCTCTACCTCTCACACATTCTTTATCTCTATACTTCTCATTCTTCTCTTTCACTGTCTCTAATCTTTCGATCTCTCTACCACTCACTTCTGTTTCTCTTCTGTAACTTTCTTTCCCCTTTCTGCAGCACAGCTGTACTATCTCCCCACACAGCACTTTCTTTTTCTCATTTTCCATCTTCCTGTCTTTTTTTGCCTCTCTTACTCTTTCTATTGCTCTGTCTCTTTCCCATCTATTCCATAGCTCACCACCTCTGCCTGTCTATCTCTCCCCCTTCAGCTTGTCCTCTACCCTTTCTGCGCTTCATCACTCGTAAACATCTGCCTCCATCTGCCTTCGTCCAGGAAGTCCCAATATGCATGGCTTTGCAGGGACAAACAACGCTTCCTGCCATCCCCCTCCCTCTGTGGCACAAGTGTACAGAGCCTGGCAGGGCAGGGATCAGGGCAGTACAAAGCCAGTCTCAGGGGAAGGTGGGGAGTGTGAAATGGCCCACCTCACCCATGCTCCAGGTAGGCTGCTCAGCACCGCCTGCCCCTCCATCACAATGCCCTTCATGTGGAGCTAGGCAGGGGAGAGGTCAGATGTAGGACACTGTCTGCCTCCTACAGAGAGGTGAGGGGTGATAATAGCTCTTCACACCTTTGCTCCAGTGAGGCGGCTCTTTCTCTCTGCTATTCTGTCACAGGAATCGATCTGCATTCATCAAGTGTGGCCGTAGTCTGACCAAACCAACCCACACACTAACTGACAGACCCAGCAAGGGACGGGTAGGGGACAATGCCGCAGGGGATGGGGAGGAGACCATTTGTCCCTGCTGCAGGCTTTCAGAGAGGGCGCTTAGCCCCCCTAGAGTCACAGCCTCGGCAATGCCAGACAACATAGCTGATCCCCAAACCCTTCAAAACGGTTATCATCATTGCACCCAAAAAAAAAAACATCGACCCAGAAGTGGGCCTCAGGCATTTACCCACTTGGCGATGCCCGAATGCCTGCGTTACCAATCTGACCCTGCGTCTAAGCGTGCTACCTTAGGGGAGAAAACTGTGGCTTTCAGCTATCCAGGAGGATGACGGAGGCTTGCATGAGAAACGCACAGCCAAAGCTTCCTTCTTTCTCACACAGAAGTAATTTCTTGTCTAATAAAGATGCTAGAGTTCACATACAGTGAGATAGTTTCAAAATACTTGCAGACTCAGTAAATCATATGGTGGCTGCCTTCCCGGGTTAGAATAAGAAGAATGTAGCTCAGATGGGAAGGGCCAGCCTAGTCGTTTATTTGCAAAATAAATTTATGGTGAAGGCATTAAGCCGACCATGGTGTAGGTTGCATGAGATGCTAGACAATTGTCACTCGCTATAGTGGTGTTGCACTTGTGTTTAAACATAGACTCTTGGCACGAAATTCCTTTGTTAGAGACCACTTTAGTGGTCTTGTCAAGATCAAATCGTAAAAATAAAAGCAAATATATAAATGTTGGCTCAGGCCTCTTCATCCATTTGTCTGTATAGTGTCCTGCTGGACACATTCTAGTGTTTCACCACCCCATACCCATCCAACACAGGTGTCACCATTCAGGTGACCCTGCCAATAAAAAGGGCTGGGAGCACGTGCCCCTGGCCAGTTACCCGAACCATGCCACTGTGTCTGCATCACATCATTTCAGTTGCATGAGGGCTTAGGGCCCCCAACACTACAAAGGCGACAAGTGGGTCTGACCCCAAGTGGCCGCAGGCAGCATGCGACCTGTGGCACAACGCCACATCCAGGACGAAGGGCAAGATGCACTGGCAGAGGTGCAGTGAAAGGTCCATGTGACGCAGCATGCAACCTGTGGCACAACGCCCCACCAAGGAGAAAAGAGAGGGGGAGAATGTGGCACGATGCCACAACGAGAAAGGACGAGATGAAGAGAGGAGTGTGACAGACTGGTCACACCACAGATCGACTCCATCATAGGTGCACAAGTGGAAGAAAGAAGAACGACACAACTGAGGACTTGTGCAAGCAGATAAGAAGGTATCCATCAGCACAAGACAGCCACCGGGGTGAGCAGACGTCACTGAAGACAGCTACGTGGGTGGACCTCCACGCTTCTCAGTGCAACCGTCCTGTCACCGGCTGTTTGGCTGCGATGGCATCCCTGTTGCCAACTGTACAGGCAGGGTAAGACCCCCCAGTAGCCACGAAGTCTCTCAAGTGATCCTTTCGCCGACGAAGACACCACCACCTGTGTGATCTGCAGAAAGATGAAAAAGATCATCATCTTGATGATGTGCATCGCCCAACCACTGAAAGAGCACAGCACCAACTGAGTGGAGCCAGAGTCAGCAACAAGAACTGGTGCTGACCGGGCCTGGCAAGGTGGAAACTAACCACCTGAACACCTGCCATGAGCCCTGTGAATCAGACACCTGTCGGTGAGAGCAGACCAGACCATTTGGACCATCCACCCTTGGGGTTGCGCAAGACTTGAAAGTGGCCGTGTTGGGAGTTCAGTGCGACTCCTTTGGCGCGGCCTACGTTGGCCCCCACAGCCCACGCAGTCCTGTGGCAATCTAGGGGAAAGAGCCTCAAGGGAATTCCAGAGAGAGAGGAATCCCGACGTGAGAGATGCATCTGAGACAGCACCACGTCAGGCATCGGGAAGCACGGAGGTCACATACAGAGACTGGTCACCCAAAGACTGTTGCACTATGGCCAGAGCACTTGAATCCTGACAGGTCGAGCAAGCTGACCCTGCGTCAACCACCCTTGTGGCTCCGTGTGAGATTAGGATGTGGTCCTTTAGACGGATCCTCTGCAATGCCTTTGCTTGGTCTGCGATAGGCCAGCATAGTCCAAACAGTCCTGTGGCAGCCCGCCAAAGGGCCTTGAGGAGACTTCTGTTCGATGGAGTTCTGGCACGAGAGGGAGACCTGCCGCCGCTCTGCCACTGGACACCCAGGTGCACCAGGCCATCACGTCATCTGCAGTCTTAGGAGGTGTGCCATCCTCAGAGTCAGAATGCCTTCCAGAACTGTGTACAGTGGATTCCCCACTGTTCCAGATGCACCCTCATCAGAAGTTGTACATAGACTTTGACACACGTGAGCCCACACGGGACCGGACCAACAATTCCCAGCAAACTGTAAGGTCGTGGACAAGCGACTGAAGTATCCGGATGTCATCTGCCCTGCTGTTCGTGTCCAGTGCAATCTGGTTGAAAAATGGAGGCGTGCTGTGATGTAGAGTGCCCAGCTGCACCTGTTCCATGCCGCAGGTCAGGCGGACCGCCTGAAGATATATATTTTGTGTCTTTGTTTCTCTCCCACAGGTTGGACTTTGCTGTTTTGTTCCTCAAAGTTTGGGAGGGATGTAGTGTCCTGCTGGACACGTTATAGCATTTCACCAGCCACTCGGCTGAGGACTGGCCTTACACACACCCCACACCCATCCAACACAGGCGTCACCAGTCAGGTGACCCTGCCAATGAAAAGGGCTGGGCGCAAATGCCCGTGGCCAGTTACCTGAACCATGCCACTGTGTCGGCGTCCCATCATTTCAGTAACATTACAGTCTGTTCAGCTGTCATTCGCATTTTGCTTCTGTGCACCACCGGATATAGCATGGAGCAGTCACTGGCTCACTTGCACTGTAAACTACGGGATTTTTTTGCTGATCATGTGCACACCTGTAGGACAGCACCCTCTTTCTTGGCATGGTTACCCCCATTTTCTGCCTGTTGTCCGTGTGTTTGACCGCTAACCAGGACCCCAGTGATTATGCTTTCTCCCTTCTAACCTGGTTACTTGTACCATTCTCACCCCATATTTGGCATACTAGTTCCCCCATATACGTCCGTAGTATATGGTACCAACATACACAGGGCATTGAGGTACCAGGGGATTCCCATGGGCTGCAGCATGTATTATGCCACCCATGGGGAGCCCATGCAAAGTGTATCTGCAGGCCTGCCATTGCAGCCTGCGTGAAAGGGTGCATGCCCCCTTTTCACACGAGGTCATTGTAAGTCAGCCAGCGGGCAGGGCACAAGTACCTGTGTGTAAGGTCACCCTTGCATTAGCAGAGTTGCCCCCACGAACTCCAGTTCCATTTTCCTGGACTTCGTGAGTGCAGGGACGCCATTTTATGCGTGTACTGGACATAGGTCACTACCTATGTCCAGCTATATAATGTTAACTTCAAACCTAGGCATGTTTGGTATCAAACATGTTTGAATCATACCCCAGTACTGTTGCCAGTATTTGAAGTTTGATTCTATGCACTCGGGGGGACCTTAGAGGGCCCCCAGCATTGCTCCTACCACCCTTCTGAGGTTTTCCGGGCAGCCCAAGCTGCTGCCACCACTCAGACAGGTTTCGGCCCTCCTGCATTTTTTTCTTATCTTGTCACATTTGCTGTGCATTCAAAGAAAGAGGTCAAATGTCAGTCTCTGTCTTCAAAGGAGCTAGATTAACAAGCTACTTTCCTTCGTTAACACATTATCTGGTAGAGACAGGATTTAGCTACAGATTCCCTACTTTAACCCCTTCGCTGCCAGGCCTTTTCCCCCTCCTGTGCCAGGCCTTTTTTTGCCTATTTGGGGCAGTTTGCGCTTAGACGTTCATAACTTTTTGTCCACATAAGCTAACCAAGCCAGATTTGCGTCCTTTTTTCCAACATCATAGGGATTCTAGAGGTACCCAGACTTTGTGGGTTCCCCTGAAGGAGGCC
The DNA here is from genome assembly GCF_031143425.1 of Pleurodeles waltl. NCBI lineage: Eukaryota > Metazoa > Chordata > Amphibia > Caudata > Salamandridae > Pleurodeles > Pleurodeles waltl. The sequence goes on from NC_090448.1 coordinate 455,348,373, forward strand.
AAGAAATTGGCCAAAATACAGTGAAAATTTCGTTTTTTTCAAAAAAATTGGAAAAAGTGGCTGCAGAAAGCGGCTTGTTGATTTCACCCTGAAAATGGCACCAACAAAGTGTTTGCAGTGCTAAACTCAGCAGCTTCCCAGCTTTCAGGAACAGGCAGACTTGAATCAGAAAACCCAATTTTTCAACACAATTTTGGCATTTTACTGGGGCATACCCCATTTTTGCAATTTTTTGTGCTTTCAGCCTCCTTCGTCAGTGACAGGAATGGGCATGAAACCAATGCTGGATCCCAGAAACCTAAACATTTCTGAAAAGTAGACAAAATTCTGAATTCAGCAAGGGGTCATTTGTGTAGATCCTACAAGGGCTTCCTACAGAAAATAACAGCTGAAAAAGAAAAATATTGAAATTGAGGTGAAAAAAACATCAATTTTTCTCTACGTTTTACTCTGTAACTTTTCCCTGCAATGTCAGATTATCGAAAGCAATATACTGTTACGTCTGCTGGACTCCTCTGGTTGCGGGGATATATAGGGCTTGTAGGTTCATCAAGAACCCGAGGAACCCAGAGCCAATAAATGAGCTGCACCCTGCAGTGTGTTTTCATTCTATACCGCGTATACAGCAATTCATTTGCTGAAATATAAAGAGTAAAAAATTGCTATCAAGAAAACCTTTGCATTTCCAAAAAGGGCACAAGATAAGGTGTTGAGGAGCAGTGGTTATTTGCACATCTCTGAATTCCGGGGTGACCATACTAGCATGTGAATTACAGGGAATTTCTCAAATAGATGTCTTTTTTACACACTCTCCTATATTTGGAAGGAAAAAATGTAGAGAAAGACAAGGGGCAATAGCACTTGTTTTGCTAATCTTTGTTCCCTCAAGTCTCCCGATAAAAATGATACCTCACTTGTGTGGGTAGGCCTAGCGCCCACGACAGGAAACGCCCCCAAAACGCAACGTGGACACATCCCATTTTTTTGAAAGAAAACAGAGGTGTTTTTTGCGAAGTGCCTACCTGTAGATTTTGGCCTCTAGCTCAGCCGGCACCTAGGGAAACCTACCAAACCTGTGCATTTCTGAAAACTAGAGACCTAGGGGAATCCAAGGAGGGGTGACTTGCGGGGCTCGGACCAGGTTCTGTTACCCAGAATCCTTTGCAAACCTCAAAATTTGGCTAAAAAACACACATGTTCCTCACATTTCTGTGGCAGAAAGTTCTGGAATCTGAGAGGACCCACAGATTTCCTTCCACCCAGTGCTCCCCCAAGTCTCCCGATAAAAATGATACCTCACTTGTGTGGGTAGGCCTAGCGCCCGCGACAGGAAACGCCCCAAAGCGCAACGTGGACACATCCAAATTTTTGGAAGAAAACAGAGGTGTTTTTTGCAAAGTGCCTACCTGTAGATTTTGGCCTCTAGCTCAGCCGGCACCTAGGGAAACCTACCAAACCTGTGCATTTCTGAAAACTAGAGACTTAGGGGAATCCAAGATGGGGTGACTTGCGGGGCTCGGACCAGGTTCTGTTACCCAGAATCCTTTGCAAACCTCAAAATTTGGCAAAAAAAAAAACACATGTTCCTCACATTTCTGTGGCAGAAAGTTCTGAAATCTGAGAGGAGCCACAAATTTCCTTCCACCCAGCGTTCCCCCAAGTCTCCCGATAAAAATGATACCTCACTTGTGTGGGTAGGCCTAGCGCCCGCGACAGGATACGCCCCAAAGCGCAACGTGGACACATCCACATTTTTGGAAGAAAACAGAGGTGTTTTTTGCAAAGTGCCTATCTGTAGATTTTGGCCTCTAGCTCAGCCGGCACCTAGGGAAACCTACCAAACCTGTGCATTTCTGAAAACTAGAGACCTAGGGGAATCCAAGATGGGGTGACTTGCGGGGCTCGAACCAGGTTCTGTTACCCAGAATCCTTTGCAAACCTCAAAATTTGGCTAAAAAAACGCATGTTCCTCACATTTCTGAGAGGAGCCACAAATTTCCTTCCACCCAGCGTTCCCTTAAGTCTCTCGATAAAAATGGGACCTCACTTCTGTGGGTAGGCCTAGCGCCCACGAAAGGAAATGGCCCAAAACACAACGTGGACACAACATATTTTTTCACAGAAAACAGAGGTGTTTTTTGCAAAGTGCCTACCTGTGGAGTTTGGCCTCTAGCTCAGCAGGCCCGGGGGGGGGGGGGGGCAGAAATGCCCTAAAATAAATTTGACCCCCCCCTGCCCGGGAACAAGCCTTGCCAACGGGGGTCGCTCCCCCTGCGTGACATTGGCGCCAAAAAACAAATCCCAGGTGCCTAGTGGTTTCTGCCCCCTTGGGGGCAGATTGACCTAAAATCGGCCAAACTGCCCCCAAGGGGGGCAGAAATGGCCCTAATACAATTTGCCCCCCAGGGGAGCGACCCTTGCCTGATGGGTCGCTCCCCATCTCTAAAAAAAAAAAAAAAAACACAAAAAAAAAAAATCCCCTGGCGCCTAGAGGTTTCTGCCCCCCCTGGGGCAGATCGGCCTAATAATAGGCCGATCTTCCCCCAGGGGGGGCAGAAATGGCCTAAAATGAATTTGCCCCCCCAACCCCCACCCCCCCCCCGGGAGCGACCCTTGCATACGGGGGTCGCTCCCCCTGCGTGACATTGGCGCCAAAAAACAAATCCCAGGTAGCTAGTGGGTTCTGCCCCCTTGGGGGCAGATTGACCTAAAATCGGCCAATCTGCCCCCAAGGGGGGCAGAAATGGCCTAAATACAATTTGCCCCCCAGGGCAGCGACCCTTGCCTGATGGGTCGCTCCCCATCTCTAAAAAAAAAAAAAAAAAAAAAAAAAAAAAAAAACACAAAAAAAATTGCCCTGGCGCCTAGAGGTTTCTGCCCCCCCGGGGGCAGAAATGGCCTAAAATAAATTTGCCCCCCCAGGGAGTGACCCTTGCCGAAGGGGTCGCTCCCCTTGCGTGAAATTCACGCAAAGAAAAAACTCCCTGGTGTCGAGGCCAATCTGCCCCCAAGGGGGGCAGAAAACACTAATCAAAATAGGCCAATCTGCCCCCAAGGGGGGCAGAAATGGCCTAAATATAATTTTCCCCCAAGGGGAGCGACCCTTGCCTAAGGGGTCGCTCCCCACCTAAAAAAATAAAATGAAACATAAAAAGAAAAAAAGAAAAAAAATTGGTCCCTGGTGCCAGAAGTTTCTGCCCCCAGGGGGGGCAGAAAGGCCTTCCCAAAAAAATGCCCCCCATGGGAGCGACCCTTGCCCAAGGGGTCGCTCCCTTATGTAAATTTCAATAAAAAAAAAAAATATCCCTGTTGTCTAGTGGAGTTTCAAAAGCAGGATTGCAAGCAATCCGGCTTTTGAAACCCTCGGAGAGACTTCAAAGGGAAGGAAATACTTTTCCTTCCCTTTGAAGCCCCTCCGGGCCTCCCCCAGTGATTGAAAGAGAAATGCTTTTGCATTTCTCTTTCAATCGCGCTGGAAGCAGGGCTTCCAGCGCGATGGGGGAGGCCCCTGTGACAAATCAGCGCGCGCTGACGTCACAGGGGGGGGGGGGGCGGGGGTGGAAGGGGAAGGTGTTCCCCTTCCATCCTGCCTGGGGGGGGGAGGGGGGTGCACGGGGGGCGCGCTAGCGCTCCCCCAAGTTCCCCTGTGCCTAGGACGAGATGATCTCGTCCAAGGCACAGGGGAACTGTAGCCTTGGACGAGATCATCTCGTCCAAGGCACAGAACCGGTTAAAATCTTCCCCAGGCATGAGCTTGGATCTGGAAATGTTTTTTCCACCTCCACAGTACATCTGTGCATCTGTGCATTAGTAGTGGGGGTCCCACAACTCTGTATCTATGTCCACCGGACGTGATGTCAGCGGAGTCCATATAACGCCCTCACCGACGGCAGTTTCTTCCATGACTATTTTCTGCACTTAACAAACTATACCCTTCTGTCAAATATTCACCTAATTCTTAATTCTAGATGTTAATTTCCATAACGAAATGTTCTGAGACAAAATAGGGCTCAGTTTGTAGAGCGGGGAGGATGGGAGGGTCATTAAGGAAGCTGCAGATAGATCCTGTCTCTACCAGACAATGTTTTACCAAAGATAAGTAACGTTTTCATCTGATGGAGACATCTAGCCGCAGGTTCCTTACTTTAGAATCAGATACCAAAGCATAGCAGCCCGGAGGAAGGACTGCAAACTGAGAATTTTAAAAAAAGAAGTCTCCAAGTATCACAAAAGCGGTCTAGAACAAGAGAAAAAGATCAGCCAATCATAATTAGTAATAATATACTCTACAACATCACAGCAGGTGGAAGGAACCACAGGTAAATAAAACCATAAGACATGAAAAACATGTGAATGAGCTCATTCATGTTAGTATGTCAAATATGTGTCAGAAGTGACCCAACAACATTGAAAGTTTCTAACCAGAAGAAAGATGGTCTAGTTCAAGAGGAAAAATCATGCATTTATAAGAATACCTATAAGGAAACACATCCCCATTAGTAAAAGAACTGTGTAAAGGACCACAGTAATAAAAGTTCATAAAGCGTTAATAGCATGGAGATAGCATCACCTGTGTTTGATACCATTAAAAATCTGTCCTTACAACAAAATTGCTCTAGAGCAAAGCAAAAAGACTGGGCAATCATAATAATGTAGGTGAGCCTTGACATATTTCACAACCTAAGACCCTTGGAAGGAACCACATATAAGTAGTCACGAAAATTTAAAAACATAATAAGGAAAAACCATGTTAACATGACCAATTAGTATTGGAGGCGAACAGAATGAATATTAAACTACTCGCTCTCCTAAGGGGATGCGAACCCATGCACGAACACCTCATCAATCCTGTGGAAAGGCCCACAGCAATGACATCACAAAGATAAAAATTATGAGTAAAAAACTCTACCCATGACCGGCGGACAGTATTGGCAAATGAGGTAATAAATATAAGTGTATTTGTTCTTAGAAGTAGATCGAAATTGCATCTTTTAACCTGTCGGAACACAGTGCAGCATAAGATGCCTTTGAGCAATACCTCTTAACATGTAAAGGTATATACTACCAGACCTACACTGTAAGAGACAGATAAAATGTTTATCTCTTGCAGAATAAACATACAATTGCCCTCTTTAAGGAGTCAAAGACAACAATAGCAACCATTTGGCATATAAATATACTTTTTCCCAGGAAAAATATCTTGAGATTAGAAAACATCTTCAAGATATTCGATATATATACCTGCTGACATACAAACATAATACACAAATACCTATGTAACACACATATATATATATATATATATATATATATATATATATATATATGTATATACACACACACATTTTTTTAAAGGGGACCTTGGTAAAGAGGCGGAAACCAGGGTGAATGTGATTCTTATAATGTATAAGACTCATCTACAGATCAACTATAAAAGTTGTTGATGCAAAAACGTAAACATTTACAAGATTATTAAATAAAATAGCGATGGGCGGGGGGAAAACGATACAAGAAAACGGGAGCAAGAGCAATGAAACAGCACTGGGAGAGCTGGGTCTGATTTACAGGACCCGATCCCCGGGTTCTACCTGACTGACAGGTGGCACTGATTTATCGGACAGGAGCGCAGACTCACTAGGCTGACCCGGCTGTAAGCACCTCCAGTCACAATTCACATCAGTATCTTATTCTAAAAAGACCTTCTGCAAAGAGCACCCTTGAGGGGTCTGTTGGGCATTGCAGTGCCAGTCCAACGAAGAGCTGCCTGATGAAGCATGACACCCATTAGGATGTGAGGTCTCTTGCTACTGAGCTATCAGATCCTCTGATCTGATTTCTCTGCTTCCTACTGACCTTCTTTGTCTCTCATCTCCCCCCCCCTTTTTTTGACCCAAAAGGAACTGCATACCTTATTAGATTTGATATGCCATATTTCTGGACTACAGGAATTTGCAAGATGGGACAGAATAGGCATCACTCCTCTTGGGGATGTCTGGCGAGGTGATGGCATACAGACGTTCCAGGAAATGCAGAAGCAATACACCTCTCATGCACGTAGATCCATCAGTACCTGCAGTTGTGTCACACCTTGGTAACTAATAATCACCCAGTACACAAGTTCCAGAATTCAACCCCCTTGAGGGTAAGCTCTTGATAGGGATGCTGGGCAAGGGAGTCATGTCAGGATTTAGCGATCTCTCATTAATGCTCCAGACCACTTCCCAGGACTAAACTGAAGGTGAGAGTTCTGGGTGGGCGACCTCGATGAGGGCTGGTTTGAGGCCAGATTTGCCAACAGAGAACTGGCTGTCATCACTCACCTCTGAATGGTCCAACTTAACTACTTACACCTTGCATATATGAGGCCACAGCAGATTCATGGAGCTAGCAGGACATGCCTAGACTTGTGCGCCTTCTATTCCTTAGCAGAGGCAGACATCTACCACATGGTCTGGACCGGTCCAAAACTGCCCCCCTTTTGGGAGTGGATCTGGGAGGCGCTTTTCGCGATTCTCATTCACTAGATTGATCTTACCCCCAGGTTTACTTTACTGGGACTGTTGGAGGTGGGTGGAAATATGATGGAGCGCACTTTTATCTGGGTGACAACACTGGTGGCCAAACGTGGCATTGCTCGCAAATGGAAATTACCGGAGGCACCCTCCCACCCCACCTCCACTCTCCCCTAATCGGTGCCGCAGTGGAAGAGGGGGGTAGATTGGTGAGCCTAGCAGGGATCGCCTACGTACGAGGTATTGGATTGCCCCCATAAACATGAGACGATCGGGGGGAAATGGTGGGACTATTGTGGATTAGGTGTGGGGGATGTAATCCTTGTACTTAAGTATTGTAACTACTGTATCGACGTGTAGAAGATAGTCATGTTGTACATTGCTGCTGTTGTTAAAACCAATAACAACTGGTGATCAAAAAAAGCCACGTGCATCATGTCAATGAAAGCTTGCACAGCCTCCGCTTTTCCCGTCTGTGAGGGTTAGTTGTCTGGTACACACAAGCATTTTGTGAGCTATCAGCACCAAGTCACTTTGGAACCACGTGCATGGCATTTACATCAGAGGGCGACTGACATTTTATTTCATCATTAGAAAGAAGACTCACGAAGTGGGAACTTCTCTGGTACTTGTAAGGTAACAAGTTACACTGTCCAGAGAAACCTCCCTTCCTGGTTGAGCAGTGCTGGCGAGTGGGACTTCTAAATAGGCAATGTAACTGCTGGAATGGTAAAAAGAGGTTTGAATCTCTCCCCCTTGCCCACGCCCTCTGATAACTGTCTCTTGAAAAAGGGGCTTCTGGTATCTGATTCAGGAAAGGCAGGGGCGGACAGGCTTTTTGTCTTAATAAGCATTACCTCGGAGATCGGTTTTTAAAGCCCAGGACTACACCTGGTGCATCTGTCACTTTTATCAGCTCACTGAGGTTAGTTATGGTAGGCACGGGGAGGCTTCAGGAGAGAGACAAAGAGCAGGAAAGATGGAGTTTAGATCAGAGAGAGTGAATGGATGGCTAGAGATTGGATGGCATAGCAAGGAAGTGGGGTGGTCTGAGTATTTTTGCCAGGCCTGCTTTTGGTTCCCCAGTTCGACCTTGAGCAGAGGGACACCAATCAACAGTGAGCAAAGGACCCTCCGGGGAACAAGCCCTACCTGCTCATGATACTCAGGTGCACTGTCAAATGGAGCTGAAGCCCTTCATCAGGCGCAGCAATCCATACCTTGCAGGGGCTGGGGCCCATGAGAACAAACCTGGAGAAATCCTCCAAATTCAATCTTCAAAAGACATAGGACAGTCCTGATAAGTCTGCTGCCTCAGCCAGCAAACTATGCCAGGATCTCAACATGGATGCACCCAACCTAACACATAAACCGTTTGTTACAATAGCCTCAGTGACCTGATGGTTTTCGCTAAGAAAGCTTATTTCTTCATGGCCATAAGAGCCAAGTTTATAAGGGCGAGCCAAGCCCTTGCACCGTAGAATCAGTCACTATTTTCAACCAGGACAAGGTGCTCTAGAGGATTCATCTGGCATTCATTCTTGCAATTTCCCTCTCATGAATATGCTCTGATGAGGTCGATAAAGCCTCTCACCCAGTGTAGGAAGCTGGCTCTGTACATACTATATCAAAAGGAGATTTAGTGTGCACAGAGTCCAGGGGTTCCCCAAGAAGCTTGACAGAGGCAATAATAGATAATCCTAAGGCTCTATTTGTGGTAGTGTGGTCGAGCAGTTAGGCTTATCAGAGGGTAGTGTTAAGCATTTGTTGTACACACACAGGCAATAAGTGAAAACACACACTCAATGACTTAACTCCAGACCAATAGTTTTTTATATAGAAAAATATTCTTTCTTAATTTATTTCTAGAAGCACAAGATTCATTTAGCAAGTAAGTACATCAAATGAAAGGTACACTGCTTAGTAATACTCCAGGGCATAGGTAGCCCACCTTTGGGGAGTTCAAGATAACCCCAGACACCCAGCACCACAGGGCCGGTTAGGTGCAGAGTTCAAACAGAAGCCAAAATAACGTGGGCCCCTATGGAGACACGGGATACTCCGGTTCTGGGCTGGTTGCAGGTAAGTACCTGTGTTGTCTGAGGGCAGACCAGGGGTGTTTAGAGGAGCAATAGAGGGGACCCAAGTAGGCACCAAACACGCGCACTCAGCGGCACTGGGGCGGCTGGGTGCAAATAGGGCACGGGTTCCCAATGGAACCCAATGGGGGGAACCGGGGGTCACTTAGGCGCTGCTGGCAGGGCACAGGGGGCTTCTCGGGTAAGCCACTGACTGGTCAGGGAGGAGGGCCGCCTGCTGGTCACTGCTGCACCAGTAGTCTGTTTCTCTAGAGTCTGGGGGCTGTGGGTGCAGCGCTTCTCCAGGCGTCGGATATCTTCGTCCCGAGCAGTCGCGGTCAGGGGGATCCTCGGGATTTCCTCTGCAGGCATCGTTGTGGAGGGGTGGAAAGGTCAGCCCAGGGTGGACACTTGGTCGGAATCGCCTGGGGGTCCTCTCTGGCTGGTTGGTTCCTCTGGACACGGGCCGGGGGCGTCGGGTGTAGAGTAGTTTCGACTCCCGCTTCTGGAGTGAGGTGGGAGTCCCTTTATAGATCATTGCTTTTTTCTTCTTGTTGGACTGGTCCGCTGTCCACAGGAGTTTCTTGGTCCTCGGTGATGCAGGCAGTCCCCTGGTGGCTTTTCAGGGGTCCCTAGTCCTGCAGAACGGGTTGCTTCTACTTTTGCAGCTTTTTGAAGCAGGAGATGGGCTGGTAGGACTGGGGCTGAGTCAGTTGGTGTCTCCTTCTCTTCTCTGCGGGGTTTTCAGCTCAGCAGGTTTTTCTGGAGGTCGTCAGGAATCTGAAGAGCTGGGTTCAGGGTCACCCCTTAAATACTAAATTTAGGGGTGTGTTAGGATCAAAGCCAATGGCTACTGTCCCTAAGGGTGGCTAGACCCTCCTTGTGCCCACTCCCTCTGGGGAGGGGGGGGGGCACATCCCTATTCCTACAAAGCAAGATGGAGGATTTCTCGAGGAGGGGGACACTTCAGCTCTTGACACCTTAGGGGTGGTCCTGGCTGAGGGGGTGACTCCTCCTTGTTTTTCTCATTATCCCTCTGGACTTGCCACCAAAAGTGTGGCTTGTCTGGGGGGTGGGGGGGGGAGATGGGGGATGTTGGACGGGCTTCTTCACTGGCTGGAGTGCCCTGGGGCACTGTAACACCAGGCCTGAGCCTTAGAGGCTCACCACCAGGTGTTACAGTTCCTTCAGGGTGAGGTGTGAAGTACCTCCACCCAGGACAGGCTTTGTTTCTGACCACAGAGTGCACAAAGACACTCACCCCATGTGGTCAGAAACTCATCTGGACGTGGCAGGATGGCATAGACCAGTTAGTCCTACACTACCAGGCTGGCTGACATACAGGGGCATCTCTAAGGTGCCCTGTGTGATCATTTTTCAATACTGGCATCAGTGTGGGTGTATTGTGCTGAGAAGTTTGATTCCCAGTGTTCAGTGTGGGCATTATGGTGCTGTGGAGTTCGTTTTGACAAACTCCCAGACCATATACTCAGTATGGCTACCCTGCATGTACAATGTCTAAGAATTGAGTTAAACACTCTAGGGGCACATTGCGCATGCACCCTGCCTTAGGGGCTGTAAGGCCTTCTAGAGGAGTGACTTACCTATGCCACAGGCAGTGGTGTGTGGGCATGGCACTCTGAGGGGAGTGCCATGTTGACTTTGTCTTTTCTCTCCACCAGCATACACAAGCTGCAAGGCAGCATGCATGCACGGAGTGAGGGGTCCCTTAGGGTGGCATAATACATGATGCAGCCCTTAGGGACCTTCCCTGGCCACAAGGCTCTTGGCACCAGGGGTACATTTTACAAGGGTCTTAACTGTGTGCCAGGGCTGTAACAATTGGGTAAACAAAGTTACAGTTTTGGGAAAGAATTATGGTACTGGGGCCTGGTTAGTAGGGTCCCAGCACACTTCCAATCAAAGCTTGCATCAACATTAGGCAAAAAGTGAGGGGGTAACCATGCCAACAGCGGCATTTTTCTACACCCAGCATAAGGGTGTGGTGACATAGGCATCAAATACAAAGCAAATCAATTTAGAATGACAGTATGACCTAGGTGGCCACACAAGGAAAACTCCAGTCTGAAATAAAGTCCAAGGGTTTTCATTAATGATGAAGGTTCAGAGTAATATAGATAGATCTCAAGACAAGACCGTAAAGATACAGAATCACAATAGGCTGTCCAAACCTCCTGAAGAAGTTCAAACAAACATCAAAAAGACTAAGCACTGAATCAATAATGCTACACATAACAGCAATAAGAAAATGTGAAGAGGAAACAAATGCCATCTAATTATATAAATCATTTAGCAATTTAAATTCTTCAATTTAGTAATCTGGGCAGGGGTAACCTTGCGATTTAGCAAGTCCATGTTAACATGTGCTAGTTTAAACGTGGGCAAAAAGGTAAAAAGCACAAAAAAATGAAAAAAGGAAATCTAGGATAACAGGTGACTAAAGTTGGCAAAAAGTAGGTAAAAGGGGAAGGGGAAGGGAAAGCGTCAGCATTTCAGAAGCTCTAGTCTTCTTCTCTGTGTCAGGGGAAAAAGTCTCTATGTTTCAGCAAAGCATTTTCAATGGGAAAAGGGAGAGAGGACTGCACCTCTCAGAGTCCAAGAAGTTCAGCAAAGAGTGGGGAAAATACAGACCAAAGTCCAACTGGAAAACCGTATATTAAAGTCGATTGTGCAAATTGATTCAAGTGTCGTGCAGAACTACAATCTTTTGCATGTAAAATTTTAAAATTGTCTAGCTTGAAATCTCTTATTTTAATAGAAATCACTAATTAACACCATGTAACATAGAACAAAAAAAGTGTTAAAGATGAAGTTTTAAGCCTATATCATAACACTTTTATCTAGTGACCTACAATGTATGCACATTAATTTGGCTTTCAGTGTACTACTTTACAACATAACTATTAGTACATCAATTAACAAAAAGCATGGATTCTCACATACCGATAATCACTGAAGTCAGGGGCTGTATTAAAATGTATGCTACATCAGTCCCCTCTCTGATGGCGAATCACGCCATCACATCAATTTCAATCTCTAATCTTCAATGTGACAGCTTAAAATTTAAAAGGTTGTTCCAGGTAAAATCTTCTGGACTTGCCTATTTCCTTAATGCCATTGTAATATATGCATCATCTAGTCTCCATCGCAAACTCATCTCTTTCTCCTCTTCTGCTTGTTCTCACTTCTTTCAGCTGCCTGTACGATTTGTAGACACTGATTGCAACTAAGGCACACAAGACTTATCAATATAGGGCTCAGGATACTTTCAAACAGTCCTTTTCCTAGGCTTGCAAACCACCTCCCAACTGCTGCAAAACCACTCCCAGGCACCTGTCGCTGCTAACTCCTTCGGGTCCTTTTTCAGGTCTGTCGTATTCAAAGAATACTTTCTCAGCTCTTTACTATTGGTAGGTATATAGGTGCAGCACTGTTGAATTTGTAACATTTTGCAGACTCTGCCCTCCTTTGCACAAAGGATGTCTAACACAAGGCAATTTTGTAAAACCATTGATCTTACGGCAACCATTTCAGTGTCAATTAATAAGAAGGCACCTGCTATATCTGTAGAAAGCTTATCTAATATTGTTGACAACTTCCTTATCTAGTGATCATTCAGGATAACACCCACAAATGGAATTATGGCACCAAAATATTCTCCTACCACCTCTGAAGCACTGACACCTCTTATCTTGGATTTCCCACCCCAAAAAGGAACAGTGAAATGCTCCACATGATATATCTTTGGAAAAACTACTCGTAGATAACAAGTACCATACCACCCTTTTGTCAGTTTGTAGTCGGCGTTTTTCCCACAAATGAAATTAACACCTGGTATGGTGGGGTCTTGCCCAGCTAACCAAAGTCCAAACACTTTTAAACAAAAACAGGTCTGTATTCACTAGTCCCTACAAAAATTGTGTGACTTTTCAATTTAGGTCTATATTCACACAACTTCCCTACATGTTGCCAAACTAAGGTAAGGGATCAAGGACTACCTGTTAATGAATGAGTTTCTTCTTTTCCCCAGTTTTATAGCACTACTACTTTTTCTATCTTAGTTTTCATTGCTCTTCTGCTATCTTTATACCTGACTTATAAATTACTTTTTCTACTGGGGTAGGCATACAGGTCAATTTATTTCTATGGGCATAGACTGTACCAAATACAATGTAGGTTCAAAGAAACCTCCCACTGAATCGATGTTTTTTGCTTTGGCAATGCTGCTCAAATGTTTCATGATTGGGACAGTGGAGAAAACAAGGTCATAGTTAGAGTAGTAATATTGATAAGATTCCTGCCAATAAAGTGTTAGCAACAGGCTACAGGAAATTCCATAAGTTAAGGGAATTCTAGGATAACCTATTCCCTCACTCAATGATGAATCCAAAAGGGTGCACACGTAACAATCTTTTAATTTCCATGGTATTTTCATACTCATTTAATAATTTGTAATATACATGTGTACACAAATCATCTCTGGATCCATCTGTATGTAAAACTTTCTAATTCTGCAAAGACGTTTGGTTCGCTATTGGGCTTGCAAAACTCTGGGCACTTGTGGATTTAACCTTTTCTGAATCACTAGGTGTTAGTAGACTTAATCCAAAGAGCAATAATGTAATCATTATAACTGTCACAACAAACATATGTACCTAAGCTCACTCTTTTTGTTTCCACTAGACTCCATGAGCTCTCTAATTATAAAACAAAAGTCTGAAATACAAAAAAGCAAATGCAGCTGCAGATTATCGACTGTCTTTCAGTTCTTTTTTATTTGAACAAAGAAAATATCAGCAATAGTCTGTTATACAAACATTCAAATTATTTCACATAAGGTTTCCTTGATCTCCTAGTAAGTTTCTCGAGCAAATGTAAAAAAAAAAAAAAAACTCTAATATCTCACAGTCAATAATAATCACTTCCAGGATATAATGTCTTTGTTCATCAAGTGATAATGAGATTTCAAAGTTCAGCTCCACCACAATCACAAACTCAAGAACGTTGAACTGGAATTGTAATGATAAAGCAAACAGTTGCAAATTCCTTCTCCCATTCATTTGATGCAAAGTAGGTCCATTCGGGAGCTCTCCTTCTCTGTACTATCCAAGTTACTCAACCTCAGTATCACTGTCACCTTGACTTGATGCCTCAGTTTCTTCAGCAATCAATGGGGACATGTACAGTTTGCTCACTTGGCCAATTGTCTACGGGTACAACTCTTCACTACAGCATCTGGTCCTTTGTCAGCATCCGAGCTCTGCAGAGCCAATAGATTCTGTCTCAACCCTCCTGTACCAACCACTGCTGTTGACTCGCTCAGATCCCTCCACAATTGTGCTGTATCAGCCACTTGCCCATCTCCAACAGCTTGACTAACCTAATCCCTCTGACTCACTGTAATCGACCCTTCAAGGACAGAAGCTGTATTGTTTAGGTGATCTGGAACTTTGCAAGCATGGCTCACATATACCCAGTTAGGGAGACCAGAACACTTCACAGATGTCGTAGTGACCAACACTACCTGGTGGGGTCCCTTCCAATGCGGTTCCAAACAGGATTTCCTCACGTGCTTCTTTACCATTGTAGGAAAGTGCCCCTTTTGGCATGGTTACCTCCCCACTTTTTGCCTGATATTAATGCTAACTTGACTGAGTGTGTGCTGAAATCCTGCAAACCAGGCCCCAGCACCAGTGTTCTTTCCCTAAACTGTACCACTGTTTTCACAATTGCCATGCCCCTGGCACACAGCTAAGTCCCTCATAAAATACACCAGTGGTGCCAAGGGCCCTGTGACCATGGAGGGGTCCCTAAGGGCTGCAGCATGTATTGTGCCACCCTAAGGGACCCCCTCACCAAATACATGCACACTGCCATTGCAGATTGTGTGTGATGATGGGGAGAAAAAGGTAAAGTCAACATGGCATCCCTCCCAGGGTGCCATGCCCACAAACCACTGCCTGTGGCATTGGTAAGTCACCATTCTAGCAGGCCTAACAGCCCTACAGCAGGATGCACTATACCACAGGTGAGGGCATAGCTGCATGAGCAATATGCCCCTACAGTGTCTAAGTCCACTCTTAGACATTGTAAGTGCAGTGTGGCCATACTAAGTAAATGGGCTTGGAGTTTGTCAATATGAACTTCACAGCTCCATGACTGCTTCACTGAAGACTGATAAGTTTGGTATCACATTTCTGCAAGGAAAACCAACACCAGCAATGCAACAACAGTGGATTTCCAGACCTGAGTACCTGTAAGATAAGGGGACCAAGTCCAAGAGTCACGACAGTGTCGAGAGTGGGCAGGAGCCCAGGAAATGCCAGCTGAAGGTGCAAGGAAGCTGCCACCGGATGGAAGGAGCTTGGTGGTTTGCAAGAACGAAGAGGACTAGGAACTTCCCCTTTGGAGGATGGATGTCCCACGTCGTGAAGAAGCTTGCAGAGTTGTTCCCACGCAGAAAGACTGCAAACAATTCTTGCTAGCTGCAAGGGTAGCGATTAGGGTTTTTAAAACCTGCTGTGGCCCAGGAGGGACCAGGATTTCGCCACTTGGATGAGGAGACAGAGGGGGCACCCAGCAAGTCAGGGAGCCCTCATAGAAGCAGGCAGCACCTGCAGAAGTACCGGAACAGGCACTTATGCGAGGAGTGAACTGGAGTCCACCCGAAGTCAGAAAAGGGAGTCCCACGACGCCAGAGGACAACTCAGAAGGTTGTGCACTGCAGGTTAGAGTGTTGGGGACCCAGGCTTGGCTGTGCACAAAGGAAATCCTGGTAGAGTGCACAGGAGCCGGAGCAGCTGCAAATCACACGGTACCCAGCAATGCAGTCTAGCATGGGGAGGCAAGGACTTACCTCCACCAAACTTGGACTGAAGAGTCACTGGACTGTGGGAGTCACTTGGACAGAGTTGCTGAGTTCCAGGGACCACGCTCGTCGTGCTGAGAGGGGACCCAGAGGACCGGTGATGCAGTCTTTTGTTGCCTGCGGTTGCAGGGGGAATATTCCGTCGACCCACAGGAGATTTCTTCAGAGCTCCTGGTGCAGAAAGGAGGCAGGCTACCCCTAGAGCATGCACCACCTGGAAACAGTTGAGAAAGCCGGCAGGATGAAGCGATACAAGGTTGCCGTAGTCGTCTTTGCTACTTTGTTGCAGTTTTGCAGGCGTCCTGAGCAGTTAGCAGTCGATCCTTTGGCAGAAGGTGAAGAGGGAGATGCAGAGGAACTCTGGTGAGCTCTTGCATTCGGTATCTGAAGAATTCCCCAAAGCAGAGACCCTAAATAGCCAGAAAAGGAGGTTTGGCTACCTAGGAAGGATAGGCTAGTAAGAAAGATAAGAGCCTATCAGAAGGAGTCTCTGATGTCACCTGCTGGCACTGGCCACTCAGAGCAGTCCAGTGTGCCAGCAACACCTCTGTTTCCAAGATGGCAGAGGTCTGGAGCACACTGGAGGAGCTCTGGGCACCTCTCCCCTGGGAGGTGCAGGTCAGGGGAGTGGTCACTCCCCTTTCCTTTGTCCAGTTTCGCGCCAGAGCAGGGCTGGGGGATCCCTGAACCAGTGTAGACTGGCTTATGCAGAGATGGGCACCATCTGTGCCCATCAAAGCATTTCCAGAGGCTGGGGGAGGCTACTCCTCCCCAGCCCTGACACCTATTTCCAAAGGGAGAGGGTGTAACACCCTCTCTCAGAGGAAGTCCTTTATTCTGCCTTCCTGGGCCAGGCCTGCCTGGACCCCAGGAGGGCAGAAACCTGTCTGAGGGGTTGGCGGCAGCAGAAGCTGCAGTGGAGACCCCGGAAAGGCAGTTTGGCAGTACCCGGGTTCTGTGCTAGAGACCCGGGGGATCATGGAATTGTCTCCCCAATGCCAGAATGGCATTGGGGTGACAATTCCATGATCTTAGACATGTTACATGGCCATGTTCGGAGTTACCATTGTGACGCTGTACATAGGTAGTGACCTATGTATAGTGCACACGTGTAATGGTGTCCCCGCACTCACAAAGTCCGGGGAATTTGCCCTGAATGATGTGGGGGCACCTTGGCTAGTGCCAGGATGCCCACACAGTAAGTAACTTTGCACCCAACCTTCACCAGGTGAAGGTTAGACATATAGGTGGCTTATAAGTTACTTAAGTTGAGTGGTAAATGGCTGTGAAATAACGTGGACGTTATTTCACTCAGGCTGCACTGGCAGGCCTGTGTAAGAATAGTCAGATCTCCCTATGGGTGGCAAAAGATATGCTGCAGCCCATAGGGATCTCCTGGAACCCCAATACCCTGGGTACCTCAGTACCATATACTAGGGGATTATAAGGGTGTTCCAGTATGCCAATGTTATTTGGTGAAATTGGTCACTAGCCTGTTAGTGACAATTTGGAAAGCAGAGAGAGCATAACCACTGAGGTTCTGGTTAGCAGAGCCTCAGTGAGACAGTTAGTCATCACACAGGGAACACATACAGGGCACACGTATGAGCACTGGGGTCCTGGCTAGCAGGGTCCCAGTGACACACAACAAACATACTGACAACATAGGGTTTTCACCATGAGCACTGGGCCCTGGCTAGCAGGATCCCAGTGAGACAATGAAAACACCCTGACATATACTCACAAACAGGCCAAAAGTGGGGGTAACAAGGCTAGAAAGAGGCTACTTTCTCACTTCACCTGAAAACCCAGCAGAGAAGGAAGACGACAACTGCTTTGGCCCCAGCCCTACTGGCCTGACTCCTGGTTCAAAGAACCTGCACCTGCGAAGCATCCTGCTGGCCCAACGACCCCTCCAGACGCAGAGGACTGCCCTGCAACCTCAAAGGACCAAGAACTCCAGAGGACAGCAAAACTGTCTAACTCAAGCAAGAAGAAGCCATCTTTAAAGGGACTCTCACCTCACCCAAGAAGTGGGAGTCCCCACCACTCTGCACCCGATGCCTCTGGCCCATGTCCAGAGAAACCAACAACCCAGAGAGGATCCCTAGGTGACTCAGACGACGTGTCCACCCTGGGCTGACCTCTCTACCCTCCATGACAACACCTGCAGATGGAATCCCGAGGACCCCCCTGACCGCGACTGCTGGGAAAGAAAAAAGTGAGCCTGGAAGAGGCACTGCACCTGCAGCCCCCAGGCTCGCGAAGAACCAAACATCAGAGCAGCAGTGACCAGCAGGCGGCCCTCACCTTTGCCCAGTGGTGGCTGGCCCGAGAAGCCCCCTTGTGCCCTGCCTGCAACGTCTGAGTGACCCCCAGGTCCCTCCATTGATTTCAATTACAAACCCGGAGCCCAGTTTGTCCACTGCACCCAGCTGCCCCTGTGCCGCTGAGGGTGTGTTTTGTGTGCCTTCTTGGGACCCCACCATGCTCTACTAAACCCCTCCCTGGTCTGCTACCCGAGGACGCAGGTACTTACCTGCCAGCAGTCAAGAACAAGAGCACCCCATGTCTCCATAGGCACCTATGTTATTTGGGCTCCTCTTTAACCTCTGCACCTGAGCGGCCCTGTGTTGCTGGGTGTTTGGGGTTGACTTGAACCCCCAAGTGGGCTGCCTATGCCCCGGAGACAACTTGTAAGAGCTTTACTTACCGTAATAACCCAACTGTACTTACCTCTCCCAGGAACTGTTGCATTTTGCACAGTGTCCACTTTTAAAATAGCTTATTGCCATTTTATGCCAAACTGTGTACATTACTGGTTTGATTCAAAGTCCTATCTAGAACTATGCAACGTACCTTACATTTAATGTCCTTACCTGCAATTTGAATCTTGTGGTTCTAAAATAAATAAATAAATATTTTTCTATATAAAAATCTATTGGCCTGGAGTTAAGTCCTTGAGTGTGTGTTCATTTATTGGCTGTGTATGTACAGCAAATACTTAACACTACACTCTAATAAGCCTAACTGCACCACCACACTTCCACAAATAGAGGATTAGTATTAACTATTATTGCCTCTGTAAAGCCTCTTGGGGAACCCCTGGACTCTGTGCACACTATCTCTCACTCGGAGATAGTAAATACAGAGCCAGCTTCCTACGCTTCCCATTTCTGGGTACATGTGATTAATTCTCCTATCTGCAGTCTCATTCCAGGTGGTCTCATGTTCGCTATATCTTTGTCACTAGACTCCAATATTTAACTTCTTTTTTGGGGTTTGGATTTCTCTAAAATATCAGTGGTTCCCAACCTTTTGACTTCTGTAGACCCCCACTTTATCATTACTGGAACCCGGGGACCCCCACTGAATCTTTATTGGAATCCTGGGACCCCCCAATGAGTCATTACTGAAAGCTGGGGACCTAATTTGTTAATATTATATAATTTTCTAAGCAGTTGCGGACCCCTTGAGGAGGCTTCGCGCCCCCCAGGGGTCCCCGGACCACAGGTTGGGAACCACTGCTCTAAATCAACATTATATTTCTCAACCACTTCAGATAACCTTTCAAAAGCCTGTCCCGCACGTTTGGTAATGTCTTTGCACACAAATCACAGTTCGTCCTCTATGTAAATCTCTAATTAGGCAGTGTCAAGAGTTCCTAATATTTCATTTAATTCAAATTTTATTCTGGACACAGTCAGTGATGATTGTGTCTCTGGAACGTTATCTGCTTCTGCACTACAATTTGCTACACCTGTTGCACCTATAGGACTCAAATTACTAGCCAATCTTAATTGGTGGGCAGTAAAACCTCACAAACCTACTGGATTGTTCCGTAACATTTCTGCTTTTGAAGGACCTGTAACTGATTGATTCAGGATATTTGCAATAGACATGTCTTCCGGAGTGTTAACGGATATTTTTCCTTGTGGGGTACTGCAATAATATTTAAACTTTGTTCTGATCTGGGGGGGGGAAATATAGTGTACATCTCTGAGGAAACCTTGCATCAGGAGTAAATCCTGTCTGACTGGTCATTGAAGTCAGATCTGAAATCTGGTAGTGGTTAATGGTCTCAGAAGAGAATAAATTCTCTCCATCTCTGAACCATTTGAACCTACCGATCTCTGAGCACTATTTGGTGTCATTCCATTGAATGTAATTGGGGTATCAGTAACTTTGTGAGCATTCACGATATTCAAATTGTGCACATTATTTCCCGACATACTTAGAGTGTACAAAGGAACAACTTGACCTATTGTTACAGGAACTGTGATTGCATCTGGACTAATATAATTCATCTGGTTCTAGGGAACTGTCATTCCTACAGTTTGCCCTAACAAGGCAGTACTAAAGCTTTGTCCTGTTTGAGTCGAAGAAACTTGTTGCTCCTACCTCTACACAATGGTATGGAGTCAGACAATTTAGTAATATCTGATTTATAAATTCATCATCCAAATCACTCTTGTATGCCAAAGCCTTTTTCCCTTTCTGTTGTCTGTTCTACTTTCTCTGTCCTTTTCTTACTCTTTGATTTATTGCTTTCTCAGCCCCTCGTAAAAGCTGGATACAATCTAGTTCCAAGCTTTCTTCTGATCATTCTATCTTGCTTCTGCAAATGTTGTTAATGACCTCTGCATTCTATTCTCACACTTGTCTTTCAGTTTCTGGTGAGCTATGTGTTCAAAAGTAAGAAGCGCTTCAAACTGAGTGTGTCTAGGAGGTGGTTTCATCTCAACGTACTCACCTCAGGTGCTCAAGAATTCTTATATTGAAAGTTCTATAAAAGTTCCAATCCAATTAAATAATTCATGATTAACTTTTTGTTAGACTCAGGAAGTAATTCTGTTGCCACAATTCTCTCTTTGATGTTAAACAGCAAGCCAGCACTGTCAACCAAGACCAGTGCAGCTTCATACCAACTGACGTACACCAGCAGATACATGATGACATCAATCTCACTCCTCCCAGCTAGTCACCCACTTGGATATTCTTTCTCACACAATTGCTTGCCACACACCTAAGGCAATTTATAGTGAGCAAAAAAAAAAAAAAACCTGTTGGCTCACTACAGGATAGGGTAACCAAACACTTCAAAGCGGTACGGAGATGCACTTTCCGACTATGGCTTCACAAATACACACAAATGAGATTTGACCAGCAAACCTCACTCTGGTTGCTACAGATCTTCCATATGCACTCAGGGTTCACTTAATACCAACCAATCCACATTCACTCAAGGTAAACTATTGGCACTGTCAACGTCTCACAAGCAACTTACTGCAGACAAATTAACCAAGTGTCTTCTACACTTGTGCATTATTCCGGGATCTTAGGCCACAACAGACATGTTCAACAACAACTGCTTCTTGGCATTAAGTCTCACAACCACACAAGTGCAGAAAGGCTAACAAAACACTTCACCACTTTAGCACAATTTCAGTCCAAAAGCAATACAAGCACAAACACCATCAATACTCGCACCTCGACTAAAAAAGAACAATGAAACTTAGGGCCAGATGTAGCAAGCAGTTTTGCCCATTCTGTGTCTATGGGAAAATGTGTTTGTACATATGGCCCTTAATCAGTCTTCGGAACAAACCACAGGACAGAATTTGGGGTGGGTAGGTGGCACGGCAATAATCCTACCTCCCCAACACAGAGCCTAACTCAGTCTCCCCCCCATCATGGGAGAAACCATCCTCTCCTACCAGATTTGCTGAAGCATTTTCCCTCTCAGGAATATGCTTTGACTAGGTCAATAATTATTTTCACCATGCATAAGAGTGTGGAGACACATGCATCAATTATAGAGCAAATCGATGTAGAATGACAGTATGACCAATGTGGCCACACCAAAAAAAACTCCAGGCTGAAATAAAGTCAAAGGGTTTTTATTACAGATTAAGGCTCAAAGTCACTGAGATAATTCTCAAGACAAGACAGTGCAGATACAGAATCATAACAGGCTGTCCAAACTTATCAAAAAGACTAAGTACTCAATCTATGCTACATATAACAGCAGTATGAAAAACTGAAAAGGAGGAACTAAACCTTACTTCTGTTAATCATTTAGCAGCTTAAATTATACAATTTAGTAACCCATGAAAGGGGTAAACCCCACGAATTAGCAAGTCCATGTTAACGTGCTGGGGTAAACACATGAGGGCAAAAAGTACAAAAGGACAAAAATAATTCAGAAAAAGGAAACTAGGGTCTCATGTGACTAATGTTCACGAAAATAGGGGAGGAAGGGGAGGCATCAGCATTTCAAAAGCTCAATCAATAGTCTTCTCCAGATGAGGGGTAAAAGTCTCTAAGTTTCAGCAAAGCATTGCAAAGGGCCAAGGGAAAAGAGGACAGTATCTCTCAGAATCCAAGGGGGTCAGCAAGCAGAGAAGAGTGGGGAAATCCTACAACAGGGGAAACAATGTATTAAACCTCATAGTGCAAATTGATTCATCTATCTATCACTCTACATGATGCAGAAGATGTAACTGTCCAATGAAAGCCAGCCATGTGACTCAACTGCAACACTGATGAAAGTTCCCATTTACTAACATGTAGAAAACATCCATCTTTGCTCATCTGTGCGGGTTGAAACATTAGTGTATATATAGTCCATTCCACAGTTCCTGAATATTCTGGGCACAAGTTTAGTTTCTCAGGCTCACTATGTGTAAAACAATAGAAAATCTATTACCTAGCATTCTCATGGGAACGAAGTCTGAAAGAAAGGTACATGTGAATGACTAAACATTTTATGCACAATCAGGAAACATTCAGGTCTCACCTAAGCTAAGCAAAGTGGATTAAAACTACACATTCTTTTATTCAAACAAGGCACATTTAACATTCAAAATTATGAACTCAACATTAATAAGATTTGTCAGTGCTCACGTTACAGTAGATTTTAAACAAAATAACTCTGTTAATACATTGGTTCAACTGTTGTGCAGAAGTACAATCTTTTGCATGTAACATTTTAAACGTTTCTATCTTGAACTCATCGTTTTAATACAAACTACTAATTAACACCATTAAATATAACACAGAAAAATTAATTTGTTAAACAAGAGGTTTAAAGCTATTCCACAACACGTTTGTCTAGTGACCTACAGTGTATGCACATTAATATGGCTTTCAGTGCAATACAACTATTAGTACTTTGATTAACACAATGTATAGATCACAGTGACATCAGGACCAGCATTAAAGTATCTTCTACACCATTCTAAAACTCCAGCTGAAGAAATAGTTCAATTTTTTTTCCCCAATGTTCACATGACATCAGACACACGATTAGCCTACTACCACGAAATAACCCATGTAATGTGTTCCACAACCATTTGTGATGCTAAGGTTGCCCCCCTTGGATGTATTGTATCCTGTAATTGCCATTGTTGTTCACTGCATGGGGCATAACCTCAATTTTGTGGCTGTCCTAGAACACTTGATAATACTTCTGATACTTGACTACTATCCGACATTCTGCTGACATTTTTCCAAGATCAATGCTCATTTTGAGCAGGAAGTTTTACACAATGCATTTGCCTAGGCCTAGGCTGCCCAATGCTGCTTTCTCAATTTTTGATTTACAGTTGATGTGGGCTCTAACAATGCAGATTAGAACACTGGAATACTGTGAGCTCCACTGAAGACAATGGAGTGGCCCAGGGTTTATAATGGTTTTTATGAGCCCGGAGCACCAACATGCCAATGTTTGTCTTTCAGTTTCTCCCTTTTTAATTTAGAACATTCTCTCTTTAGTGGGTTGAATGTTCTAACAGCCTTATAGCCTTTCTACCTTGGGAAATATCTGCTGTTAAAGGCCCTCACTTTATAACTAAGGACCATTCATTCAACCTATAAGCCGCCAGTCCAGGCCCACATACATTGGCCACTTTTTCCAAAAATGGAACTGGTGAAGGTGCCGAACACACGTATGATGCACACTTACAAGTATGATGCAGGAAACACAAAGGTGATTAGGTAGCTTTTGAAGCAGTTGCGAATAATGCTACTACGTGGGAGAGCACCCATACAGCCGATAATGGTAGAGTGTAGGAACAAGGAGTTGAAGTCACCATAAAGTTAACTTTAGTCTTATTATATGCTCTGACCACGTAAGAAGGCCCAACCTCTGTCAAAAGATTTTTGAAGACCATAAAAACAATCCTTCAAGATACACCTCCATCTGCCTCTTTGGCATGTTTATTTGATAAGGAAACAGACAGCCTTGCGACTTCCCACCCTTTGAGGAGACGCATACACCTGCTTTTCTTTGCAGTTTGGCATCCTAACTGGAAGAACAAAGCTCTATCAACATACAACTTGCTCTGCCAGATTCGTTTAGGTCCATCTTGTGGGCCATATGAAATGATTTATTAATTTGGCACTGTTGGACCTGGCCATTTTTGAAGGGTCATCCCAAACTTTTTGCCTCCTTCCTCCTATTTTTTCCTGATCACTTTTTGTTGGCTTTAGGACTCTGGGTACTTTACCACTGCTAAAGTGCATATGCTTTCTGTGTAAATGGTATTCGTGATTGGTTTATCCATGACTGGCATATTTGATTGACTAGTAAGTCCTTAGTAAAGTGCACTAGAAGTGCCCAGGGCCTGTAAATCAAATGCTACTAGTGTGCCTGCAGCACTGATTGTGCCACCCACATGAGTAGCCCTGTGAACATGTCTCAGACCTGCCACTGCAGTGTCTGTGTGTGCAGTTTTGAACTGCCAATTCGACTTGGCAAGTGTACCCACTTGCCAGGCCTAAACTTTACCTTTTTATGCATGTAAGGCCCCCCTAAGGTAGGCCCTAGGTAGCCCCATGGGCAGGGTGTAGTGTATGTTAAAGGTAGGACATGTACTGTTGTATTTTACATGTCCTTCCAGTGAAATACTGCCAAGTTCAGTTTTTACTGTAGCAAGGTCTATCTCTCTCATAGGTTAACATGGGGACTGCGTTTAAATATCTTTTAAGTGCAGTTTCCCATTGGGAGCAGATAGAGACATGGAGTTTGGGTCTCTGAACTCACAATTTAAAAATGCATCTTTTGGTAAAGAAGTTTTTTAGATTGTCAGTTTGAAAATGCCACTTTTAGAAAGTGGGAATTTTCTTGCTTAACCATTCTGTGCCACTGCCTGCTTGTGTATTCCACATCTGGTCACACTGACAGTTGGACTGCTCTGAATTCCCTCTAGGCAGTGACACGAAGGGAGCTGGGGTGTAGCCTGCATATCTTGATGAGTCTCCTGGGCTAGAGTGGGGAGGGTGGCGGTGACACAAACGTTAACGGGTTGTGCCTGTCCTCACACAATGAAGTCTCCAACCCCCTGGTGTGTATCTGAGGCCAGGCCTGGGCAAGGCAGGATCTTGTCAACAACAGAGACTTTCCTTTGAAGCTTGTGAACTTCAAAGGCAGAAAGGGGCATACGTGGTGGACCCAAACCCCCAGACTTATAAAACTGGATCAAGAGGAAACTCTGCCAAGAAGAGCTGGAGGAGGAGTTGTGCCCCTTTGCTGTGTGTGCTTTGCTGCGTTGGCCTGCAGTTGCTGCTTCTGCCTTATGGAGGACAAAGGCTGGACTTTGCTGTGTATCCTGCTTGTGAAGTTTCTCCAAGCGCTTGGACTGAGCTTGCACCCGTTCTGAAGTGTCAGGGCCATCAAAGACTTACTCTGCCAGCACCTGGATTCTCTTGCTGAGACTTACCGTGCCAAGTGGTGCCTAATCCAGTGCCTGGGCCCATAAAAAAAGAAGCTGGTGAAAAACTAAGAAGAACCAAGTGCACCGACTTCAGACGACACCCGGACTGACGCCGCTGCCGGATCCCACGACACTGCCTGCAACTGAAGCCATGGTCACTGCTGGAATGCGACCACTCCAAGTCCTGATGCCACCGAAGTTCACGACTCCGTGAGTTCCGAAGTGCAGTGTCAATGACGTCCAAGACACCAGACTCTGCCATGGTGCGTGCAGCCTCATGGCGTGACCACGACCACGTGAGGTCGCTGCACCATGTCGTGACTACCAGATATTGACCCCGCCAGAATTGCGAGGATCAAGCGCTTCGCAGCGATGCTGCCTCACTTCCACGGCAAGGACCCGACAGCTCGCACCAACGCCTCCACTCCACTGCATCGTAACAGACGCTGCACCCGATCCAGCAACACCTCGATCCATGACACTGTGCACCGGCTTGTTTCCTCATTTTCACAAGGTACTATACCTGGGGGTCCATGCGACTGCAGGATTGGCACCTTTGGCGTTAGATTGTTGGGAACGACTGTTACGATGCCCTGATATCACCAATTCAAAGCATTTTGTGTTTCTAAGTGCTACATTGAAGTTTAATCTTCAAAAATTCTTAACTTTGCTTGCGTACGTTGGATTTTTGTCATTTTGGTCTATTTTTATTTAGATAAAAATTTGCTATTTTTCTAAAATGCTGTGGTGTCCATTTTGTAGTGTTTTCACTGTGCTATTGTGTGTTGGTTCAAATACTTTACACAATGCTTCTGAGATAAACCTGACTGCTTGTGCCATGCTGCCAAGGGAGCGAGCAGGAGTTATTGTAGGTGTGTATCTCCCTTACCCTGACTAGAGTGATCATCCCTTCTTGGGCAGAGTGCAAAATGACTGCCAACCAGAGACCTAATTTCTAACAGGCTCATTACATAAAAAAGGGCAGAACTCTTGGCCTACAAGGCTCTCCTGGAAGAGTTACCACAAACAGAAGATTGACATGCTTTTAAGACCGCAAAAATAAAAATCAATTTCCAAAGTGAATAGAACTATGTTCTTGCCACCTACTATTCTTTCATTATAAACACTCACAACAAGTCATCAGTCCTACAAGTGCTCTCTCAACACACTGAGTTTAGTGAACACAAACTTTCAACTTCTCCTCGTTCCCTCCTTCGGATAAAGTGTAATCTTAGAGTTTGTATTATCAACTAACCTCGCCTAGAGCCCATGGTTAAAAATGCTTAAGATCCTCAAGGATCCATCCTCAACTGCCTTCTCATGAGTTTGCAGTAAGGTGGCGAGAACCAACAATCAATGCTGCCATTGCTATATATGCCCACAGTATCTCTAATTTGTTGTTGACCGTCAAAATAAAGTTATAATAAAAAAGTGAGTCTTTTGGGAGCAGGTTTTGCTTATGGTTGCACGTAACCAACTGTACACCTTTTCTGCCTTGAATCAGTTGATCATCAGAAAGTCTCCAAGGCATCAGTATATGGCCCACTGGTTTCTATTAATGAAATTTATTTTCCTTAGGATAAGCATTTTCTGGGAAATTGGAAACAGTGTGTAGGAAAGTACCATCTTTCTTGGCATGTTACCCCCAATGTTACATGTATGTCAGTATGTTTTTGCCTGTCTCACTGGGATCCTGTTAGCCAGGACCCCAGTGCTCATAGTTTGTGGCCTAAATGTGAATGCCTGTGTAGTGCCTCCTAACTGTGCCCCTGAGGCTCTGCTAATCAGAACCTCAGTGATCATGCTCTCGCTGCCTTTAAATGTGTCACTATAGGCTAGTGACTACAGTTACCAATTCTAATTGGCACATTGGAACCCACCCCTTATAAGTCCCTAGTATAAGGTACCTAGGTACCCAGGGCATTGGGGTTCCAAGAGATCCTTATGGGCTGCAGCATTACTTTTGCCACCCATAAGGAGCTCAGACAAAACCTTCACAGGACTGCCACTGCAGCCTGAGTAAAATAGTGTCCACACTATTCTACAGCCATTTTACACTGCACTTAAGTAACTTATAAGTCACCTATATGTCCAACTCTAGATAGGTGCAAAGTTACTAAGTGTGAGGGCACCCTTGCACTAGCAGGGGAGCCCCCACATTGTTCAAGGCCATTTCCCCGAACTTTGTGAGTGCGGGGACACCATTTTACATGTGCACGGCATATAGGTCACCACCTATATGTAACTGCACAATGGTAACTCCAAATATGGCCTTGTGAGGTGTCCAAGATCATGGAACTGTCCCCCCCATTCCAGATCTGGTATGGAAGAGCCAATCCCATGCACCCTGGAGGCTCCACTATGGACCCCCAGTACTGACAAACCAGCTCTCTGGGGTTTTCCCTGCAGCTACAGTTGCTGCCACCACACAGACAGGGTTCTGCCCTCCTGGGGTCTGAGCAGCTCAGTCCCAGGAAGGCAGAACAATGTATTTCCTTTGGGAGGAGGGTGCTACATCCTCTCCCTTTGGAAATAGGTGTTACAGGCTTGGAAGAGGTAGCCTCCCAGAGCCTCTGGAAATGCTTTGAAGGGCACAGATGGCGCACTCTTTGCATAAACCAGTCTACACCGGTTTAGGGAACCCCAGTCCCTGCTCTGGCGTGAAACTGGACAAAGGAAAGGGGAGTGGCCACTCCCCTGTATCACCACCACAGAGGTGGTGCCCAGAGCTCCTCCAGTGTGTCTCAGACCTCTGCCATCTTGTTTTCAGAGGTGTGGGAACACTCTGGAGGCCTCTGAGTGGCCAGTGCC
The DNA here is from genome assembly GCF_031143425.1 of Pleurodeles waltl. NCBI lineage: Eukaryota > Metazoa > Chordata > Amphibia > Caudata > Salamandridae > Pleurodeles > Pleurodeles waltl. The sequence continues at coordinate 455,376,379 of NC_090448.1, forward strand.
AGCAGTTGACGTCAGAGACCCCTCCTGATAGGTGCATACCTGGGTAGGTAGCCAATCCTCCTCTCAAGGCTATTTAGGGGCTCTCCTGTGGGCTTCTCTTCAGATTTCGACTTGCAAAAATCCACCAGGACTCTTCTGCACTTCTCTCTTCAACTTCTGCCAGGAATCGACAGCTGACTGCTCCAGGACGCCTGCAAAACTGCAACCAAGTAGCCAGAAGATTACCAGCGACATTGTAGCGCCTAATCCTGCCGGCTTTCTTGACTGTTTCCCGGTGGTGCATGCTCTGAGGGCTGACTGCCTTCACCCTGCACTGGAAGCCACAAGGAAATCTCCTGTGGGTTGACGGAGTCTTCCCCCTGCTCCAGCAGGCACCAAACTACAGCCTCACTGGTACTCTGGGTCCCCTCTCATCCTGATGAGCATGGTCCCTGGAACACAGGTGGTGGAACCAAGTGACCCTGACTGTCCAGAGGTCCAACTGTCTAAATTTGGAGGAGGTAAGTCCTTAACTCCCCTCCCCAGACAGTATCACCGTGCACCGTGTGATCTGCAGCTACAAGGGCTTCTGTGCACATTTCCAAGAAATCCTGCATGCAGAGCCGAGCCTAGGTCCCCAGCACTCCGTCCTGCAATGCTCAGCTCTGAGTTGACCTTTGGTGTCGTGGAACCTCTCTTTGCAGTGTTGAGACGACTGCTGTGTTCAGTCTTCTTGAACCCGTGTTCAAGGACTTCTGCGGGTGTTTCCCTCCTTTCAGTGGGCTCTCTACATTGCTGAGGGTCCCCTCTGTCTCCCCTCCTGAGTGGCGAGATCCTGGTCCTTCCTGGGCCCGGGCAGCACACTTTTTCTTCAAATGCAACTCTTACATGTAGCAAGGCTTGTTTGTGGTACTTTGCCAAGGAAACCACCCTGCATCTGCCAGTACATCGTGGGACATCTTCTGCACAAAGCAGAACCTTTTACCTAATTCCTTTGGTGCAGAACCAGCATCTTCTTCCAACCGGAGGCAGACATTTTGCACCTTCATCCGGGGTTTAGTGGGCTCCTGCCCCCCCCAGACACTTTAGCGACTCTTGGACATGGTCTCCTTCCTTTACAGGTCTTCAGGTCCAGGAATCCATCTTCAGTGCTTTGCAGTCTTGTGTGGTCCTTGCAAAATCCTTTATCACGGCTTTAGTGTGTTTTGGGGGAAATAGTAGTACTTTACTCCTGCTTTCCTGGGTCCTGGGGTGGGGTTTCCTCTATACCCTTGATGTTTTCTGACACTCCCAGCGACCCTCTACACACTACCCTTTCCTAGGGGTACATATGAGGTTCGCATTCCACTTACTTAGTATATGGTTTGTGTTGCCCCTAGGCATATTGCATTCTATTGTGTTCTACAGTGCTTGCACTATTTTCTGACTGTTTTACTTACCTGATTTGGTTATTTGTGAATGTTACTTACCTCCCAAGGGAGTATATCCACTGAGATATTTTTGGCACTAAAATAAAGTACCTTTATTTTTAGTAACTTGGAGTATTGTCTTTCTTATGATATTGTACCTATATAATATAGTGGTATTTCAGGAGCTTTGCATGTCTCCTAGTTCAGCCTTGGCTGCTCTGCTATAGCTATAGCTACCTCTATCAGCCTAAGCTGCTAGAACACTACTACATTTCACTAATAAGGGATAACTGGACCTGGTGTAAGGTGTAAGTACCCAAGGTACCCACTACAAACCAGGCCAGCCTCCTACACAGTGTTGGTGTGAGGAGCACCGTGGCAGCAGCCTCAAGTGATAGCACAGCCTGTGTGGGGTTGCTAAAATTGTAATCCTCCTTTTTTGCTGCAGCCGCAATCCATACAAAAGAATGGCATAAGCCTTAAGTATAAAAAAACAGATTGCATTAAAATTGCAACATAAATCATTACATCAAAGATAAAATACCCATTTGAAAAATCAAATGAATCTATGACAAGATGTTCCGGACCTCACAGTTCCAACAAAAACCTCAATTTCCTCAGTGTCGCAGTTGCAAAGCTCATTGTTAAATTTCTTCTTACCACACTTTGGTGCTTGGGATTAAATGCGTAAAGCACAGAGCCTAAACTTGACAAATTATACAATGCATTTTGGGATAGACTGTGTCCAGGTACGGTTCAAAGCCAGTGTGGATTTTGGAAAAAATAAAAAATAAAATAAAGCTGTTCAGTAAATCGACAGATGTACTCTCGAGCCACACCTAAAAGTAGCAGGCCTCTTGGAGCATCGAAGAATTGACTAGTAGCAGCAATGTAACAGCACATATGGTTAACATCCTGAAGAAGTGAGATGTAAATGCATGCAAGTGGTGTCGGCAAGTCTAGGGAAGCCTACTTTTTTTCAATTTATAGAGCACAAGAACATTACAGTCAAAGATAGCTTCAAGGCACAGATCATACGAAACATTAACAAAAACAACTTTTAAAATATTTAGAACGCTAATCAATCCCAACTCCCAGAGATATCCCAAACAGACCAACTAAGGGGTCCAATCCATTCACACTTAGATTCCCACATTTCTCTTACCACCTAATCAAGCGATTATGCTGCCCAAGACTAACAAGCTGCAGGGTTCTTTTGTATGGATTGCGGCTTTACAAGCATTTTCCCTGAGATGCATACACTATTGTACAAAGACCAAACCAGTGGTTGTATGAGTGCCTTATGATGAACAAACTCAAGCAGAGGACGTATTTTTACTAAAAAGTACAAATGTCAAAGTTTTACTTAGGCCTAAAAAATCAGGATGTCATCTAAAAGTTAATCTGTTTGTCGCAGCGTCTCCAAAGAAACACGGTTGGTGTCTGCTGCCATAGTCAATCAAATTGGATGGCAGTGGGACTAGGGAAGCCAACGAGAAGGACCTCCGATTATTCACCATTTAGGCATAGCCATATCTTCTACCTTTACACATGGACCGCAGCCAACAGACATTTAAACGGAATTATCTTAATATTTATTGTGGTCTAAAGAAATCAGACTGTCACTGAAAACCACAGCCTCAAATCAGCAATGCCACCGAGATCATGTGCAGGTAAAAAAGGATGAGAAGTGCCATCCCTACAGGACTCCACAAACAATTGCACTGGAAATGAAAAAATGCTAGCCCGTTTCACCTGAGGCAAGGACCAAAAAGAGGGATACATTAAATTTGAAAGCATTCATTAAAACTCCACTTGACTCAGGCCAAAGTCAAACAAAACAACAGCTTGAAGATGAACACTACAAAAGACTAACGGGGATCTCAGAGGGAAGCCTTTATCACTGTCCAGTGAAAACCTGTTAAAGCAGATGCAGGATGCTATAGCTCCACAGACTGCGACTGAACAAAACAACATGGACATAGTGCTAATGGGGAGCCCATAAGGGTGCTACCATGGGTTGACACCACAAGTTCAATAAAGTACATGGAAATGTGATCAGTAACATATGAGAAGCTATGAAAACCTTCATTCTGTGTAGCGGAGAATGGTCGTGGCAAAGCACAGACACCAAGCTCAAGCAGCCCATAAGAAAGTACCCAGGTGTATTTGAAAACAAATCCACAAGGGGTTCTGCCTGGTCATATGACCCTTTCTTTTTTTATTTTGCCCGATGCTGCACAGCATGTGCAAAACAATACTTTTTGTCAATGCTGTACAGCATCACCAGAAAGCACTGGCAAAGCCAACATGACCTAAAGTTGATACTTTTGGCTTTACCAATGCTTGTTTCAAACAGGGAACTGTTTATAGCATCAGTGTGAAAAACATTTATTTTTCCGTAGTAACAAATGAGAAAATAATTATGTAGTTCAGAATGTAAAGTTTTAGAGAGAACATTTCTTGCCTTGCTGAAAAGCATTTAGTGTGTACCAGAAAGACTGTTAAAGTGGTTCCCTACAAGGTGCAGCTAACAAAATGCACTGATTAGAATTTTCAGGTTTAGTTGCCGTTTTGTGACCAGAATGTTGATCAAACAATGGTAAAGCTGTTGCAGACTGCATTTTATGCAATAAAACACCCAAACTTGTAAGAAAATATATTACACACACATATATATATATATATATATATATATATATATATATATATATATATAACACTTGGTGCGGTGTGCTCTTCTGCTCCTAATCACCGGTGGTGCCAGTATTGGGCACGCGCGCCACCGCATCAAATATTCACATGCTCCTCTTATGTTTCAATGAAGGATACAGCACTCCACAGTTGCTAAGAATAATTTATTGACATGCGAAGGAACGCGTTTCGGCGTTTATGCCTTTGTCAACCTTGTGGTCGCCATTTTGAATTCGCCTTATACACTACATTATCGGTTTGGCAATTTGAGTTGTTTTTAGATCGCATACGGTTTAAATATACTGGCCAACCTACAAAATTACTTCTACTACATTTCATTGAATACATCCTACTGTTTCATTTTGAATTTCAAAAGGTGTTTTGATCTCACTATTAAATCTCTCCAAACACACTACATAACGATGTTGATAGTCATGGAATAAAATGAATTAAACTAAAATAAACATATCATTAATATTACGACACAATATTATTCAATCACATTCAGTTAACTTATTCAGAACATTAATCCATCTATCCAACCGAAATCGCATGGCGATATAAATACTCTCAAACACATCAACTTCATCATAGTAACTATAACTGTGTTACTATATTAATTTGTGTGCGATATTTTTCATCTAATATCAATATTAACATATATACTACCCATTTGTAATTGAATACATCGCAGTAATACAGATGTCATAATAGATACCTATTCCCGTATCAAATCATTTGTTTATAAAAATTTCAAGTAACCTATTGATTTTATTAACTCCCATTTAACCAACTAGTCTATAGTTAGCAATAGTAGCCGTTACATATTATTGTAAATGTATAAAAATTCTTCACTACTATTTAACCCATTATGTTCCTTAGAATCCAACTTGATTATGTAACTTGATTCCAATGTTCTTAATTTCAGCTCTCTATTGCCACCTCTAACATCCTTAACAATATCATCAATGACACTATTTTATATTTCTTCAAATTTTCCATTATGTCTCATGTATGTGGCGTGCACAGGGTACGTATCATCCTTATTTTGTATAGTTCTCAGATGTTGTAAAATTCGTTTATGAACCTGTAATTTCGTGCTCCCAACATATATTTTGGGACAAGTACATCTCAAGACCTACTACAAAGTCACTCTTACATGTATAGCGTCCCTTAAATTTGTGTACTGTTTTTGTCCTATCACAAGAGATTTAATGCTCTCACCATTTTTACATGCTTTACATTTGAAACACGTATAAAACCCATCCTGTTGTTTCAACCACATATCGTCTTTTTCATGCTTCCTAATGTCACTTTTAACTAGGATGTCCCTCATAGATTTACACCTCCTATATGTTAGTTGGGGTTTATTAGGTATTAATGTCTCTATAACAGGATCACTTTTCAATACATGCCAATGTTTTTGCAATATTCTTCTACTTTGCATATGAGCCGTCTTATATGTTATGAATCTCAGGATACCTACTCCTATTTTATTATTTTTCTTACCCTTATTTCTGCTTGTAGAAAGTGGAGTTTTAATCTGTCTCCCTGCACGCAAGCGGGGAGTTGCTATTTAGTCGGGAGCCGGCTAGGACCGCAAGGGCGTTCAGGCTCTTCCTGCGGTCCTGTCACTCTCTTGCTCTTTCTTCCAACCCATAATGACACGGAAGAGAGAGAAAGATTATAATTGCAATGGTTTCTCCACACAATTACTTCAAAGTGTCACATCAGCAAGATGTTTGGGCCAAATGTTATTGCTGTACAGCATACCAGAGTCACCTGTGTCCTGGTTGTAAAGCGCTTGGACTGTCATTCTGTAGGTTGAAGGTTCAAATCCTGGTATCTCATAGTAGTGTCTGTTTATTTAGGAGTTATTTTTAATATTAAGCATTCCTAGCAATGGAACATTTACGTCTTTTTCTAAAAAAAAAAAAAACCTTAATTTGAATATCATAGTTATGTCTCAACATTGCATGGTAGAATGTAACTAGTAGTTTAGGGGTCGGAACTTCACACTGAAGGTTGAGGGTTCAAGTCTAGGTGTGTCACTTGTCATCTCCCTGTTTTAAGTTATTTACAACTTCAAATATTTAAAAGGTACATAATGAAAGGTGATCTCACTCTTTGACAAATACAATTTTCTTTTCAATTTGTCTGGAAACATCTCATTTTATCATTCAAAGTTTTTTTTAACTCTCTCTCTCTAGAGAGAGATTATTTCAATGATCTCTCCATACAATGGCTTCAAGTGTCGCACCACCAAGATATTTGGTTCAAACATAGTCACTTCTGGTCCACTGGTAAAGCTATTGGACTGCCACTCAGTGGGTTAAAGGTTCAAGTCCGGGTATCTCATGCAGTGAGTGTTTATTTACTAGAGTTTTGAATATTGAACATTCTTAATGATTTAATATTTAAGGTCTTTCACACCAACAAAATCTTTGGCTTGAAAGTCAAAGTTATGTATGAATGCTATACACTAAGGAGTCATCTATAGACTAGTGGTTAATGTCTCTGACACTCACACTGAGAGTTGAGGGTTCGATTCTGTGTCTCTCTGGTAATCTGCCTAATTTTATGTCTTTTCAACTTCTAACAGTAACAGTTCAGGTATACACTGAAAGGTGATCTTACTCTTTTTACTTGACAATTACATTTTTCTTTTCAATTTGCCCTAAAATACATCATTCTAACTACATAATTTATTGAATTCTGGAAAAAGTCCGGGTGGTTACAGGTGGGCAAAGGCCGTGGGTGGTGCGGGGGTAGTGAGGTTATACGGCGTGGCTGCAACCACGCTGCACACGGCCAAAGGCCGTGCATGGTGCAGGGTTTGGTGGTTATAGCATCCAGGCCCTATAACCAAACTCTGCTGCACACGGCCATAGGGCCATGCAGGGTTGTGTGGTTATAGGGGCTTGGCTGCAGGGCCTGGCCCTGCCGTCAACCTTCGGTGGCTTGGATTAACATATAGTAATTAAAGTAACTTTGTTAAAAAACCATAGAAATTCACTGAAAGAACCAATTGTTACAGGAATTTATTGTTAGGAAATAGAATTAAAAAATCCTTAGACAGTCACTTAAACCAAAAGGTTACAAGGACGGTGTAGTTAGGTTCTGAATTTACTCACATAAAACCAGAGAAATTCAGCAGTTAGAGTTGGAGTTATTTCAACTAAGTATAACTCGCAGCTTAAGATAACTGTAACTAACGCCCTCGCCATGCATTGCTAATTACCCCAGATATTACAGCACTCATGACAACTTTTATAACGTCAATAAAAATATCAATGAAACATTAGAAGTCAAATTATTTAAGAAAAAACTGTGCATGGTGGGGTACAAGTTAGTTACCTTAGGCCGTGAGGTCTAGTTTCTTGAAATAACTAACTATAACAGCTGAATTTCTCTGGTTTTGTGCAAGTGAATTCAAAATTTAACTATAAGATCCTTGTGACTAAAGTGGAGTGTATGTATATATATATATATATATATATATATATATACACACAGACACACACACACACACACACACACACAGGATACATTTCAGCCTCAAATCGAAAGAAAACACATGCACCTTCTTTCACAATTTATAGTAAATAAAAAAATTTAAAAATGCTATCCGTTTTAAAAGAAATTTTTATATTTTCCAAAAAAAAGAAGCCTGTAAAAAAAATGCTACGTTTTTAAGAAAAACATATATACAATTTTGACAAATGTACACTTACTCTTATCATTTTAAGGATGTCATTTATTGTGCTCTTCATATCAATACCAAGAACAAAATTGCAAAAAGCAGACAAGTACAATACAGAAAGGCATTGACCCATAACATGAAACTATAAAGTACATACTATCTTTGCTTTCTGAGTCACAAAAACATTTTAAAAATCAGTTGACATATACATTCAAATACACTTTTGCAAAATAAGCATTGTTCCTTTACATCAATGCTTGAATTTGCGCTCTATCCACCTGGCTACCTTGTTTTATTATCAGCTAGATAGGACCCACTTTGAAAGCATAACGATAGGCTGTACGGTTGCACATAAATTATATCGAAACAGCAGATTAATTTAAAAGATCTAACGGCCTGATTTAGAACTCGGTGGACAAGTTACTCTGTCACAACAGTAACAGATATCCTTTCTGCCGAAATCTAAACCCCATTATATTCAATGGGATTTAGATTTTGGCAGACAGGCTATGAGTCACCCTTGTGAAAGAGTAACCCATCTGTCGAGTTCTAAATTAGGCCCTAAATGTATTTTCTGTTCCACCAAAATTTTATGTACCTGAACATTTACTCCCTTCACCCTCCAAGACTCCTTGTCCCTCAGATCCTGTCTAAATATCAAGCAAACATATCCCCCACCACCATAACATCTTATGTTATTTCTCTTCTGAATTGCAATATTATTCTACCACTTTTCCTACAACTAGTGACTTTAGCACTGGTATTAAAGTACTAATCAAGCCAAAAGCAGTATTACCTCTACAGGCACTGCTGGTAGTGATACAACGATACTGGTACTAGTACTTTTTAAAACAATTATTGGGAATATTTATAAAGAACTAATCTAACTCCACAGTGCAGTGGAGCAATGTGTGTGGCTATAGAATAATAGGCTAACTTGCGAAGATACCGAGACATGCAGGTATGTTTACAATGAGGGCAGTACATGCTTACAAATATGTAAGACATGAGAAGAGCTGCATAACACTGAAGTGAGCGGGAGGAAAGAGCTCTACGTATTGATTTAGAGTATGCCGCATAGAGTTCTCAGTCACGTTTGCAACACAGTACCAGATCTCTCTACATCATTTAGAGGTGGGTGCCTGTAAACTTTGTAAATGGGTCCCAAGTTAGCTTTCAAAGAAAAGCATCTTCTGATGGCCAAACAGAGCAACGAGAGTTGGATTAATGCCATTATTCCATTCACCATATTTGAGGTGGCCACTGTATGACTTTGATGGTCTTTCACTACCAGGCAAAGTCTGGCTGTGAATGACTGAAAAAAACTGCCACAGTTTTGGGGTCATAAAGTCACACTTTGGGAATGTGTTTATGAAAACCAAACAAAAAAAGTTAGCAGTTTGGGATTCGGCCATCAAAACTGACAGTTATTGTCAATCAAACGTTTTGTATCTTGAAGGGAACCACTGTGACAGCAGTTCCTTTACTATGTACAGAGGTATTTGCTGGGCTGGCAGCCATCTGTAAATTTGGTGACCAGTAGCCCATCAGGACGATGGAGGTAATATTCTTTGCCACCATGACAGACCATACTCTGACAATACCTAATTCAGGCCCATAGTCTGAGATAGTACCAGGATGAAATGAAGATTATGAATAGGTAAATTCTGACACCCTCTATGAACTGTGCAAATGAAACAGCATGTCTGAGGTGCAATGATACGTCATTTTACAAGCCTGTGTGGTTATTTCTACATAATAACATTATCTGAGACGGATTATGGCAGGGAACCAATTAATTTATTTCAGTGAATCGGAGATCTTCTTGATCTTTAGTTAGTGATTAAAGAAGATTCTGCATAAGTAGCTTTTTTACTGTCATTACTAATACTACAAATAGTACCATATTACAACCGTCAACAGTAATACAACTAACAGGAGTAAACCAAGTATTACCATTAGTACCACTGGCTAACCGACCTAACTATGCTCAATCCTAGTTGTACAATTATATTAAGTACTATCACTACAAGTAGTATTAATGCTCTCAAAATATTATTAGTACTACCATCTGTACTATTACTACATGCACTACTATCCACACGATCACAATTACTGACAATATAGGCTCTGTTGCTGCCGTAAACAACCAATTATATTACTATAACAAATTTAATAATAATTGAATAATATAACATTTAATAGCAGTACAAGTACCGGTGGCTGTAGTAATATGGTTATTAATGGTAGTAACACTGAAAGTAGAATTCCTTTCAGTCACAGTAGTTTTGTTGTTAATAGTAATTTTACGATCTGCACCGGTAGTGGTAGAACTAGACAAATGAGTAGTATTAACACATTTGTTGATACCAGTAGAGGTAGGATATAGAGCAGTGTAATATGAACCTCATTAATGTAATCAGTAGCAGCAATGATAGTAGTGCCAGCAGAAGTACGGGTAGCAGTTGTTCCTGGAGTACCCATATGACTAGACATACCATCAACACTATTAGCAGCAGTATCATTATTGCATAGGAACACAGTAGAAATACAAATATTACTAATATTCTATAGGGTCAACAAACAGAATTTTTTAGGATGCACATTGCTGGGGCAGCAGGATTGGCAAAAATACTGGACTATGTCAATGTGGGAGAAGGAGCAGTATTAAAAGAGGCACAATCATGTGTAGAGACTTCCAGGTACAGAGGTCTGATGTGTTTGTCTATGGGTATGTTTAAGTTTTTGTGTGGTTGTGATTATGCTGTATATTACAAATTAATCTGAAGCTAAACACCTGAAACATTAACTGCACTTCTTATTTTTTTCATATGTCACAAAATGGAGGTGAACCCAATTAATAACTTTTTTTTAATACAGCAATAATAGGAAGACACTTCTCATTACCCTACCATCCATGTGATAAGTTGTATCTAGGCTTGTTTGATATTAAATCTCACAGACCTAGGAATTTTTAAAGAGAAATCATGAAGAAAAAAAAAGATTACCAAAGTATTTTTTTGCCAAAACGATGTGTCCTCTTAACACCACTGAGCTGATCACAACAGGCAAATGTCAGAACACATTATTATAAAATATTTACACAATACTTAAGGTTTACCATTTACATGAATTTTATGTCCATAAGAATTCAACTAGTGTTTAGTTTGATACTGCACCAATGGTGCATGGAGATCCATCAAGCTTTTAAAATGTGTAAAATTATGGATTTACCAATATCTATTGTTGCAATTTTGCTGGTGCACCACAATAAAAATCAAAGTCCTTCCAGGGTGAACCAGTTCAGCTCTTTCAAACTAGCTGGAAGACCATAAGGAAACCGATATTTCATGGAGACAAAAAGACAGAATTGATTACATGTATTCCACTAAGAGAAGGAAAGAAAATTGGGAAAAGGTCTTGGTGGAAACTAATAGCTTAAGATAACGGCACAGTAGTATACATTTTCTAGCATCTGAATAGCCACATAAAACTGATAAATGTGATACCAACAAGAAGATTTCCTTATTCATCTTTGAATATAAATTTTATGAACAAGTATTCTTTGAGAAATCATTCACACATTTTTTTATTTGAGTGAAGTTCTACTATCAAAATAAGATCTCTGTGCTAATCTAACAATGTGGATGGAATATAAGCACCATAAGAATGTTCCTTTGATTGTGCTTATTTAGGCCGAAAATGTAAACGAGTTCAATAAATTAGTATTATTGAAAACACAGCAGAATTTACACCAGTATAAACATGTTTTTAATTTATGCAAAAATATTTTTTTTCAAAAAAACACTTTTCCATGTTTTTCATGTATTGCAACTCATAATTGTATTTTTCAAAGGTAAATACATAAACAAGACTAATGATTTGTGCCTTTCTTTGCACACTGACAAACAGTACTACACCCAATAGGACTGGTCAGGTACAATTTCTTTCCTCTCATATCCCTCAGAGTCATAATGTGCACATTACATTAATACTGGGTGTGTTAATAATGTACCTCTAAAATGTGCATATCCAGCTTTAATAAACTTGTGAATGCAACAAAGAGGGGATACACATGGTCCGTGTACAATACATAACTGGTACCCAAGTAAAATGGTCCAATAATGCCATCTGGTGATATCCAAATCCCAATGAGATGGCAATATAGGGCCATATTACTTTTCATCCATTATGGCTGTTTATGTTACAGGTTTGTCTTATTTTTTTAAACTGTTGGTTAAAACACTAGATTAAAATGTGTGGCTGCCTGCAGTAAAAAGAAGTCATGCCTATTTAATTTCGTAGTTGAAGATAGAGTTTTATAAAAACCGGATTGTGATTATAAAAGTGAGTGGAGGTTAAATAAGGGCAATGGTGATGGTCAATAGAGTGGTTTGGAGCATTATCTAACTATGCTTACAGGAAAATAGCAGCGAGGATGGAAATCAGACAGATTGTCTCATTGGATAAAATCACATTACAAAGGAATGAGGTATTATCTGTGAAATAATATCTAAAGTGCAAAGTTTTAAACCGCTGCTCTGTGCTTTGAAATTGAAATGTAGCAACCGTGTCTGCTCTCTTTAGGAAAGTGATAATGTCCTACCAAACCACATAAGTAAACATCCTATCAGAAATAAGAGGGCTACTATTTAGCAAAGGATGTCCAGACTGCTTCTCTACTGCCTGGAAGTGAAATAAGAATGACCAATAAATTTCATAACACAATTAGACTAAAAATCTCTTATTTCATAATAATTTGGGGTTTTAGTGGATTGCTGTGCTCCACTATCTTTAGTCCCAAACTCAGGTCTGCATTTTAAGACTAGGAAGGCATCAAAGATCATATTCCAGGTACATAGAGCTAAAGGTCCTAGACAGGGCAAAGGGGGAAATTACATTTCAAAAAATCTGGTGACTGATTTAATCTTCTACTCCCAAAATAACTCAATTTCACAACTTGGGTGAACCCAGTAACATCATGCAGTACAATTGAAAATGCAACTATGCAAACATCTTTTTGTAAAATTATTTGAACTATGCCGTCTCATTAAAAAGCATGAATGTGCTTGTATTTCACAATTCCTAACATGCTAGTATTGTTAGAGATGTATTATCCCTGAAAAGAAAGAAAAAAAACAATGTTAAGTACCCTTTACTTGAGGTAGAAAATGTGCACATTTCGCATCCATTCCTGTAGCCACCTAAACAAATCTTTTCCCTTTAACATCAAGTTGGAACTCACTGTTCGACAACATATAGATGAGGTGACTGTAAAGACTGCATTTTGTTGACAAAGAACCTATAAAGATACATAATCGCTGTCTTACGCAAAATGAAATAGCCAAAAATGTTTACTAGGTGTTTCAGTGATATAGCTTTTATAGTGGAAATTAGGTTTCTACCATCTGTACACCGATGTGAGAGGCTGAAGGCAGACGCAGCCACATAAGGATGCTGTCACTCACCATGTTAAACAGAACTAAATACTGACAGATATTCATAGAGAGCTGCTTCCATTCACTACAAGCTGTTTGGCATTCCTCAGTGCACACAAGAATATGAATATAGTCATTTCCACATTGTTCTGAGAGCTGCCCATACACATCTTTGTCCTAAGCAGACAAGTACACAGACAAAGAAAAACAATCATTGGCTAAACCAACATGTCTTGTTTTTAGGGTCCTATTAGCTTTGCTAATGCGTTTTACCAAAGCTATACAGTATCAGCAACAAAAAAAAAAAAAAAAAAATGCCATGACAAAATGAGTATGTTGTGCACGCTTCATAATGCTACTTTCACCAGCATAAAGCAGTAGACACATTAATTCCTGATAATGTATGCATTTGTCACCTCGTATGCTATCACATAATGCGGTTTTCAGTGTGTTAAAAAAAAAAAACTCCTTTCAATTGTGCACGCACAGCAGCAAATGGAAGCTGCCAGATCCTTCAGGAAATAAACGAAATAATTTTAAAATAAAATGAACCTTGGGGGTGAGTTACATGGGTAAAGGGAAGCAAGGGGACTGGGGAGGGCAGATGAAATAAAAATAAAGCCATATGATGGAGAAGGAATAAAGGAAGGGGGAAAAGCAGCACACAAGGAAAAAGCAACACAAAGAAGGGGGGGATTTGGCAGTGGTGAATAGCACACAAGAGAGCTGGAAAACACATTCATACAGTTCTCTAAAAGTGAGGAAGGATGCAAGTCAGCCAATTAAAAGTGCCACTGCATAAGAAGCAAGTAAGAATGACCAACTGAATTAATGGAATCAACGGGGGTGAAGGGGATTTGCAACTCCTAATTGATTTGGATGGGTGTGTATGTATAGTTTGTGGCTGCAATTGCAGTGGCAAACCACTGAAAACTTACCAAAATCTCAATGGAGATAGGAACTGAAATTGGGGAAACTTCTCCTTTGAAAATCATTTTGGGAGGCCTAAGATTTAGCAGCAGTGCTCTTCCCAATATTCATCTATTTTAACACAGCACCTATGCCTTTAAGGAACAAAGATTGCTTTAAAAAACATTTATCCTGTTTGCTAGTGTTAATTCATGTACAGATTCTGGTGAACAATCGGTATCTTATGCCCTGGACAGATAATTTCCTCATTCCTTTCACAATGCACCATCAGTCACTTAGAGCTGGAAGTAAGCGTCTGTCCAGAATGGACAGTAGATGACTCAAACTCCAGATTAAACAATGGATGGAAGCCCTTGCCTACTCCACTCCGACGCTAGGCAACAACCCAGACTCTGCCTATGGGCATATGTAGGAATGGCTAACTCTCTCCTCTGCTCGATAATATTGCCTCTACTATTTTCTCTCATGGCCTGTCCTCTTTCTTCTCATCAGATCAAACCGAATCCCTACTAGACCCTGCACCACCGCTAATATGGGCACAAGGGATGCAAGCTATCATCCCCATCCTAAAGAACCTACTTTATATTTCTCTCCAGACAAGAACTATACCCAAGAAGTGGAAACGCACAGTGGTAAGGCATCTGCAATAAAAAATATAAAAAATAAAAAAAATATTTTGGTCTTTTTCTTCCAGTGAACTACAGACCAATTTTTCTGCTACCTTATGTAAGCAAGATCCTTGAAAAACATGTTAAACATTCCCTCTCTTGGTTCCTGGAAGAAATCGGTGTCGGCACGTCACACAAATGGGCTTCTGTGCTCATCATAGCAAGGAAACATGCAGTAACTGAATAACTATAAACCATGTTAGACCAGGAAGGAGCCGCTGAACTCATTTTGCTGGATCTAAGTGCCACATTTGATACAGTAGACCATTCAATCCTCGCTGACAGATTGAGACAGGCTGGACTGCAGAATCTCGCACCCAAATGGGTCATCTCCTACTTGAAGGACAGAACCTTTCAAATTTGTGAAAAGACTTGCTTTTCCGATGTTCTTCCTTTGAAGTGCGGCATCCCACAGGGCTCTACCCTGAGCCCCACACTTTTTAATGCATACATGCGCCCTCTTGCAGACACCATGCAGGGATCTGTACTATTAGTCATTTCCTATGCTGATGATGCTCAATCAGTGGTATCCCTGCCCTTGGGACGGCCTCTGGGATTCCTCAGCTAGCCCCCTGTCTACAGAGAGTGGCTAGATGGATGGCAAATGGTTGTCTGAAATTGACTGGTGGAATAACTAAGCTTATGATTTTAGGGAACAAGCCTGACCTTCATCCTCAGATCAGATGGCCAGAATGCCTGGGCAATCCACCCCTTCCAACGTCCCCCTTAAAACGTCTTGGAATGTGGCTGGATAAATCTGTCAGTAGACATACAGGCTAACAATCTTATTGCCATCTGTTTTAAGGGTCTTAGAACCTTTTGCAAAATCCAGAATCTTTTCCCAATTTCATGTAATAGAACTGTGGTCCAATCCTTGGTTCTATCATGGCTGGACTCTGGCAACTCATTGCACCTTGGACCACTAAAGTATGTTGTTAAAAGGTTGCAGGTGGTGCAAAATGCAGCTGTCAGAACTCTTTAAGCTCCCAAAATCTGCCTCAGTAAGTAGTACACTGGCTCCCAGTTGATTCCTGAATAAAATCTAAAAGATCATGTCTAGCTTACAAAGTGTTCAATTCCAAAGGCCTTCCGAAGATTAGGTTGGTACTAGTCCCCTACTCTCCCTCCAGGACCCTAAGGTCACCTCAGACCACCTTTTGAAGGTTCCCAGAATACGTAGATCCAGATGGGGAGGAAGATAATTTTCACACTAAGTGCCCAAACGCTGGAACTCTCGCCCTACAGAGTTGAGAATTATAGAAAATATCTACAGTCCTTTGCAGGTGAATACCCATACGTTAGTAACGAATTGCAAAGGAACTTGCCAATTAAGATACATAAGGCTGTCCTCCTGCAACCGCTGTGAATGGGCACTTTGAAAAAAGACCTGGTAGTAAGTAGATCACATTACAAAATGATAGATAGCAAAGGTCGGTGCATAATTTGTACTCACTATTTGCAATCTCTTTGTTCCTACGTTTGGCTCAAGAAAACAAGCAGTGGCTTGCGAGCCAAGCAAAAAGCATGAGAGGTCTGCACGAAGACAGTTATGAGTAATCAACTTCAATAGAGGATAATACCTAGATTGTTATCCCGTAAATACATATTTTACCTTGTAAATCTTAAGTTAAGTAGTGCTTAGTGAGGAATCCTTTGCTAAAGGTCTTAAAAAATAATTTTGGTAGTGGTTCACAAAAGAATCAGTGAAAAAGCTAGTTTCACAATAGGCCAACAAACACAAATAAAATAAGAATGAAATAAAGCGTGGACAAAGAGGAACTACGCCCTTCCAGCACACTGCACATGCTTTTTTGACTTTAAGAGCTGTTAAGATTATGTATTCAAATTTACATTTCATCAGCTCAAACATGTTACAGTTCAAACTGAAATGTGCAAGTGGGCCTTGCAGGATACAACAAGGGTGCTGAGATATTTTAAATTGTAACAAAATGTTAAAGATGGATGAGTGCACAAACTTGGCAGTCTGTCGTCTTCCATTTCCAAAGGAAACATTCTTGTATGAAAATACTTAACAAAATATCAAATGAGACATTCAGATAGTGAACATGCTACAAAGGTGTTCTGTAACATGAGACTGCACAAAATCGTGAAGAAAAACAAATGCATCATTTTACTGCAAGGAAACACTGATTTCAACCCCTAATCTGACATAAAGCAGCTGTAGTGGATTTCGGTTACTTAGAGGTAGTTCCCCAACACACATTCATGTGTACTCTTCAAGACAAATACCCATAAAAATAAAACAAGCAAATATCTCTAAAATATGTATATACAATAAGCACATCTTGAACATAAAATACATTCACAATAAACATGCTGGAATAGTGCTGTAAAATGTAGTCTTTTGATGGGGAAAATTTATAAATACTGCTTAGTACAGTGAGTGACTATTTCTGCATTCCTCCCAGCGTTCGGTGTTATTTATTTGGAATATGTGGATCTTTTCGCCACTATGTGCTTCAGGAAATATTAAACACCCTGGTGATCACTTAGATTATGTAACATAATCATGGAATACAACTTTGCGGCAGGAATACCTTTTGTGGTGGGGCTTATCGTCTGAATTAGTTCGGAGAGCAAAGCATGCAGTGAAACCAATAATTATCAGTTTACTGCGAACCTGCCCATGTATTTACCAAAAGCATGTTACTAGTGGTAAATTCAGGAAGTTCGCCCTCCCTTCAGGTAATGAGCTTTACCGCATTCCACAAAACGTTTAATCATGCCTTACTGTTAACATTGGGGTCTCAATAGTTGCCTATAGTACTGGGGTTAGGGGCACAGTGTAAAGGAGCAACTTCTGAACCACATATTTCCCAAAAAAATACTCAATTCCAGTGTAAAAGCGCTGTCACCTACTAAAAACAAACAGTTTACACTTAAGGCGCAATCTTCACCCCAGGGAAACATACATCACTTAACGCAACAAGAGCTTTAGGGAAGTGGCTGTAGATAGAGAAGCAAAGTTGACGTCCTTAAACTATCGCGACAGCTAAGAGGTCTGCTCTTTCAGTTATTCCGCATTTGATTCTATAACGGATCCACGAGTTTCAGAGCACTTGACATTGTTGAACTAATTCGCATTCTTTATCAGGATCATGTAACATTCAGTGACAGCTGATGGTATATTATGCCAGGACGGATCTGATGCTGCAAACTCCTGTTAAATACCTTTTGGAAAGAAAGAGAAAAAACATGGTATAGGTGTGAGCTCTTTAAGTTATCAAATTTGTTAGTTAAAAAAAGCAGCAAAACTGTGCTCCATCTGCACTAACAGGGACCATTTTATAGAAAGTGCCACAGGGTGCAAAGGGGGTTTGCACCCGCTTCTGGTAGACCCTGGGCACTTTGGTGTTGTAGATTGGGCTGCAGATGCTTTGTGGCCCCTTCTATAATATGGATTGTGCCTGTGCACATTTTGTGCTACCTCATGGGCTGGTGGGCATGGCCCATTGCAAATATGGGAGTACTTTGTCTCATTACAGATGTGGATGCAGAGGCAAAAGATCTGCAAAGAGGCACACTTATTGTGCCCCCACATAGAGGTGGCACAGTTAGTGCATCTCACCTCCTAGGGATTCCAAGACAAGGGGGCATTGTGGTCATATGGATCTCCCCCTCCCCCAAAACACCCATCAAGGCAAGCACAACACAGTGCACTTGCCTGAGGGAAATACCTGGCCCTTCCAAACTAAGGCTGGGTCTCCAGCTCCAAGTGAGAGACAGACCGGTGGCTTCAAATAGATGGTGCGGTCTCCCTTTCACTAATGAGCTGCTTAGAGTGCGTCTCAAATGTAAGCCTGCACTCTGAAGAGTATACCGACTACAAAAGGCTGCACTGTTCCAGTCTACACCTGGTCCTTCCAGTCGAGGGTGCAGATTAGAGTGGGACAACGTGTCAAGTATGTAGTACGGCACCCGTGGACTTACAATAAACATCATAAACCAGGAACTGTAAGTACACTGCAGGTAAACTGAAATGCACATTTTCAAATTTCTTTATAGATCACTCCCAGGAAAACTAATTAGGCAATGATAACACGTTTCTGATTTTTTTTTAGCTCTTGCCTACAAACTGCTTCAGCCATCTGTTGGAAAACTACACTACTGTATTTAATCCCTTCCCTGCTCCCGATTCAATGGTTTTCCTCCACATTCTTCTGTTTGCCCTGATGAAGGATCATTTGAATTTCACTGTGTTTTGACTTGATGAATGTATGTTTTTACTGCAGACATCAGACCATCCATTGACAGTGGCACACATGGGATCTACTGGCTTTGCCGACGCTTGTTTAAGTAAGCGGAGAAAAGCCTGAATCCCATTTAACAATCTAAAGATTCCTTTTGACCAAATCTATGCACACTTGAAATGTATCAGTCTGAATGGAATTAGAGGTTGAAAGCAGCCTTGAGGCATAATTTAAGTTAAGTAATACATGTACCGTAGAGCATATCTGTCCAGACTATAGCTGGAAGAACAAGATCACTGTCAGAATGGTAGGTTAATCACACAAGCAATGGATCTAAATGAAACTCAACTGCGAAGTAGATGGTGATCTTGAAATTCTGGACTGGATTCCCATCTCAGGGACCTATTCAGGGCACATCTGTGGTAGAGTAAATGGTAGAAGAATGTTCAAAGGTAGCAGATGATTCCCAGACAGGTGGTTTGGCTTAGGGTTGGGTAAAAATGTCTTGACTATGTAGTGGAGGACAATGAACAAATGTCGGGCTTTGCCAAGCTTCAAGGCTTTTCCCTGTTCACTGGAAGCACAGTGGCAACTTTAGCATGCTGTCATCAATGAAAGCCTACTTCAGCGGCTCCCACTGGAACATATACCTTGAGCAGGGCCTTGTTGAAACCTTCATCCCTCCCAGTGTCACAGGTCAAGATTAACCATGGAAGGTTTAAGGGAACTTTGCAGAATGTGGGATCAAACAACCAATCTGAGGTTTCAACCAGGAGGGCAGAATGGAGCCTGAGAGCCGGCACTGCAGGTGTGTTGTCAATGTTTGCAGGGGTGAGACACGAGGTGGGGCCACGTAGCAAGGTAAAGAAGATGGATGCTAAGTGGTGCTAGTTAACCCATTTCTTTGAGCAGCCTCTCATAGCAGCAGTAATGTTTCTGCAAAGCCCTTTATTTAAAATTCAAATCCTTTGCAATTCTCATAAGTTTAAAAAATGAAAATTGGGATGTTGTGATTTAACAGACTGCAATTTTGTAAACTCCTAGTTCATAGATGAACTGGAAACCCAAAACAACACAGAACCCAATGCAGCTTTCATTAGCCCACAAAATCCTACTACTGCAATTAGATTCTACTAAAACCACGAGATTGGACTTTTCAAACTCTTCTGAAAATCCCATCAAGTAAGCTTGAATAGAGATAATTGAGAACAAAACATTCCTGCACCAATATACTTTAGCTCACACAGGATAATTTCAGAAATCCACCACATACAATGTGTTTCAGGGACAATTTCCAAGTTGTATTTCAAAAAGAGCCCACGGGGCGACACTCAAGCCCAGAAGTTGGAATGATCAGAACCTAGTGGGAACGGAGGTCTGCTCTTTGTATCATTACCCTTATTCAGCACCCCTATTTTATAGAAACATTTTCACAGTTCCAATACACTTCCTTTACAAAGTATCACTATCTGTTACAGTTGTACTTGGTGTGCTTCGAAGCCACCTGCTTTGTGTTCCCCTAGTGCAGTGGTTCCCAACCTGTGGGCCGGGGACCCCTGGGGGTCCGCGACTGCTTAAAAAATGTATTAATATTAGGTTCCAGCTATCAGTAATGACTCAGTGGGGGTCCCCGTGTTCCAATAATGATTCAGTGGGGGGCCCCGGGCTCCAGTATTGATAAAATGGGGGTCCACGGAAGTCAAAAGGTTGGGGACCACTGCCCTAGTGAGCTGGGTGCTTCTCTGATAATGTTTTGACCATCAGTCTTCCCTGCATAATGCCCTACTAATTTGTCACATTTTGATCTATGCTTAACACCAATCTATCCTAACCTGCAAGATTTGAATGCTTAAACTGCTTCTCTTACCTGTCATTTATCTATGTATCGCTGATTGAAAAATTCAATAACCTCCTCGTTTCCTGCAGCTTCTGCCTGCAAGTAAAGAGTTACAGCATTCGTTAATATGATGTAATGATTATTAACTATGCAAACCAATAGAAGCTTTTCCCTATTATGATCATTAGGTTTTTTGAAATGCAAAGGCATACATATAAAAATGAGAACCACAATCAGCTGGCAAAGTCTCCATGTTTTTTTGTGATTTGGTGAAAATTGGTGTAAGCATTTTTAAGAAATTCACCATAAAAAAAAAAAAAAACAGTAGCCCACTACAATTATAGTTCAGTTGCCATTAGAACTGTTAGAAGCATTTTGTTAAGTATTTGTGAAACACTTGAAACAGTGATTATACCACACAAAAAGATACCACACCTAGTTAAAGAAATAGAGCTTAATTTAATCAACAAAACAAAATTGACAAACATCCCATAAGTAGAAGTCGAGACATGAAGTTTTAAAGAATATCTGCAAATATAGTGCATAAAAGCATAGAGCCCCAATGGGGCTATACGGTCTCCTTAGACCGGGTGAAATCTAAAAAAGCCAGGCACGATGGAGCGTTTCGTTGGATACAGAGACCAAACTTGCCCCACTAAAATCAGTACCATGGTTGGTCGGGTTGCACTGACTTCGAGGAGTGATGCGAGGAGCGCGGTGTCAATTCATCATCATCACTCCTGCCAGTGTAGGCAACTGCGTTGGTTCCGAGCTGTGTAATCTGAGATGTGTCAATGTCAAACCCCTTAGCTGCAGGTGATGCTTCGTCGAGCCACAAAGCCAGTAATGCAATGTCTCCTGTGGCAGCGATGCAGCAGCTTCAAAGGGGGTGCCTCAGCTCCAATCTACACAATAAAGCTGATGTGTGGATTCAGGTAGGAAATAGTTTGCAAACCCACTTCCAAGGGCCCAGGATTGGATTGGCAGCACTTGGAAGGGCAGGACTCAGATGACAGAGTCCAGAAGCTCCAGCAGGGTTTGAAAGTCTTTGATGACCCTGACACTTCAAAACAGGAGGCAAGCCAGCAAGCCCTTGGTGTCACTTTGGTTCTGGGGATGTAGAGATGCAGTTCCAATCCTTCTCACTCCCAGGCAAGGAGGGCAGCAGGGCAGGCAAAGCAGGAGTCCAGCACAAAGGGACAGTCCTATCAGAGGCACAGTATTACTGATTTCCTAATTGTGATTCTCTCTGAATCGCAATTAGGAAATTGGTATTCCCAATGTATGAAACACTTTTGAGTTTTATTAGCGATTCCTAGTGGGTTGCAAATAGATCTACTTAATGCATATTATTAATGGGATAGGTTACAATTTGCGACCCATTAGGAATTGCAGCCATCACAGACATAGTGGCCTGCTGAGGATAGCAGGCCACCATGTTTGTGATTGCTTTTTAATAAAGCAATATATGGAAAATTTCACTTACCCACTGTACATCTGTTCGTGGCATGTTCCGCTGCAGATTCACATGCTTTGCATAGTCTGCCATCTAGTGTTGGGCTCTGAGTATTACAAGTTGTTTTTCTTCGAAGAAGTGTTTGAGTCACAGGATCGAGTGCCTCCTCCTCTTCGGCTCCATTGCGCATGGGCATTGACTCCATGTTAGGTTGTTTTCTTTCCGCCATCGGGTTCGGACGTGTTTCCATTTGCTCCGATAATTCTCATCGGTATTGTTTCGATTGTGTGCCATCCTCTATCGACACTTCGGTACCGTTGGGATAAACATTTCTACTCGCCCTTCAGGGCGCGTGCGTCCTACTCGGGCCTGGTCGGGCCGACCGCGCTGAAGCCTCATGGACCGGACCCCATTCCGCTTTTGTCCTCGTTGCCACGCGAAATTTTCCTACACAGATCAACATCTCGTTTGTAATCTCTGCCTTTCCCCAGACCATCGAGAAGAAAATTGTGAGGCCTGCAGATCCTTCCGTTCCAAGAAAACGCTCCGGGACAGAAGAGCCCAGAGACTCAAGGTGGCATCCAAGAGCACTGAACGTCTTGATGTGGAAGAGGAGGAAATCATGCAGACGGCTGTCTGCATTCGAGGGTCTGACTCCGAGCAGGAGTTTGAAGAGGACAGACCGGTCATGGCAGGACAGCAGGTGAGTACGCCTGCCCCTGTCCCAGCCAAGCCCAAACATAAGGCCTTTGGAACGCCACTGCCGGAAGGCCATGGCTCGACCCGTAAAAAGACCTTCGGTGACCAGCCCACAACTTCGGCACCGAAAAAGGCCACGCCACCCAAGCCTTCAGACTCGAACCGAGGCTCTGAAGCATCAATCCTTCTACAAGGAGTCGGTAAAATATGAATGTTTTGGGACCGTAATTCAGTCACAAAACTGTCATACAACACATTCAGATTCGGTATTTGGTAGGGACCCCCTAAACATGCTCTTTCCAAATACTGAATCGCAAACACAAATTGCAATTCAGTAATGTGTTGCTGAATCGCAAATTGTGTTTTGTACATACCTAAAAGAATTTTTGAAGTTGGAAACGTCCGATCAGCTGTTTCTGACCACAAAAATGCTTCTTACATGTGGCCCAAGATACAGTATTCAGTACTTGGTCCATGATCTACCAAATAGGAGGGACAATGAAGTTAAAGAATGATAAGCACTGGGAGAGCTCAAAGTCCCTTGCATAAAACGATCTCTTGCTAGTGCATGCACTGTAGGAGGCAAGAATTAGAAAAGGGTGATCAGATTACGAATATTATGCATTGCTTAGTAACTGGACTGAATGAGTCCAAAATTCCTTTCTAACAGCTTTTGCCCTCATATACGTACTTCTAGTCATTCTGCTCTTTAGCTCCATAGGATCTCTGTAGATGTACCCACCTATTATTGATGTGGATGGAGTCCAGGTCGGACATACAGCAAAAGGCACTAGACAAAAGGCAGTCTGAAGCATGTTTGCTTGGCCCAGAAAACTCCTGGCCACTTTGAAGTCAAATTCTAGGAGTCAGATATGGGCAGGATCCAGGCAGCCCCACTGCTACAGTAATATTACATTACTGGCAACAGTGGGTTCATAATAGTGTGTTCAAAACAGTGTATTCTGTTGGTATGGCCAACTAAAATAGTGAATCACATAAGGGCTAGTTTATTTCATTTAGTGCCCACTGTTCAGATGAAAAGGCTGTCAACCCAAGAATGATGCATAATGAATGTGGTTCACTTAGGGTTTAATTTTACTACGCTGTTGTAAGGAGAACTTGTGTTCTATACTGTTTTCAGTATTAACAGAATACACCAAAGATAAAGAGAACTATTATCATCTACAAAAATGCCCAAGTTTCAGGCACACTAGAATGGAGCTAATGGATAACAGGGGTAAAAAAGGAAGCATTGGAAGAAGTTTAATGCTTAAAGAGTATAGCTAACTAATTCACTCGTTATACATTACCTTTTTAATTGCTAGTCAGAAATGTGTGGTATTATTAGGAAATAAACATTAAGTTTATTTTCACACAAACTGAAAAAACACCAAATACCTGAAAAACATCCAGTAGAAAGGAGTGTGACCGTAATCCCGTTCAACACTCTCTCACAGCAAATTCTGTAATCCAATTTGTATATTCGGCTGCAGTGGTGTGAAATTTTACAATACATCTACTTATCCAAGGGACATAAATTTTAATAAATCTAGTGGCCTTGTATAAAAACCATGTGACATTCCCGGAGGTGACAAATTATATTACCATTGTTATATCAGATAATGGATAATATTCTCTAGGATTATGCCAGGGATCACGTTATATTAGAGTGTGGGCCCTAGCAATGCTCCAGTGACGCAACATTTCTGATTAAACTGAAAGCTGAAAACATTTGGGTTCTATTTCAGTCAAATATTACAATATTCACAGGTTCTGACTATGAATGGCCTCTGTTAAGGGCAGCTTTTTAATTTATATATCACAGTAAGGCTCTGTATAGGTCAGCATTTTTGCTATGCCATAGCAGAACTCTGGAAATTTCACACTTTTGACCGTACTATTCCACTCACTTTCATTTCTGAGTTAGTGTCCTGTGAAATGCTTTCAGAATTTACTTTTAAGCATTTCACAAAGTAAAAAGACCTTACCTTTGGGAACGATATTTCTGGTGGATACCCTGTTTACTGGCAGATTCCTCACCTCTTGAATACTCCCCCAGGCATCTGACTGGTATGGAAAACCTTTCTCCCTAGTTCTTCCAACAGCAGGGGACACCTGCTCCGTTCAAAAAATATGTGGTAGCTGACCCATAAAGTACCCCCACTGTCGTACCGTGGGTTTCCCAGTCGTTTCTCCACATCAGAGCAGGATGAGGATGACATGAGATATGCAGTACAACTGAAAATTGAAATCTTACTATGTTGGCCCACAACCATCCATCAAACTGGGAGGTGGAAAGGAATGCAAAGCAATCTGTAGGCTAAGTATCCTTCAGAAAGAAAACGTTACTTACCCAGTAAGCATCTGATCGTGGCATGTAGTGCTGTAGATTCACATGCTTAGCATAATCCCCGCTATCTAGTATTGGGCTCGGAAGTGTGCAAGTTGTTTGCTTCAAAGGAAGTCTTTTGAGTCACGAGGTAGAGTGACTCCTCCTCTTGCTGGTAACGCGCAAGGGCATCAACTATAGTTAGATTGGTTTCCTGCAAGGGAGGTGAGGACGAAGTGGAAGTATAGTATGATGTCCATGCTAAATAAATGTGAGATAACAAAAGTAACTGTAAAACACACAGGTGTCCAGGTTAGGAGGGTGGGTGCAGGTGCATCTACTGCACTACATGCCACAAATATATGCTTACTGAGTAAGCAACATTTTTCGTTCGAGGCACGTGTGGCTGTAGATACACATGCTTAGCATAGACTGAAAAGAACGTTCCCCTAAAAAAGCGGTGGCTCACCTGTGGGAGATACAATTGTTTGAAATAACGTCTGTAGAACTGCTTGGCCAATATTAGCTTGACGACTGGCCAGCACATGCACACAGTAATGTTTGGTAAATGTATGCGGTGTAGACAATGTAGCTGCTTTACATATGCCAGCCATAAGTAGATTTCATAGAAAGGCCATTGATGCTCCTTTTTACGAGTGGAGTGAGCTCTAGGAGGGACAGGTAAAGTTCTTTTAGCTTTAGCATAACATGTTTGGATGGATTTGACAATCCAAAGTGTAATGCCTGCTTTAGAAATGGCACTTCCGTTGTGTGGTTTTGAAAAGGCAAGGTTGTTATTTCCTAAATTATTTGATTCCAGCAAAATACACAATGGCTTGTTGTACATCTAGGGTGTGGAGAGTACTTTCCGCAACTGAGTTTGGATGGGGAAAAATATTAGCAATTCAATAGATTAAGATAGCATTGAACAACCAACTTTGGAAGAAATTCAGGATTGATACGTAGTACCACCCTATTGATGTAGTAGGGAGAAGAATTCTTCTAAAGTTAATGCCTGAAACTCAGTGACAGGTTTGAGTGATGTTATTGCAACAAGAAATTATACTTTGATGGATAAAAACTGGAGGGGGCATGACAGGAGGGGCTCAAATGGAGCACCCAATAATCTTATCACAATTTGAAGATTCCAAGTAGGGGAAGGTGGTACACCAGGAGGAATAACTCTTACGGCCTTCTAGGAAGGCTTGAACGACAGGAATCCTGAAAAGAGAAGTAAGTTTTCTTTTGTAAATAAGCAGCCACTGCCACCAGGTGTAGCCTTATGGATGTAAAAGCTAGACCAGTAGAATGTAAATGGAATAGATAACAATGTCCTGAACAGTGGGGTTTAAAGGGCCGATTTGTTTAGAATGACAGTAGTGGACAAATCTTTTCTATTTTGCAGCATAACAAGCACAGGTAGTTGCTTTGTGCCCTTCCTTCAGAATGTTCATACATAGTTGTGATATGTTTAAATAACCAAACTCTAGGACTTCAGGGGCCAGATTGCAAGGGTGAGGGATCTGGGGTTTGGGTGTCTGATTGCTCCATGATTCTGTGTGAGAAGGTCCTGCCTGTTTGGCAGTACTTCGTGGGGAACTACTGAAAGTTCTAACATTGTGATGAACCCGGATTGCGGTGCCCTTGTGAGAGTTAGCAGGTGGGAAGAAACCTTTGTAATCATTTCCCCGACACGTGATGTGTGGTCAGGAGGGGGGGGGGGGGTGGGAATGGTGGGCTAGTCAGGTCTTTGTTGTGGTGGCAGAGGGCTTTGTAAAGCCCGATTTTTCTCTGCCCTTAGAATTGTTGCCCCTGTAGAAGCCTCTATAGTAACTCCTTATTAAGGTGGTTTATATCTGAGATGTTGGTAAGACATGGCCGTATCTGTGGAGGTGGTTTCAGCTGCTCCATTGTAAGGAGAATGCCAGAAAAAAAACTTACGGATGGCGTTTATTATGCGGCCATGGCTTTGGCTGTTTCATTGTCTTTCTTTTCGAACAGGGTGTCCAACTTAGGGCTGAAAACATTTTCGCTCTCAAAGGGAAGTGCACCACACCGAATGTTTGTGAGTTCACCCTTTTTCTTGCGGTAGCGACCACCAGTGAGTCTGGAGGCAGTTGGTCTTAAGTATATGTGGGGTCAAAGGGAGATGCTTTGTATTTTTTTAATCTACCTTCAGAGCTATGACACCCATCTTGACAGGTTCTTTGAAGATGTCTAATGTGTGTGCCGGAGCATCCCCTTGAGCATAGGTAGATACTGTGTTGATTGCTGGGTAAAGGAGAGGGTTTCAAATAAAAAAATCATCCTCTATGGGGTCGGTGTGGAGTTCGACCTTGTGATATGCAGCTGATCTACCGAGGACGGTATGGTGTGGTGTGGTGTCATCTGGGGGAGAGGGCTTAGGTGGGTATAGATCAGGGTCTGTATCTATGGGTGGTTCCATATCATGTGTCCCACGGATCATCTTGAGGTGGGATGCAATATTGTTCTTCTTCCTCTTCTTCCTCCCGAAAAGAATGAATGGAACCCTCAGGGGAATATTGTTTTGGTGTAGGTGATGAAGATGGTGCAGCAGGTGGTGGAACAGGACATACAGGGCTAGTAGCCTTTCTTTTCCCTATGCTTTTTTGTAATATGAATGTCCAAAGTCTCCTCAAAAGTAAGCTGCCTTTTTGGTTGGCAGCGCAGCAGTAGAGCATATGTTTTCTGCTGCATTTTTGGCGCCGAGGAAGGGCTGGGCATTTTTCAGATACAGATATTTGGTGCCGACCATGGCCCAAAGGCAGCGGTGGCCCAATGGAAGAATCAGGTCCGTCTTTGGCAGGTGTTTTGCCCTTGGGTACGGCTTGAAGGGGCTGAGGTGGAAGGGGTTCTGTACTTATTGGTTGTACCAGCGTGAAGTTGTGCATATCGAGCATGAACTTAGAACTGAGCTTGTGGGAGAAGGTGCCCTTATATGCTGCCGAACCCAGAGCACAACCTCCTTCCTGAAGTTCCTCCGAACCGATGTGCTGCGTTGACACAAACTTGTTGATCTCAACGTTTTCTTAGTCCTGAAGGATTTGAAGGCTTCGCAGGCATCTTCCAGAAAACCCGGAAAAAGGCACAAGTTACACAACTGATGTTGATCCGTGTGTGGAAATATGGCATAACAGCGAGGGCAGACCGGAAAGGGAGTCTGTTCCATCACCAAACAGACATGACACTGACGTTATTGATGTAGAATTATTTCCTCGAAGGATGGGGGCCCAAAGTCAAACTGAGTTGCCCCGACAAGGTGTATGCTGGTAAACAATCAAAGAAGGATTGATTACTAACCGCAATGGAAAGCAGTACCAACATTAGGTCTAAAGTAGGAAATGACAATGCTGAGATAGAACACAGCAACGCACGTCTGAACCCGACGGGGGGACAAAAACATTTACAATGAAGCCGATATCCATGCGCACTACCAGCAAGAGGAGCAGTTACTCTACCTTGTGACTTGGGATTTTCTCCAACGAAAAACAACTTGCACACTTCAGAGCCCAAAACTAGATGGCGGGATTATGCAAAGCATGTGTATCTATAGCGATACATGCCTTGAACATATGATTATTGAAGGTTAGTAACTTTTGGCTGATGGATATTTCTACCTGTGGAATCTTCACCTCTTGAACAGACTCCCAAGCAATACCCACCAATGGCATGGAAGGCCTTGACGGATGGTACCAAGATGTCCTGTAGCACAGATAGGACAAAATGCCCGCCCTGCCTCACCTCTAAACTCTGACAATAGTGCTTGGCAAAGGTTTGAACGGATGACCAAGTGACCAGTGTGCAGATGCCACCTACAAGGACTCCCCTAGTCAAGGGAGAAAATTTAAGAACTTGGCTCTCGGAGTGTGCCCTGGGTGGTGGTGCTTTTTTGGCCATTGCACAGCAGAGTTTTTTAATGCACAAAATAATTCACCTGGATAAGATCTTTTTACGCACTGCTTTTTCTTTTATGGTGCCTACATTACCTATGTAGACCTCATCACCTGTACAGAAGTCATCTGAGCAGTCAAAAAACAAAAAAAAACCTCACCACGCTTTTCAGGTCCAGACTGTACTGCTCTCCTCCTACTCTGTGGGTTAGGGTGGGGAAAAGAAGGATGTGGCTGACCCAGGTGGAAAAAGGCTACCACCTTTGGGAGAAAAGCAGCTCTAGTTTTGAGCATTACTGCATGTTACTCACTAAAACGCCTAGCCGAAGTAATGGTAACCGGAAAACCGTTTTGATGGTTTAAGGCATCAAGGAATAACTGACGGGCCCAAACAAAGCACTTACCAAAAGAGTAAGGACAAGGTTCAGACCCCACTGTAGCACAGCAAAAGGAGAGAAAACATATTGGTCAGACCTTTCAAGAATCATAAAATAATGGGGTATTTAAAAAGATCCAGTTGATCTAGAAGGGAAAGTAAAGCAGACAGTACTGCTAGATACCTCTTCACCATACCATGGCACATTCTTCCTAGACCAAAGAAAGTGTGAATGTGAGAATCTCAGATAGCCACGGTAAAAAGGGGTCAATCTGTTGAGCTGCGCATTAAGCAACAAGTCTATGCCACCTCCGAACTTTACAGATTTGGAGGTGGAACGACAGGCTAATTAGATCACATTAACCACGTCATCAGTCAGCTGGAAGGCAATTAATTGTCCCCGCATAATCTCCACGCATGAAGGTGTAGGCGCTGGAGAGTCAGGTGGGGGACCTGCCTCTTTGACCAAGAGAGCAGATCTCCCTTGAGAAGCAGATGGCGTGGAAGACACAGGGAGAGGCGCAGAAGGACACCCTTCCCGGCTTACCCTGAGACACTAAAATGACTTGGGCCCAGACTTGATGGATCTGCCTCAGAAGTAGAGGAATCAATGGTATGGAAGGAAAAGCGTAGTGAAGAAAACAGTTCCACTTTAACTGAAAGACCTCCCTCCAGACTCCTTGCACCGGATGCTGGAGAGCACAGAACTTGAGGCAATGTGAATTGGAACAAGAGGCATGGAGATCTATTTGAGGGATGCCCCACTGATTGCAGATGTTATCTTACCAACTTCAGGGTGGAGACACCACTGGTGGTCCACAAGAGGACATAGACTTAGGTCTTCGGCTCTGGTGAGCCTACCAGAAAATTTGTCACCAACCATACCGCATACTTGTGAGCCCAGTAACAAAGCCTCAGAGATTTGACAGAGACTGGGACCCTACTCCCACCTGCTTGCTGACATACCACATTGCAGTCGTATTGTCTGCCAAGAACTAGACTGCCCAACCACAAAAAGAAGGAAAAAAGGAATATCCTAAGCACTTGGTAAAATTGGCCTCAGTTCAAGCAGACTGATGTGAAAAGTCTGCACTCCTGGAGACAAAAGGCCTCTGATCTCCAGCTCCTCCAGGTGAGCTCCCTAACCAAGAGTGGAGGTATCCTTTGCTCCGGTGGCCATGGATGGAGGCAGTTGGAAGGACATCCTTTTAAAAAGGTTCTCCCCCATACACCATCGGACCAAAGGACCTTCAAGCCGAGCAGCTTTCTGGGAGCGCTGGACCAACACATGGGTCTCTTGTATCCTTTAGCGTAGGAGGAATGGCTTGGCCCAAGGTGGAATCCAGAAGGAGCAGGAAGCACTGAGAGGGTTCCAGGTGAAATGTGGGAACACTGATGGAGAAGCCCAACTCGTGCAGCAAGGTTTCAATTGACTGCAGGTGCGACTGCACTATGTGCAGAGTCCTGGCCTTGCAAAGTCAGTCGTCCAGATAGGGAAAAACTGGAATCCTAGGCGTCAGACTGACTGCCACCACTGCCATTACCTTATGGGAAGACTCATAATACCAAAGTCAGGCCAAGGGAAGGACTGCAAATTGATACAGAGTCATGCCCACCACAAACCCCATGTGCTTCAGGATTGGTATATGGAAATGCACATTCTAAGTCAAGTGACACCATCCAGTCTCCAATTTTGACAGCCAAAAGAACCAGACCATGGGAGGTTTGGAACAAGGAAGAAGCAAGAATAACAACCTTGACCAATCTTCTGCTTTGGTAACAACTGCACAGCTTTTTTCTGAAGCAAGGTTGCATCCTTTTGCTGCAGTAGAGGGAAGGAGTTCCTGCAAATATTTGTAACTGGGAGGGGGACTCCAGGGATGGCCCTGCTGACAGGGTAATGCACATCCTTTTGCTACAATCTGTAGGATCCACTGGTCCAAGGTAATGTCCAACCAGGCCTGGGGGAAAAGTGATACCTGGCCGCCTACAGGTCCTCAATGTCTGAACTAAGGAGAACTAGAGCTGCTTCCCTGCAGTGAATGCGGAGAGGTTGTGACTGTCAGAGGAGTTGTTCTGTCTCTCCCCTTTCCGCAGACTCTGTACTGTCACAGAATGAGGTTCTGAGTTTGCTGCTGAAAGGACTGACTTTGGAGAAGTTGAGGCCTAGCCCAAATCTGCAAAACTTCTGGAACTCTTGGAATTCCTTCCTTTCGGGCTGCAGACCAAGAGAGCAGGCAGTGGTAGAACTAGTTTGAAAACATTCTAAGGATGAGTCTGCCCTTTCCCCGATCAGCTTGGCACCTTAAAAGGGAAGGTCCAGAAAAGCAGATTGTACATCAGAGTATCATACATTGAATCGTAGCATTGCCTCAGAAGTGTGTGCGGAAGGATGAAGGACTTCAACAGGAATTTGGTCCCAGGGTCGCCCAGAAGCAGCAGTACTGGCACCTGGCCTGCAGTGGCGGCCCAAGCTGCTGTGGCAAGGAGCTTCAACCAATTCCAAAGAGGAGTCAGAGAGTGGCATGGGCAACTTATCTCACTTGGTTTTGCTGCAAGCCTCTTCTTCTTTTTGTGCTTTTGGCGGACTGTTCGACTCAAATCACCCCAGAGACCTCAAGTGAGGCATGGACAAGCACCAACTTCTACTGTACATGGCCCTAGTCATAAAGAGGTTAGCCTCCCTCTCTATGATGGGATATTAATGCATATTCCGGCACAACCCAAAACATTTGGAGTCGTGGTCAGAACTTAAGCACCACAGACCGATTTTGGGGGAGGTAATCAACATTTGCCCCTCACATTCGCCAAAAGGTTTAAACCATGACCACTTGAAAAGGAACATGGTTATTTCGACTGCAAAATCTGGGAAGATGTAAGATGAACTCTGTAGAGAATAGTGCTCTGAAACCACATCAAAAGAACGGAAAAAATAAACTGATGTTGGTACACCCACCATAGCTGGGGAAAACCTAAGGAGAAAAGTTTTCTGTACCAACCTGGCAACTAGAAAAGCAGTGTAGAAAGACATGGCATATTCATAAATCAATGAATTCCTAAAGCAAGAAACCTATGTACATTTTCAATTTTATGTAGAATAAATGCCTCAGCCGTAGTACAGATTACAATGTGATCTGTATCTCCAGTTCAAATAATGCCCTTCCCATCCCAAAGCATCTCCACGACACTTCTCAATGTTCCACCCTACGCAACACTGCTTTCTCACTGCATGTTCCATCACTCAGTTGACAGATTACCACACAATGACCTATGATCATCTAAGTTGTTCATAAATAACAGAAGAGGAAAGTGGTGGAAAGGATGACTAAAAAGATAAAATACCCAACATGTATGCACTGTGTTAAACTGTACTCCTGTACTGAGGTAGCTTGATTGTTCCGTTACTTCTCAGTCACTTCCCTTCACCAAAGGTTGAGTCATGCACCACATGACTAGTCTTAGAATCCCTCACAAAGGGAGAAATGGGTTTCATAATGGGACGTATCTTCCTGCTTTTCTCTTTGGTAAAGATACCTTGCACGCATCACATCATTCAACCACCACAACTCTATTAAGACTTGATATTCATGAGTCATCGGCCTGCACCGCATTGTTGAACAATTTAATTACATGCAAATTCAATAGTAAATTGTAACAGTCCATAATGCCACACAGATTCCTAATTCCGACATCACGGACAGCAACCTTTGTGTTTTTAGCAGCTTTTCTCCTCAAACATTCCTTCCTCTTCACAATCTTTCTCAACTCTTTTTGCCTTTCAGTCACTCTTAACCTTCCTATTAGTCTTTCTCTTATTCATCAACACAGGCTATAGTATAGAGCTAGGATTCCTGCAGAGGAGTGAAAAAGGTATGTTGTCTCTGGGTTTAATCTGTACATAGGCACTCTTGAAAGAACAGCATCTTTCCAGTACCTATCACTGGCCTTATCAATCGAGAGAGCTTCTGTGAGTACAGTGTTCAGTTTCTAGGCTATCCCATTTGTCTCTGGGTGATACACAGCACACTTATGTCCAATTCCTTTCACCCTCCAGAATTTTTCCATCTCAGCAATAACAAGTAGTCCCTCTCTTAAAACAGTGAATTCTTAGTTTCAACGCTACTTGCAGTATTGACCTCCAGCCACCTAAAGTGCATGTTAATAAAGACTGTTACACAGAATTGTCCTTCCTTATTAGATACTGGACATAGAATATCCAATGCTATGTCTTCCAACATTCTACTATGCAATTTCCTAACAAAAACAGGCTGAGCTTTTGCCTTGCACTTTGTCACTATGAATCCACAGAATCTCTAACCGCTCTTTCTAAACGTGCATCCAGACATGGCCACCAAAAATGTAATCTAAGCCGCTCCTTGTACTGACTTATGCCAAAGTGTTCGTTTTGAGATGTCATTATCAGTCAATTTCTATTGACAATAGGTGGATTCAGCCTTGAACACCTGAACAGAGTCTTGGTGCTCAGAAAGTTCAACATTTCAATATTTTCTATCCTCAATGTGACAAACTGTCTTTGATCTCCATTCCTCTCTTATGCTTGTAAGCAGCCTCTGCAAGACATAATTTCTCAACTCAACACCAACCATTTCCACTCTTCTTCTCCTACTGCTTCCTCTGTTACTTCACAAACCAATACCTCATCAGAATCATGAAAATCTCTATCATCCTGCTCCACAGAAAAAAAATGTATTCGCTGGCCAGTACAGACAAGAAGTCCACAGAATGTCTTGTACCAGGAACATACACTACTTCAAATCACATTTCTGCCAAACTATTACCCATTTGCATACTCTGCTTGGTATCACATCAATGCCTTTTTCTTTTAACCATACACCTCTATGAAGCATGTGATCAACTTTGGCACAAACGTTCTTCCCACAAGAGTTTTCTTAAATTTCTAACTGCCCAGAAAATTCCCAATGCCTTGTTTTGATTAACCAAATCATTCAATTCTGGTCCCTCCCTTCAGCAATTGTCATATTGCTTGACTGATCAGTTATATTAAAGTACTCCGTCACGTCCAGGAACTTCACAAACTCTTCTTTTTCAAGAAATGGCAACTTCATAACAGTGCTTACCAACTCCTGCTTGGGTTTGATCCTTTGTCCTGTGATCCTGACATCTAGATACATAACGTTCCCACAATCAAATTGCATTTGGACCATTTCAAAGTGAGACCATTATCCTGGAGCCTGAAAAATACCTGCCTTAAGGCTTTCTTTGCGCACCACATTATCAAGGCCATGAATCAGTATGTTGTCCTGGTAAATTTTAACACCAATTGTAAGTCTCAAAATTCTTTCCATCACATGCTGAAAAATGGGAGGCTGCAGAAATCAGCTCGAAAAGAAACCTTACATACCTAAACACTAAAAAAAAGTGCAAATCAATCAGTCACTTCCTCAATTGTACCCACCCCCTTCAATCTCTCCAGTTCACGGACTATGGCTTGTCATAGGGTAATAGGCACAAATTTCATTTTGCTCGGAACTAGTCTTACTTCTTCTCAGTACAATCCTGTGTAAACAATCCTTTAAGCAACCGGTTTTTGACAACCCTCTGGGAACTCATTCTGTAACTTCTTATCTAGATTGTTTTTCATACACATCACAGTGCCAAAAATCACTCCCAATTTGATTTTAGGATTGCTACTCAGATCAAATAACATACCCTGTTCTCTTTGGTGAATCCAACTTAATATAATAACTCCCTCATGTAAACCTACACCTTCATAGCAACATGCGTTCCTTTGAACTCCATAAAATTACCCTCAAGCATTATTGGGACACAACCATAAGCAAGAGGTTTGATGTCAGCCTTAGACATTTATTTTGTTTAAAACATTGCTCCTAAAGAAATTACGCACCAATATTAACTTGGCACGAGAATCAAAAAGCATCTTTACACCAATTCCAATTACTCTGACATCATCTATGTGCCTGCTTTTACTAGTCACTGTAGGAGGCTGGCCTGGCTTATAGTGGGTACCTTGTGGTACTTACACCTTGTGCCAGGTCCAGTTATCCCTTATTAGTAGAATAAAGGTGTTTCTAGCAGCTTAGGCTGTTAGAGGTAGCTATGGCAAAGCAGCTTAGGCTGAACTAGGAGACATGCAAAGCTCCTACTTTACCACTTATGTCATATAGCACTATATCACAAGGAAATACAATACTCAGAGTTACTAAAAATAAAGGTACTTTATTTTAGTGACAATATGCCAAAAGCAATCTCAGAGGATACCCTCACTTAGGAGGTAAGTAATATACACAAATTATATGTACACAAACCAAAAGCAGGTAAGTAACAGTAGGAAAAGTAGTGCAAACAACGTAGAATCACAATAGGATGCAATAGGTAGAAATAGGCCTGGGGCAACACAAACCATATACTCCAAAAGTGGAATGCGAATCACGAATGGACCCTAGGCCTATGGTAGTTTATAGAGGGCCGCTCGGACTGTTAGAAAACACTAAGGGTGTCCAAGATACCCAACCCCAAGACCCTGAAAAGTAGGAGTAAAGTTACCCTACTGCCCCAGAAAGACAGTATAGTCGAGATAGGGGATTCTGCAAGAACAACAAATGCCACCAAAACACTGAAGACTGATTCCTGGACCTGAGGACCTGTAAAGGAAGGGATCCAAGTCCAGGAGTCACACAAGTGCAAGGGGGCAGAAGCCCACTAAACCCCGGATGAATGTGCAAAAGGGCTGCCTCCGGGTGGAAGAAGCCGAAGATTCTGCAACAACGGTGGGCTCCAGGAACTTCTCCTTTCGTCAGAAGATGTCCCACGGCGTGCTGGAGGATGCAGAGTTGTTTCCACGCAGAAAGACCGTAAACAAGCCTTGCTAGCTGCAAGAGTTGCGGCTGAGGATTTTTGGTGCTGCTGGGGACCAGGATGTCGCCCCTTGGAGGAGGAGACAGAGGAGGCACTCAGCAACTTAGAGAGCCTCCACAGAAGCAGGTAGCACCCGCAGAAGTACCGGAACAGGCACTTAGAAGATCTGAGGACAGCGGTCGACTCAGAGTCACAAAGGAGGGTCCCACGACGTCAGAGTCCAACTCAGCAAGTTGGGCAATGCAGGATGGAGTGCTGGGGACCCAGGCTAGGCTGTGCACAAAGGAATCCTTGGAAAAGTGCACAGAAGCCAGAGTAGCTGCAGATCACACAGTACACAGGATTACTGTCTGGCGTGGTGAGGCAAGGACTTACCTCCACCAAATTTGGACAGAAGGGCCACTGGACTGTGGGAGACACTTGGACCCAGCTCCTGTGTTCCAGGGACCACGCTCGTCAGGATGAGAGGGGACCCAGAGGACTGGTGATGCAGAAGTTTGGTGCCTGCGTTGGCAGGGGGAAGATTCCATCGACCCATGGGAGATTTCGTCTTGGCTTCAAGGGAAGGGTGAAGGCAGACAGCCCTCAGCGCATGCACCACCAGGAAACAGTCGAGAAAGGCGGCAGGAAGAGGCGCTACAATGTTGCTGGTAGTCGTCTTCCTACTTTGTTACAGTTTTGGAGGCGTCCTGGAGCAGTCAGCGGTCGATCCTTGGCAGAAGTTGAAGAGGGAAGTGCAGAGGAACTCTGGTGAGCTCTTGCATTCGTTATCTGAGGAACAGCCCAGAGGAGAGACCCTAAATAGCCAAAAAAGGAGGTTTGGCTACTGAGAAAGGAGGTTTGGCTACTGAAAGAGGTAAGCACCTATCAGGAGGGGTCTCTGACGTCACCTGCTGGCATTGGCCACTCAGAGCTATCCATTGTGCCCCAACAGCTCTGGGCACCTCCCCTGGGAGGTGCAGGTCAGGGGAGTGGTCACTCCCCTTTCCTTTGTCCAGTTTCGCGCCAGAGCAGAGCTGGGGGATCCCTGAACCGGTGTAGACTGGCTTATGCAGAGATGGGCACCATCTGTGCCCATCAAAGCATTTCCAGAGGCTAGGGGAGGCTACTCCTCCCCAGCCCTTCACACCTATTTCCAAAGGGAGAGGGTGTAACACCCTCTCTCAGAGAAAATCCTTTGTTCTGCCTTCCTGGGACTGGGCTGCCCAGGCCCCAGGGGGGCAGGCACCTGTCTGAGGGGTTGGCAGCAGCAGCAGCTGCAGTGGAATCTCCGGAAAGGCAGTTTGGCAGTACCTGGGTTCTGTGCTAGAGACCCGGAGATGCATGGAATTGTCCCCCCAATACCATAATGGTATTGGGGTGACAATTCCATGATCCTAGACATGTTACATGGCCATGTTAGGAGTTACCATTATGTAGTGCACACGTGTAATGGTGTCCCTGCACTCACAAAGTCCGGGGAATTTGCCCTGAACAATGTGGGGACACCTTGGCTAGTGCCAGGCTGCCCACACACTAAGTAATTTGGCACCTAACCTTCACCAAGTGAGGGTTAGACATATAGGTGACTTATAAGTTACCTATGTGCAGTGAAAATGGCTGTGAAATAACGTGGATGTTATTTCACTCAGGCTGCAGTGGCAGGCCTGTGTAAGAATTGTCTGAGCTCCCTATGGGTGGCAAAAGAAATGCTGCAGCCCATAGGGATCTCCTGGAACCCCAATACCCTGGGTACCTAGGTACCATATGCAAGGGAATTATAAGGGTGTTCCAGTGTGCCAATGAGAATTGGTCAAATTATTCACTAGCCTGCAGTGTCAACTTTAGAAAGCAGAGAGATCATGAACACTGAGGTTCTGGTTAGCAGAGCCTCAGTGATACAGTTAGGCACCACACAGGGAACACATATAGGCCACTAACATATGACCACTTGGGTCCTAGCTAGCAGGATCCCAGTGACACATATCAAACACACTGACAACATAGGGTTCTCACTATGAACACTGGGCCCTGTCTGGCAGGATCCCAGTGAGACAGTAAAAACAACCTGACATATACTCACAAACAGGCCAAAAGTGGGGGTAACAAGGTTAGAAAGAGGCTACCTTCCTACTGTCTCACACACTTAAATCTGAAATGCCTGCACTCACACATCTCTCTAGATTTTGCTTACTGGCTTTGCTGCAAATCTTTCCATTACAGCCTTTGCACCCACATGCAACTTTCCATGCTAGCCACTCATTCATATTATCCACATGGCACCAGCTGTTGCACCTATAACATCTCCCTTGAATTTTTTTTTTTATTGTTAGCGAAAAGCTTTTAACACACTGCGCCTTGTCTGCATGTCCATTGTCCTTCTTGATCTTTCCCACACAAGAAAGGGAAAGTTTGATTTTCTTTGCAATTAATGATACAGGGAGTGCAGAATTATTAGGCAAATGAGTATTTTGACCACATCATCCTCTTTATGCATGTTGTCTTACTCCAAGCTGTATAGGCTCGAAAGCCTACTACCAATTACGCATATTAGGTGATGTGCATCTCTGTAATGAGAAGGGGTGTGGTCTAATGACATCAACACCCTATATCAGGTATGCATAATTATTAGGCAACTTCCTTTCCTTTGGCAAAATGGGTCAAAAGAAGGACTTGACAGGCTCAGAAAAGTCAAAAATAGTGAGATATCTTGCAGAGGGATGCAGCACTCTTAAAATTGCAAAGCTTCTGAAGCGTGATCATCGAACAATCAAGCGTTTCATTCAAAATAGTCAACAGGGTCGAAAGAAGCGTGTGGAAAAACCAAGGCGCAAAATAACTGCCCATGAACTGAGAAAAGTCAAGCGTGCAGCTGCCACGATGCCACTTGCCACCAGTTTGGCCATATTTCAGAGCTGCAACATCACTGGAGTGCCCAAAAGCACAAGGTGTGCAATACTCAGAGACATGGCCAAGGTAAGAAAGGCTGAAAGACGACCACCACTGAACAAGACACACAAGCTGAAACGTCAAGACTGGGCCAAGAAATATCTCAAGACTGATTTTTCTAAGGGTTTATGGACTGATGAAATGAGAGTGAGTCTTGATGGGCCAGATGGATGGGCCCGTGGCTGGATTGGTAAAGGGCAGAGAGCTCCAGTCCGACTCAGACGCCAGCAAGGTGGAGGTGGAGTACTGGTTTGGGCTGGTATCATCAAAGATGAGCTTGTGGGGCCTTTTCGGGTTGAGGATGGAGTCAAGCTCAACTCCCAGTCCTACTGCCAGTTCCTGGAAGACACCTTCTTCAAGCAGTGGTACAGGAAGAAGTTTGCATCCTTCAAGAAAAACATGATTTTCATGCAGGACAATGCTCCATCACACGCGTCCAAGAACTCCACAGCGTGGCTGGCAAAAAAGGGTATAAAAGAAGGAAATCTAATGACATGGCCTCCTTGTTCACCTGATCTGAACCCCATTGAGAACCTGTGGTCCATCATCAAATGTGAGATTTACAAGGAGGGAAAACAGTACACCTCTCTGAACAGTGTCTGGGAGGCTGTGGTTGCTGCTGCACGCAATGTTGATGGTGAACAGATCAAAACACTGACAGAATCCATGGATGGCAGGCTTTTGAGTGTCCTTGCAAAGAAAGGTGGCTATATTGGTCACTGATTTGTTTTTGTTTTGTTTTTGAATGTCAGAAATGTATATTTGTGAATGTTGAGATGTTATATTGGTTTCACTGGTAATAATAAATAATTGAAATGGGTATATATATTTTTTTGTTAAGTTGCCTAATAATTATGCACAGTAATAGTCACCTGCACACACAGATATCCCCCTAACATAGCTAAAACTAAAAACAAACTAAAAACTACTTCCAAAAATATTCAGCTTTGATATTAATGAGTTTTTTGGGTTCATTGAGAACATGGTTGTTGTTCAATAATAAAATTAATCCTCAAAAATACAACTTACCTAATAAGTCTGCACTCCCTGTACTTCATTGGGATTAGGAGAATCCTTCTACAAAAGTTCATCTTTTATTCTTACAATGCTACATCTAACAAGGACTGATTTATGATCTGCTCTTCTGAAGTTACCCTAATTTTACATGAAGATGCTAATTTACGGAGCTCTTTAACAAAGCTCTACAGTTTCACCACTTCATACTCCGATGGAAAGATATGTTGCAGGAAACATGATGAAAAGGAGACAGTAGGTTATGTCCTTGCAGGATTATCCATAAACAGCAACTTCAATTACAATAACTAAGGGCCATATGTATAAACACATTTCCCATAGACCAAGAATGCGTAAAATCCTTTGATACATCTGGCTCCAAGATCGAAGATCAGCAAGGGATGGCTGTAAGCAGGAAGAACCTAATGAATGGGACTATCCGGTTTCTAGCAGGCTCTACTAAAGGGATCAGAATGGGACCAGGAGAGTAGCTGAATGCGGCTGCCCTTTCAGCACTTATCTAAGAGGAAAAGGTATGCTTGAAGCACCCACAACTGTCAGTCCATAAATGATATTCCACCCCTCGGGTGCCAGGAATACTGCTATCTAATCAGCCCTTGCCCCTTGTCTTTCTGCTCCACAACCCAATCTACACTGGGTCATGAATAGGAAACCTCAAAAGAAAAGGTAAGAACATACATATTTCTGCTGAGCAAGAAGAGGGAAACAAGGAGGATTCTTTGAAGAAAGCACAAAAATCACAGATGTGCAAACGACCTGTTATTCCTGGGCACAACCAATGCTATGAGCATTTATCTTTTCAAGAACTCTAAGCCCGACAACTGGGTTTTCTGTGTACTAATCATAGGCATGCATTATGAATTGTAGAAGATAAAATGTAAATAACAAAGTAGACCTGTCTTCATTACTATACACAAAAGCATGCCTAGAGACCCATCATCTACTTCTGCCCAGTAACACATAGTTTCTTCACTAGGCTATTTGCCTGACAATATTAATACAGGATATCAAATGGGCTTTCAAAAGGAGGGAGTAAGACACCAGGAGAAAAGGGACTTACACTCTGAGCATATGGAATATTCTCCAATTTACGTATCATTCAGTTGCAGTCACTGTTTAGGAAGGTTATAACATTACAGTAAAGTAGGCATTCTCAGACTATTATTGTTTGATCATTTAGAATATAAGCCATACCGATCATGGCTAAATATTGGGGTACAAACTACAATATTGAAGTAAGGCAATGGCTGACAGATTACCCGATTGAATGTTGAGCAAGTTTTGGAAGACTGGTAAGGTTTCACCGTAAATGTAACCCTATCCTGAACATGTGCAGCGTGTCCTTGGTGCTGGATGAAATCAAAGAAAAATCACAGTAGTTTACTAGGTCTTGACAGTAAATAAAAAATGTTTAAAAAAAATTATGCATGGGCTAGATGTTTAGAAGTCTTTCAGAGGCTAGGATTCGGTCTACTATTACATGACAGGCTATACAAGTTCTCACTGTAGGCTTTTCCAGAGGGTGCCTGGGAGAGGTGTCCACTGACCCTCTGTAAATTTTGCCCTGATAATGGGCTCCGTTGGCCATACTCGTGAAAAACAGTACAAGGACCACCAAAATCACAAAAAAACATTTTACTTTTATTTCCCTATTATCATTCTGAGGGTTATTGTCTTTGGACCTTCTGGGATGACTCCTCAGCCAGTCAGGTCAGCGGAGGCTTTGTAAGAGGACGGCCCATCCCTACTTACATGGCAGGGATATTCAAGCCTACATTGGTGCCTCCTCAACAGCAGCTCCATTGTAGGCTTCGTGAAATGCCCAGCAATGCAGTGTCATTTTCACCCTGCTCTAAATTTGAGCGTTTTGCACAGGCTCCCAAATCCTGAGTTTTTCTGTAAAATAATCAATGAAGCTGACACGCAGGGAGTTTTCTCCCTGCATTTTGGGGCCACTGATGGATTTCCCTGCCTCTATGCCTGATGCCAAGGTGTGAAGTGACATACCACTGTTTTTTTCTGGTGTGGGGCTGCTCTTGTATGTCGTTACAGTAGTAAACATAGCCTACATAAGGGATTGTGGGGATTTTTACCCTCCCTTAGCTTACAAGCCTTCCTGTTTTCTTTAGCCTTTTGTCTTCATGGATGAATATAAATGCGAGATGTGGCGAAAGAGGCACTCGTGTAACGTGCTGAATGACTCCTAGGCTGCACAAACTCATGATCAAGCTACTCCATTTTATTGGCATTATGGATACATGGGTGAAACCCCATCATTTGAGGCATCTCATAATTCTTATCTATTTGCTAAGGATAACAATGTAAAAGGGGTGGCTTAATTGTATTCCTAGCACACTCTGACCTAGAACCCAGATTTGCAGGAAAATGGCCCTGCTTTCAGGTTTGAACACCTAACTGAAAAGACCGAGTGGTGATATAATGCCTGTTATGACTTCTGAGTGTAAGCAATCAGCCACTAAGAGGCAGAGGATTGAGGACATAATCTAAATGTGTTATAGGTCATTCCAACCATGTCCTAGTGATTTTAATGATGGAGAAAAGGAAGACTTGCCACTCCCTGAAGAGATCCACATGACCTAGGATGATCCAAGATTCAAAATCTTACACGTAAAGTAAATTAGAGTAGGCATCAGCTGGACTAGGTTGCAGGTGACATATGGCCTTGTCCCCTGATCGGAACATAGTTGGCTGTTTCTCACTAGAGTATTTGACATAGTCAATAGAGAGTTGAACAGAAATACTGAAAGTCCAGCCTACTCAGCAGGAGATGGGCTAATTTGAAGGTTGCCAAACAAACTCCAAGAATGTTAACAGAGAACAGCCTGTTAAGCTTTGAAGGTTCTGCAGAGGAGGACTTGGAGGCCATTTATGAGACAGTGGATGACAGAGTAAAGCTATTAAAGATCTACTTTCGACATGATTAGTCTGTCAAACAAAATATTAAGCCTTACTTCAAACAGGCTAACAAAGAGCAAAATCAAGCCTGCAGGATGAGATAGTGAAAATAAGTTGGGGTCACTGTTATATACACAGAAGATTCAATTTACAGTTTACAAAGGAATGGACTGTAAAAGGTTACTATAAAACTCAATAACAAAGGCTGATTGCAGCAAAAATTAACTTTATTATGTATTCTGTCAATACCATCTGTTTTCAAGGTCTTACCTTCACAAACAGCTGAATAGAAGTGTCTATCCTTTTAACAGATGAGCATGAACATTCATTAAAAACATTGCACTATCTAGTCAGATCGGGTGGTGCAACATTACCACATAGTCGCTTATCGGTGTAGAGTTTACAGTCTTAAACCCAAACCCAATGGCTGAAGTCTGGTTTAGGATGTGGTAAGGGTGGCTTTCCTTCAGAAAAATCCCCAGCTGCAGCATGTACAATTAACCTCTGTCATAAGGCCCATGTAAGGAGGTTTATTAATAAATTCATGTAAGATAGGGTGGGACTATCAAAAAAACAAAAAACACTTTAATAACCTTGCCAGCTTCTAAAGAATGATGCACTGTCTCTAAATTAACTCACTATTAGGGCAATTTATGATCTCCGGGTCTCACCAAAAACTTGGAGGGGTGCTCTAGTTTTAGCAGTATCTAGAGGGTTCTCCTTAGTTGGCCGTCCAAATGATGGCACCAAGTCAGCCTAAGTTGGCACTACTGCTTTTGGTACACAATCTAAGACCGCTAGTGACCCTCGTTTTGTCAGACCCATCAACAGGTTGATACAGCAAATCATCCTATTCTCATGTTAAGACTTAAGCAAAGGTTACCGCTTGATGCAAGAGCAAATCTTCCCTTAATGGCAGCAAAATGAAGAGGTTGCATAGTGGTGTTCATTCCCACCTTACCATAGTCCTGTCCTATGGGAACAGCACCATCAATATCACCTCTTAAAAGTCCCTATGTTAGGATTGTGGGAGTCTTCTAGGATCATTAACTATCAATAAGCCCTCAGATACCTACAGAAGTGAAAATTACCTTTTTTATTTAAAGCTGGCAAATATTATGGTCACTTTCTGGAATGATCAAACAGGTCGTGCTCACAAGATCGCAGATTATGCCAATGCAGAATGTACTGCAAATCTGTTGCATAGATTTACTGATTGCAAACAACATAAAAACATGCTTTGAAATAGCATTAAATAAGCCTTCATGTCACTACTTTCTGGCCATCCAAGAAGAAACAGGCTGAATTAGAATGCATTATCACGAGAGAGAAGATACTAGTATCAGATGAGGCTGATCTAGCTGAAATTCTGTAAAGTACACTTTGTGGAGCCATATAGGCTTCGCAGGGTGCTTAACCAGTTTGGTGCCAAGGACGGAATGGTTCCGTCCTCTGCACACAACCAATACATTCCTCTGGCTGTTCACAGCAGAAGGGTTTTCTTTTTTTGTTTTTTTCCCCCTTGGGAGCTGGGGTACAATGGTTGTGTG
Source organism: Pleurodeles waltl (assembly GCF_031143425.1). Lineage (NCBI taxonomy): Eukaryota > Metazoa > Chordata > Amphibia > Caudata > Salamandridae > Pleurodeles > Pleurodeles waltl. Next base: position 455,421,306 of record NC_090448.1, read on the forward strand.
CTGAGGACGGAATTGTTCCGTCCTCTGCACACAACCAATAAATCCCTCTGGCTGTTCACAGCAGAAGGGTTTTGTTTTTTTGTTTTTTTCCCCCTTGGGAGCTGGGGTACCAGCTTCACCCAGCCGCCCGAGGCATTTTTGTTTTTGTTTTTCCAATGTAATGATGACTGCACGTATGGCACACTAATGTCATTACACTGAAAGTGAAATGAGCTGATAAGCTCATTTCACTTCCACTGCTTCGCTGCTCGTGGGGCTATCTCAGCCCTGAGCACTGAAGCACACAGGAGAGGTATCACTGGAAAGGTGAGAATCTCCCCTTTCCAATGGTACCTTTCCCTTGTGAATCCCTGCTTGGTATGGGGGATGGTGGAGGCTCAGCTGCAAAGAAGTTGACTGTGGAATTATCAGTCTCTTATTCAATTAGTGGACACCATCTTGGTTTTAAGAAGCTGGTGGAGAACTGGCTATTTAAGAGGGCTTATAGCTAGATGCCATTACATTGGAGGCTTACACAGATGTTTCTAGCTATCTTCTGGGCGCACTGAGCATAGAATACAAGTTAAATAGAAACACTATAATGTTCTACACAATTGATGTTATACTCCATTTTAAGAGCAGCAAGCAAACAGAGACTAGATTATGGTCAGTTTAGTGGCATGGGATCCGCCAACCCTCTTTCTATTTTGTAATGAGGTGCTTGTTGAATATTATGAACCCATTGTCACAGTTAGGATGGCATACAGCAGATCAATCTGGGGCATATTTGTGTTACTGGTTAAACTCGTCTAAGATCAAGATTGTCCTGTTCAAAATAAGGGCAACGTTAATTTGGGCTTTGCATTAACAACTGTTAATTTTGACCAACTCTTAAAGAAACAAATGATCAACTGAAAAGGAGGTAAGAGCTACCACTCATTCATAGGATATATTTAATGTATTCAAATACCAATTCTTTCGTCATACATTTATCTCATTCATTGTAACTTGCACCAGGTCTCTTTACATCTCTTTAAATTGTTGGATGCACTGATCACGCAGTTTATGTGTAAGGCAAAGAAGGTCAGTCAGGCTGTAAAATGGCTGCGGCAGTTTCCCTAGGAAAAGGGATCTAGATGTGCTATACATTAAATTGTATTACTGGGCATTGCTTGGAAGCAGGATCAGGCAGACCATGAACTCAGCAACGTAGTACCTATCGTTTAATGTACAACACAGCAGAAGACCCATTCAAGGTTAAGAATCACAAGACGTTGGTTACTACTTACAAGGATTGGCTAGTTTGCAATTCCTCTAGGAAATTACAGCATTCCAGGATAATTCAATGCTCTCAATTACCTACAATGAACTACACAACACCTATTAAATTGAACAGGAAATATCCACATGCACCCTGCATTTCTATTAGGTGTGGAGAGACTGAAAATACATTCCTCAATATGCCATGGCTGTGTACAATGCTACAGCATTACTGGAGCAAGGTAGTATCCAATGTGAAAAAGGTGACCGGGATGCACGTGGAAGGTTCTGTGCAGCGTGTCTAAGGATTGTCCAGAGATTAAAAATAAACTCCAATATAAGTTTGCACTTCTGGCCACGTGACAGTAATTCGATGATGCAAACAAAAAACAATGCAGGTACTGCACTGGGAAAGGGATGTGTAGGAACGAGCTCTAGTTGAGGAGCTCAGAATGAGAACAGTCGGAACAGATACTCAGACCCCACATTATTTGCATATATGGGCAGAAATGATCAAAGATTTTGGAGGACCAGAAGAGTCTTCGGAGATGTTGAACTCAGGTGCATAACCTGGTGACCCTGCCATAGTTGGGAATAATGTTCCTAATATACAATGTTCTGAAACTCATAAGTGTTATTACTGTAGAGTACTACAGATCCTATTGTAATTATGATGCTTACAGCATCCCTTCTGTGACATAGAGGATGTCAGTGGGATGCGGTGTCTGGACTGAAGGCGGGTTTAACCTATAAATGTAAAAGTGCATGTCCTAGAGTGATGTATATAATGCAAGCTTGTATAAATCAGTGTACAATTGGGAAAATATGAAAAATTAACATAAAAATGTTATTTCACCTGATGGCATGAACGAGAACATACGTTATCTGTGGCAAAAGCATGTCATTTTCTCACAGGACATTTGAGTTCAATTGTATTCTTACAATGGAGGAACTCCTCTTTCAATATCCGATTCCTTGGTCATAGATTCAAAAAGAATCATAACGTTGGACCTGCTTGCTGTCCCATTTCCCAAAAGGGATTCATGTTTGCATCTAAACAGCAGTATATTATTTGCCACTAGGAATATTGGTGACTATTATGGTAATATGCAAGCAAGTGGTCAGGATCGTAGTGTTGCTAGCTGACAAAAAGACTACAGAGTTTGGTGAATCCATTCAGTAGGAAAGCATTTTGCTCACTTAGGTTATTGAGGATCTCCAAATCTTCATCTATAGTGTTACTAGATCATCTGCACATCACAGTGCTAAAACGAACAAATGCCATGTACATGGAACAAGTCAATGCTGACTGTGTAGGGAAAAACTTTGAAAGCTTAATGCCTTTGCCAGGAGGATACAGCAAAACTTAGGGACAACTTCAGTTGCAGGCAATGACTAGATCTAAACACTGGAGTTTTTAACTGGATTTGAGATTTTCAGGCCCTAAGGAGCTTTAAAAATCAGAGTCAGAATGGGGATGTGATAAATTCGATTCAGGTACAGGACATCGAATGGTACCTCAAAAGAATTACTAGGTGGATATGTTTGGCAGCAAATACCTGACTGCACAGCCCCATCACGAGTTGGGTTGAAGAACCAAGATAAGAAGCAAAGGCACCTTGCGAACAGTCCCAGCATAAGTCTTGGAAGTCCTCAGAACTGCAGTTCTGGTGTCAAGAAATCTAAGCAGCCATGGGTCATGCCCGCTATTGAGTTCTTGTGGGGTTAAAAGAAACAAGCAAACAGGGATGTGGGGAAAAGAAAATGTTAATTACCCAGTAAGCATATGTTTGTGGCATGTAGTGCTGTAGATTCACATACTCTGCATATTTCTGCCATCTGCTGGTGGGTCTGGAAGGTTGCAAGTTGTTTTTCTTCTAAATGTATTTTGAGTCATGAGGTATATTGACTCCTCCTTTTGCTGGTACCGTACATGGGCATCAACTCAATTGTCAGATTGTTTTCCCACAGGCAGGTGAAAATAAAATGTAGTTAAAGAGTAAAAACAAATGTTTATGCAAATGACTATGTCATTAATGGTGATGAGACTGCAACAGCCACAGGTGTCCAGGAAGGAGGGCAGGCACATGTGTATCTACAGCACTAGATACCACACTCAGATGCTTACTAGGTAAGTAACATTTTCTGTTTGATGGCATGTGTGGTTGTAGATGCACATACTCTACATAGAATGTAAAGCAGTGCCCCCTAAAAAAAAGAGGCTAACCTGTGGCTGTTGCAGTGGTCTGGAAAAGTGTACGTAGCACTGCCTGTTCTACAAGAGCTTGCTGGTGTGCTAATGCATCCATACAATAATGCTTGATGAATGTGTGTGGTGTGAACCATGTACCTGCCTTACATATGTCAGCTATGGGAATATTTCCTAAAAAGGCCATGGTTGCTTATTTTTTATTATCATTATTTTTAAATTAACGAGTGAAGTGTGCTCTACGAAGAACAGGTATTGGTCTTTTGGCTTTAGCACAGCAGGTTTGGATACATTTTACAATCGAACTTGATATATCTGATTTAGAAATGGGGTTGCCTTTGTGTGGTGATAAAAGGCAACAAAAAGCTGTTCGGTATTTCGAAAGGTTTTAGTTCTATCAATGTGGAACATAAGCACACAACATCTATAGTGTAAAGAGCTCTTTCAGCAACAGTCTGCTTGTGGAAAGAAGACTGGTAATTCGATGGATTGATTAAGGTAGAATTGGGATACCACTTTTGGTACAAATTTAGGGTTGTTGCGAAGAACTACTTCATCCTTGTGTTTTTGGAAAAGGGGTTCTTGCAGGGTTAAAGGCTGGAGCTCGCTAACACGCCTAAATGAAGGGACAGCAACTAAAAATGCCATCTTCCACAACAAGAATTGCAGAGGGGATGAATGTAAAGAGTCAAAAGATGGACCCATGAGTCTTGTAAGTACAATATTAATATTCCAAGAAGGCACCAGGGGGCCCTTGTTGTAATCACATGTTCTTCTATGTAGGCTTTAATGACTGGAATTTTGAAAAGGGAAAAATGCTGTCTATTCTGAAGATTAGCAGTTATGGATTCCAGATGCAATCTTATGGAAGTGTACGCCAAGTTTGTTTTTTTGCAAATGAAGAAAGTAGGAAAGAAAAACCTGCACTCTGACTTTGAAAGGGGCTAATTGTTTGAACAGACAATAGAAAAAAAAACATTTCCATTTTGCAGTGTATCATACTCTAGAGGTGGGTTTGCATGCCTCCTTAAGAATATCCATGCATTCTTGAGGCAGTTTAAGGTATCTAAACTCTATGACTTCAGGAGCCATATTGCAAGTTTTAATTCCTTAGTATTTGGGCACCTGATTTGACCATGGTTCAGAGTAAGAACGTCAGGGTTGAGGGGAAGCTTCTCATAAGGAACTACAGATCGATCTAGAAGGGTGGTGAACTACAGTTGTTGAGCCCACATGGGGGCCACCAGCATCAGTGTGTTTGATGTTTGCCTGAGCTTTTGAACCAGAAACGGAAGGAGAGGGAGAGGGGGAAAAGCACAGCAAAATATCCCTGACCAGTTCATCCATAAAGCATTGCCCTCGGATTGAGGATGTAGGAATCTGGAGTATTTTGCATTTTCTTTGGTCGGGAATAGGTTTATGCTTGGGAGCCCCCACTTTTGAAAGTAGAGAAGCAGGAATTGTGGGTGGAGTTTTCACTCATGGACTTGTGCTGCATCCTGCTGAGGAGGGCAGAAAAATTGTTGTGTGCCCCTGGGAGATATTCTGTCAGTAGATGGATGTTGTGGTGAATGGACCAACGTCCGATGATTTGCGATAGGCGAGACAGCTGTAGAGACAGTGTTTCCCCAATGTCTCTGCACATAATACATCGTTGTCATGTTACCTGTGCAGATCAGGAAACTTTGTTTATCAGGTTAGGTGTGAATGCTTTCAGTGCTAGTTGAACAGCAAGACGTTTGGGATTCCAGAGACCTTGGACTGTGATCCTGAAGGTGAGCACCCCAGCCTGTCTGTGAAGCGTCCATTGTCAGAATGATCTGAGAAACAGTGTCTAGGAATGGCCGCCCCTTTAACAAGTTATTTTTGTTTCACCACTGCAAAGAGCAATGGGAGCAGCTGTCTACCAACACTAGATTGTCCAGACGACCCTGTGACTGAGACCACTGATGTGCCAGGCATGCCTAGAAGTCTCATGACACATTTGACTGACTTGATTGGGGTGAAAACACAAAAGCTGTGTTTGAAAGTTTTGTACCCTTGCTGCGATGGGATAAACTAATCCCAGCTGTGAGTTCAGAACAGCCCTGAGATAGTTGGATCTGAAGAGGCTGAAGTTAAGATTTTTTTAAATTGATGGTGAAGCCTAGTTGATGAAGCAGGTTTATGGTGACTTGGATGTGATGTAGACATAGGGCCTTATTATGAGTTTGGCGGAGGGGATTACTTCATCACAAACGTGATAGATATCCCATCCGCCGTATTAAAAGTTCGATTATATCCTATAGAACTTGTAATACAGCGGACGGGATATCTGTCATGTTTATGATGGAGTAATCCCCTCCCCCAAACTCGTAATGAGGCCCATAGTTTGAGTGTGCTGGCTTTGATAAGCCAGCCATCTAGAAATGGGAAAACATGAATATTGTGCCTGCGCAAGTGAGCTGATACCACTGCAAGACATTTTATAAACACCTGTGGTGGGGGCAGTAGTTTGAACCGGTAGTGGTTGCTTTCTATCACAAATCTGAGGTATTTGAGATCTGCTGGGTGTATAGGGATGTGAAAGAAGGTGTTCTTCAAGTCCAGTGCTGAGAGGAAATCACCTTGCTGAAGGAGTGGTATCATGTCCTGAAGTGTTACCATGTGAAAATGCTGACAGGATGTAATAACTTAAGGGCCTGAGATCTAGAATAGACCTTAACAACCCATCCTTTTTGGGTATAAGAAAGTACGTGGTGTATACTCCTGTCCCTTGATGGTGTGTAGGAATGGGTTCTATGGCTCCTTTGTTTGGCAAGCCTGAACTTCCTGGCCGAGTAGAGTGATGTGTTTCTGGAAAAAGTTTGTGAGTGTGAGGAGGAATGTTTGGAGGTGTGGAAAGGAGCTCCAGACAGTAACCATGTTGTATACTATCCAACACCCATTGAACTGATTAGATTTTGCCAGACATGAAGGAATTGTTGTAGACATCCCCCAACAGGTGTTGAGTTGTAGATAGTGAGTTGGTGTTTTGGGGGGGGGGGGGAGGAGAAGGTCACTGCTTTGTCGCAGTTAAAGAGCCACATGTGGAGGGTGTTTCTTTTTGCATGGTTTTGGAGGCCAGTTTGAGTGACAGCTAGCGAATGGAACCACGTGCAGCAGGGGTTTGCAGGTCACTCACTGATTTAGCAACCTCAGTGTCTTTTATTTATTCGAGTGCCTGTTTCACCTGCGAGGTGCACCTTATGGAATGGTACATTTAGTATGGTCTGTTGTACCTTAGGCTTAAAACTGAATATGCATAGCCACGTAAGTTGGCGCATAAAGCGGCTTGTGTTTTATTCCTCTGGCAGCTGTGTCAGTGGAATCTAGAGCACAGCATATGTAATTAATAGATATAGGCTGCCCCTCACTAACAATCTCTTGGCCCTTCTTCCTATGCTCCTCTGGGAGGTATTGGTGGGAGTTCCTCCATCTCGTCCCAGCGGGCACGGTCATATCTGGCTAACAGCCCTTATGTGTTTGCCATATGCCTATGCTTGCTGGCTTGGGCTGCATCCCGCTTACCGTAGGCGTCAATAAGCTTGCTCTCCTTATCAGGGGACAGAGCATCACTAGTGGCCTGAAAAGTGCTCTTTTTCTAGCATTGGAGACCACCAATTAATCAGGGGAAATCTGACCCCTAATGAAAATGGGGTCAGAGGATGAATCCTTATATCTCTTCCACATCTCTGTAATTATGCGTGCCTTAGCAGGGTCTTTAAAGATATCCTCTGAGTGCCTCATCATTCCCTTCAGCATTGGGAGGGACTCTGTTGTCTTGAGAGATGTGGAGAGGAATTCATCTTCAATGGGCTCCTTATCCAAGAACACCTGGTGGTAAGTGTCCACTCTAACAATAAGCTCCTGAAAGGAGGTGGTATCATCGGGGGGGAAGGGAGAGATAGCCTGGCAGGGTAGACATCTGGGTCAGTGAGGGGAGGAGCTTGATGGCGGGGTATCTGAGTCTTTCAGTGCCGACCATGGGCTGACAGCAGTGGTAGCCCGGTAGCCTGGGAGGAAGATGCTGTTTTTTTGGGCGGGAGAGCCACTACTCTCTGTACGTTGTGCCAGAGGGAGATCTTGCATCTCTAGGACTGTGTCCACATCGGAGTTGGAGTCCTTGACCGAAAAGAATTCCTCTTCAGCCGCTGAGGCCTCTTGTATTTCTGGTTCGGGCTACAGCTGGACATTTTGTTCTAAGATGCCCAGTGTTTCTTCAATCTCCTGTAGCTTCTTCTCAGGGCAACGGGCACTTCAATCCCATAAAGTTTCTTGGAGCGGAAAGACTGACAAGCCTCGCATTCCTCCTCTATATGGTCTGGGGACAAACCAAGGTTGCAGACCAGGTTCTAGTCAGTCTGCAGCAAAGTCGCATGGCACTTAACACAGAAATGGAATGGAGTCTGTTCCATCAGGAGTTAATTCTTGAGTTGGTCAAATCGAGAAAATGGCAGCCCGATTGTAGCGGCTCAGAGGGCGTCTGTTGGAGTGCATCGATCTGCTGGGTGACTTCTTCTTGTCGCAAAACTCCAGGAAGGGAATATGTGCGTTCGAAAACAATACAGAGGGTTGGGGATGTATCCCAAACGGAAGGAGCCTGAAAAGACACCCTTGACTTGGAGCTCGGTGAAACACAACCAGACCCGATGGCGGAAGAAAACAATCTAACAATTAGGTCAATGTCCATGCGCATTACCAGTAAAACAAGAAATCACTACACTTGCTGACTCAAAAGGCTTTTCGAAGAAAAACAATCTTGCAACCTTCCAGGCCCAAAACTAGATGGCAGAAGTATGCAGAGCATGTGTATCTACAGCCACACACGCTATCAAACAATGGGTTTACTGGCTCCCTAATTCTCTGAATTCACAACAAAATTCTAAACTAACGGCTCATGGTTCTGAAAATGACGCTGCAAGTGAATAAACCTTGGTTTCAGAGCTTCAACAAAAAGCACGTTTTACACATTGGGTAGTGCCCGTAATGGTCTCCTTTAGGAATTTGGTCTAGTGACAAACTGTATTCTTCAAAGTCCAACAAGCACAAAGGGGAAGTGGGATGAAGAGGAAGCAGTACAGTATGAACAAAAGGAGAAAAAAAAGCAGCAATGAAAAAGTTGCATAATTTTATAGTTCCAGTGGTGTCATTTTGCAGGAGCACACGTGTCATGATGCATGCCAGTTGCAGTGGTGCAATTGTTTTTTATTTTCTAATTTACCAATCCAAGATTGATCGGCAAATACATAAAAAAAAACTGTTGAAATGAAGTAGCGCAAAAGCATTTTTACTTAAACCAGAAAGGCTGGCAGCAAAGTCATACCTGGCCCTCTTTTAAAAAAATTTTTTTTAAAAAAAAAAGCGCCACGGAATGAAGTAACAGGGAGGACAGGGGAAATATAAACGTGGGAGAGAACAAAATGGGACAAAATAAGAGGCATACAGATGAGAGCAATATGGACCGTGGGGAGAAGCACACAGGCAAGAGATCATCCCAGAGTGCAGGTGAAGAGAAGCAGCTGAACGAGAGACCAACATGCAGCATGCGGGGGAGGCATAAGGCACCTGAGGGAAACAGCTGGAAAATATGTACATGCTTATGGAGTGCCTAAGCAAAATGGAAAAAAGTAGTTCCCTAAAAGTTAGCAGTGGAAGGACACAAGTGGGAGTGAGACACAGGATGGACAAGGCAAGCCTGCCAATTAAGAAGCAAGAAAGATTGGCAATAAAGCTAACTGGCTATAAGCAATGCGAAGGCTTTAAGTCCACTGTGAGTTCTTTCTAAGCTGACAATAGGTAGCCTCGATCTAAAAATCCATTATAAACAGTTTCAATTTTGGAATAATGCTGGATAATATAGTATGTAATGTCAAGTTGTAAAAAAATCTTCATACAACATAAATGTGCTATATGGCAAAAGCCTTTATTAAAACACCCGAGTTATTTTAAAATAAGAGATGAAAACCCAATGAGATCCTAGGCTCTTGTGTGAAATTGCTTTGTTTTACAGAATTGCAACCCTTGAATGCATTGAAAGGTTGGGAGCCAACTACTGTTTGATGTTCCAACTGTTAGAAAAAAGAGTCAACTGAAGAAAAGTAGAAACCTCTACAACAAAGGCAAAAACAAATGAAAAAGAATATACAACTCAAGATGATCTTGCCTTCCGGTCTGGTATTCCTTAGTGCAATCTGTAAGTGAGTTTCCAGGGGTGACATCCAACTAGCTATAGAGAAAGCTGGATGTTGTCAGCAGCTGCACAATACCAGCAGCTTCGATAGGATACATGGCCAGTCAGATTTCAGATTGCTTGGGACCAGTGTGTTTTTTACATTAACCTTAAAGAAAAGGATCAAGTTCACCACACCAACAGTCATCCTAAAAATATTCTTTATTGGCTAGAACAATCAACTAAGTAGAAAGGACTAATGCTAGTGTAAATTGAAAGGGAACTGAAATAAAACAGATAGATGGATTTCACACTTTGAGAGCCTGGCCAGTAAATATGTAGAAAATAACATACAAAAGTGTAAACCTTATATTCTAGACATCTAAGAGGAGGTTAATAGCAAATAAAACATTAGTTTACCCAAAATCGGGGACTGGGGTACCTTCATCCCCTTCTTTACATTAATAGACAAATCAAGAATGATGTATGCAGTACGTGTCAACAGTCACACTTACCACTTGAAAAGGGGTTTTCCCATCATAGCCAACTTGGTTCATGTCAGCGCCTGCCAGATACCAAGCTGCCAAGCCCTCAACGCCACCACTAGCAGCCAAACTGTAAAGCAGAAAGGTGGTCTGTTACAGAAAAAACCTTTAAGGCATACATTGCAAAAATACTCACCCTCAACCAGCAACAAACAAGCACTTTCCCAATATACTCTGTGTGCTATGTCAAAGTCACATGTTTGAACTCTTAAGCAAACTAAGCCTTTCATCTTCCCAAGCTCAATATCATGAGAACAGTTCAGTTTAATATTACTACTACTTATTTAAGAATCAAGGTTTGTAGTGTAAATGGTTTACATTGGAAATATTTTACAAGGAATAAAGTACCCCTTTGCTGTACATTATAAGGAAACTGCAAATTACGGAGCAGTTCCTTAACCATATGTGACCCAGGACTGAGTTACATTTTAAGATCATGGAACTCGAAGTGAGCTTCTAGAGATATTATTTATACATAGACTTTCCACACATTTGGGATGTGTAAGGGTGAAATAGTATATATATGTGATTCTAAAAAATCGTTGCAGAACGACCTTTGGGGGATCATCTCCTTTGGGGGAAGATATGAAACACTAGGACCATAATCAAATTAACAAGTTACTTATCGTCGGTAAATTATCTTTCTGTTTGATACTCAAAGTAACCAAAGATTCCCCACCATGTGACCCCCCCCTCGGTGTTGTTAAAATGATGAATTACTGATGGTCATTCAGGGTCAGTAATTTTCAATCTTCTCAAAGCAAGGAGCACTGACATCACTAAAGAACACCCATTAGTTGATAAAACTTATTTCACAAGCTCTTCAAACCCCCTAAAAGAAAGACAGACGGACCCAGGAAATTGGTCAGACAGCTTGCCCACCAAGAACACTGACCATGTTGGTGTTTTCGACTAAAAACAACTAGGGCTGGGAAGAAGACGCAAAAACAGGTTCAGTGAAGGGAAAAGATATAAAGCAAATGAGTGCAAACTGCAAGGAACAATAACTACAAAGGAGATGTCGCGAGTTCTCTGTCGAGAAAAGACACAAAAAGAGGACATGTTGAGGGATTTCACATATAAAATAATGAGGGTTAAAAAAAAAAACACAGCAAATGATCAAGCATTCAGAGTAGAATGATAAGAGTTGGAGCCAAGGAGACAACAGGCATACTATAGAAAGGTAAGAAAGAAGCTACAGTCTGAATCCATCAGAGACAGAGCCAAGCATCAAGCCACCAACAGGTATACAAGAGTATTTTTAATGCTTGACACTCGCCACATCTACATCCACTGCTCCCTGGAACATCTACTTCATTTCTGCGAATGGAATGTTTTTCCAGAATGTTTTTTCAACTGCAAAAAAACTAGGTGTAAATCTAAAAGAGTCAGGGTTAAAGAAACGGATCCAATACAACCCAGCACTTTAGTTAATTCTTACCTGCAAAGTTCTGTTCCAGCATCTACCAACTCTTCCCACTTAAGGTGAGCACCAGTCTGACGCAGCAATTCTATTACTTTCATGTGCCTTAAAAAGGAAAACAGATCACTTAATAAAATGGTAATGCTACAATACCCATTAAACTCATATTTCAAATTAAAGTGCCTCAGAAACCAAGTTAATAGATTGTGGTTAATCATTCTGCATATAACTTCTTTATTTGCTAAACAGGAATAATATTTGGAAATCAAAACAGACTAAGGAAGCACAGTCTGTATTATTGTTAAAACAACAAAAATTTCTTGAAAGATTCCAGAATTATAATCTGTGTCCACCCACTTTTAGCTAAAGGTCTACTTGCTACTACAAGAGGGCATGAGGTTTGACTGCAAAATTCACTATAACTTCACCTTTTCAGTTGCTGAATATATTCCCAAAATTATCATCCTTCTGAAAAAGTGGTTTTGAGAGGGCAGCAGGTTAAATATTTTCAAAAACAAAAAAAACAGACAATTCATTTGTTTGAATAACTGGCCAGAAATCTATTTTTGAAACAACTCTGCAAAGCATTAGAGGGGCTTTGCAAGAGATCAATAAATGGCAATCCGAATGCAAGACATATTGACTCGATTAAAGAGTGTAAAGACCGAGTTAGCAAAGTCTAGAAAGAAGATGAATTGTTTTGACAACAATTTTGACCTCTTAAATGCTCATCACTATGTGGTCTACTTTATTTTCGTAAGTGCTACAAAGACACAGGAAGCCCTCCCTCCTTCGTTACAACAACTTGCAGAATAGGTTAGATGAATCTCTCAGCATTTTATTATTTCAAAGAAATATAGTCACCTATATTATTATTGGAATCAGGCGAAGAAATGCCTCTTTCACAGTTCTAGTTCAGAGAACAAAAGAAGTGCTATATCCGACTGTCCCACTCGGGAGACCAAGGCAAAGCTTCTTACAGAATTTTTTTATAACTTGGATCTTCTACTTCAGACCCTCTGATGCCATCAAAAGTGGCTCTGATTGAACCAATCACAGTACATTGCTTTAAACCATTTTCTGCACCGGGACCAAATCATCTTATTGGTATACACGACAGGGAAGTGCCTGATAATAAATTGTTGGATTAACATCCCACTCGAGAGCCTTGTGGTACAGACCTTCACTTGCAAGGTGAACCATAACTCCTTTGAGGTAGAGAAGGATAGGGAGTTTAAAAGAATAAGTGCTATTGCCCTTTGATGGAGTCAGACGTTTTTGAAGAAAAGCCCAGCCCGTTAATTTGTTCAAAAGCATAAGACATTCCGAGATTACCCCAGATGCTCCACCTTCTGCCAGCATAGGTCAGACTTTAGGTGGTGCTAAGGGAAGAAGCAATGTCAAAGGTCGAAGACCGCATCAATCCTCCTTATGTTGCACTTGTTACACCCAGATGTTGGTGGACCATGTCCATATGCTTTCCAAAGACATGTTGATTGTCAAGAGGGCTATAGATCTGGTCCCAAAGGTGGAGAATTGACTTGGCTGTTACTCCAGCTTCTTTCTTGATCCCTAGAAGGTCAAGGGATTGAGACCTCAGATTACAGAGCGTGTTCATGAAAGAGGAAGATCACTATGACCCTCAGACATTTTGCTAGCCCTGGACCACGAGGAATGGATGAGGTCATTGAGCCTGCAGGATGCATATTCATATATACCAGTGCTACAGTCCCACAAGGAGAATCTCTATTTCTTGGTGGGGCTGACCTCTTCAAGTTCACCGTCCTGACTTTGGCTCCTTATCAGCCTCTCAGGTCTTTAATTAAGTCATATCAGCGGGCGCAGACTATCTTCACATTTTGGGGGAGGGGGGTGTATGTATTTGAATACCTTGATGATTAGTTGCTGAAGGTGAGTTCACTTTAACTAGTCTTGGACCACCTGCAGAAGACATTTCATTTTTGTGGCCCTGTAATTTTTATCATCAAGTTCGAGACTCCTCTTCAAATTTCAAAGAGGTTGGAATAAATTGTTGTATTTAGCATTGTTTTAATGAATGTCTAAATTTTATCAACTTTTCAGAGCTTTCTATTGTACACATGAATGCACAGAATTTAAGTAACTCATATTAGGCACTCTGGAGGGCATTTCCATTGAGGAATCACACATGTTTAACAAAACTGGTACAAAATGTAAAAAATAAATCTTTTGTAGAGGCTGCCCTTTATTGGTCTATCTTGAACATTGTCATCTTAAAGGCCTTTCCACCTTTACAGTGAGTCAGGAACTTTCAGGCTAAAATCATGAGACTTCGGCCATGAGCTACTGTTCCAGTTCTAATGGTTCTGAAGCTTGGGGGCCTGTTAGTGTCTTGCCTCCTGCTATTACCTCACAGTTGTTGGCACATAAATGGAACCTGGAGTGTGTCCAAAACCTTTCAGACAAGAGCTGTGTCTTTGATGAGGTGACCTAGGACCTCCTGTGATGGATAACTGATGCCAATCTGACCTGTAGAATACCCCCTATAGAAGTTATGGTAGTGACCTATATCTCATCTCTCAGTTGGGAAGTTTACGTAAACAACGTGGAGATCTGAGGCCTCTGGTGGAGCAGCACACATTGCATAAATCTGATGGGGCTGTGGTCAAAGCAGGCCAACATGGGCCCTCAAATCTGGTGGTGCTGAGGTTGTGGAGCTAGCTGACACAGGATATTCCCAATGGTTAATCATCTGGCATAGTCCCTGAATTTCAAGGGAAATTATCTCCACAGGCTTTAACTTCCTGACCACAAGTGCAGTCTGATTAAGGGAGCAGGGCATCTTCGTACAGCAGGGGGCATTCCCTTGGTAAGTCGTGTTGACCCCTTCTGAAAACATTCCATGGGAAGTGGTGGAGGGCATTCTGTCTACTCTCCACCAAGTCTGTATGTTCAAGCTGTTGGACTAAATTTGTCACCTGGTGTGAAGAGAAGCAAGCTGGCCTTCTGAAGTAGAAACTAGTGATTTTCTGTTGGTACTTTCCTTGGTCAGGCAATTTTTTGCTGTAGGCATAATTAGGGGTTACCCATGCAACTTTACTTTGTTTGCATCATCAGCACTCCTAATTAAAATCATCAGTTAAAAGGGCACTCACATAGGTTTCACCCTACTCCCTTCATTATGCTGCAGTGGGAACTTCGTTTGGCCCCAATCTTCTTGATGTATGTACAGTTTTGAGCCTTTCCACAAATATATGGAGGCCCTAAACCCTTAGCAAGTTGCAGGCCCTCTTAGCTCAGCTTCGATATGCACCAACTGTTCCTAATGAACAAGTTCATTATCTTCAGTAACACTAATAATGGTGGTTACCGTATCTAATTGCATATTCCTCACCTTTGGAGCCTCCCCCTCACAGGAGTCAGACTGGATTTGCAGTTTTCATGCACTGGTTTCAGAGTGCCAAAGGTGGCACCTTTGGGTTCCATTGGCTGCTTCGCCCTGCCTTGTTAAGTGACAACACAGACACATTTCGACCAACCCTGCGTGTGGATGTCATTTTCACAAGACAACTTCCACACCCTTCAACAGGGAGCTACTTATAAAATCGGTGATAGACAGTTTGCAAAACGTACATTAAGTTCTTATGACTAATGAGACTTTTACTCCACAGAAGAGGGAGAAAGGAAGGGCCAGAGAAATCTGCTATTAGAGCAGAACTGTAGGTAAGCAACTTGTTCTTCTGATGGATAGTTCGAATCCCAGATTACATAGCAGGTGAATCAATATGAGAACACTGCCCTTCCATTAGATGGGGTTCTAAGGAATGGACTTTACATCATGATGTCCTCCAGGACTGAACAAGTAAAGTGGCCTTCACTGTGGACCAGACAGTAGAGCATGGACTAGGTATGGATGTATGGCCAAGTGACAGTTTCACAGATGCCTAGCACATGAACGCCTCTAGCCAAACCGATATGAGTTGCCTTTGCTTTGGTAGAATGAGCCTGGAGGCCACCAATAGGCCAAATTTAAGCAGAGATGCACATTACAATCAAACTAGATAAGGTCCTCTCCTGGACAGCTCACTCATTCTTTGCATTGGTAAACCCAACAAAGTCACACAGTGTGCCCTAGTCCTATCGATATAGAAACCAAGGGCCCATTTAGGATGCAACTGATGAAGCCTCTGTTCTTCCTTTATGAGATTTGGCAGAAAGAAAAAAGCATGAAGCATGAGGACCTCCTCCACCAGGAAGGGCAACACAATTTTCAGAACGAAAGAGCCCTTGGTTCTTAGAATCAACTTGTCAGAAAAGGTGGGGGTGTATTACAAATAGCTCCTTCGCTTAACTTACAACACATTGACATAACTGCAATCAGGAAGACGTTCCTAGCCTATGGGTACAACTGTTTATGAAACCAAACTATACATATAAAAAAAGAACCAAATTCAGGCTCCACTGCAGCATAACAAAGGGAGCAGACAGAAACATATGTAAACTTCTACACGAAATCCATCACATTCAATAACAAACGAAGAGGCCTGATCAGGCAAACAAGAACAGGCCAAAGGTGCAAACAGGTAAAGCCCACGGCAAAACCTAGTGGGCCAGGGATAAAACAAAAAGAAACTCGATGAGAATGGCCTGCTGGTCTTCACACCATACGGAAAACTTAGTTCAGCAACAAGAAAACATCTTTTATATTTCGAAATGACAGGCAATGTGCCTTTATTTTACTAGTGAAAAAATACCATTTTTTTCTGAAAAACACTTAAATGAAGTCAATGAAAAAAAATCTTCCAACAGGGATTCGATGGAAAAGATTAATAAGAGAAGTAAGCATTGACAAAACATCCTCGTCAAAAAGACAGTCTGCAGAGCTGTAGTCATAGCTTATTAGTTCCAGACAAACTCTACGATACTGCAGAAGACAATATGTACTCCTATTCGGAAAATATGATTCTCTTTTAAAGGCCCTATATAAGGTACAATGCCTTCTACTGGTCCTCACTTTTCATGTGAATATTTTGGAGATATGTAGTTTCACTTGTCCCATTAAAAAGAAGAGGTTGAAGTACACATAGTATTGTTTACTAAAAATCCAATACTAGTGACAGGTGTCACACATGACATGTGGCCCTCTTGGAAGCAGTGAAGAGGGTGCTTAAAAAAGGCTGGGGAATATATTCTACTTATCCTGATGGAAACACCTACGAGCAAGTAGTGAGAAACAGACAACTCTTTGCTAAACAAATGAATAGGGTCTGGGAGAAGATGTAATACAATATAGTATATTATGGGACAGGTCTACTTGATCTTCTGCAGCATAGTTTCAATAAATGGAAGTCATGTTTGATGCACATTATTTTGAAATTGGAAAGCTCACACACAAGCTAAGCAGCCGGTGGGTCACCGAACATTGAATTTGTCACAAGGTCTTACTGACTCCTCCTCTGGACATAGATGCACACCATAGGAGGAGTCTCCAATACCCCATGACTCGAAAGACCTCTTAGAAGAAAAACTTGCAACGTCTGAGCCCAACACTAGATGGCAGGAGCATGCAGAGCATTTACATCTACAGCTACAAGTGCCTCAAACATAGTTATTATAACATTTAAAAAACTGCTATATAGGTAATCAAAGTTAAGACATGACTAAATGGAGATTAGGCTGGTAAGAGCTTTCAAATGTGTGGAGATACTGATAAATCTAGAGGAGAACCCCCCCCCCCCCCCCCCCCCCCACTAGAATGTTTATCACCATAATATTCTGAGAGGTTAAAGCCCCAAGTTGTAGACAGCACCAGTGAAGCGGTTGTGATGCCAAGTCAAAGTAAGACCACACTACCACAAAGAAGGGATAGGCATTAAGCGTGAGGCAAGAAGGTACAGCAATGATCAGATTTAGAATGCTCAACTCAGCATTCCAGTTGACTTGGGCCCGGCTCACAGAAACACACAGAAAGAGGCAATAAGCCAGTAAAGAGTCTGCATTTTTGTTGAGATGGAACTCTGGCTTACCCACTGACAGAATGTTGGGATGTGAAGCAGCTAAATACAATGCTAGGTGCCCTCATAAGCCCCTCAGCCAAAGAACAAGTGACTAACTGCAACTTGGGATTGGTTACAGGAAAGTTATGAGGTCCATCAGCCAAAAAAGAAAAAACAGAAAACACTAGTAAGTGCTTCCACAGCTAGTCCCATGACCAGCACCCCATAACCAATCAACTATTACTATACTGTCCCTGCCCACATCAAATGGTTTCACTGTGTTGGGAACACCTGTGTGCCACAAGCTCCTGTCCTAACTGCAGTAATCATGGGAGAAAATAAATCTCTTCAAGTAATAAGGCAAGTGCATGGATATGCATGCAGACAGCGCATGACAGGATATGTCTTTTTCAAAAAGGCTGCTATCAAGATAAATTACATTCTACCGGTACCATGCCTATGAACAAAGCAAATGCTGCTTTATGGATACATCACAGAAGCTAAATTCCATTCCTAAAGCAGGATGCTACCAGCTTCACCATTAAAAAAAGCTATTCATGCAATTTGCAGCATGTTACTCCTCATGCCTGCAAAATGAGTTGGTAAATGAGTGGTTCAACAGCATGAAATATTTTAGCTGACCTTTTACTACAAGTCTGTAGTTGTTCTCTGGTTTTAAATATGACTGCGGAAACAGGCTGGCGATCAAACACCTGTTAAAATACAGTGCAGAACAAATTCAGTGAAACATACAACGATGTTACAATCAGTATCCTGAATATGGAGTGCCATCTCCTCACCAATTCGGTTTCCATTGCCAGCCATTTAAGAAAAAGTCACTGCTTCAGGTACAATTGTTAATAGTTTAATCAAAGCAAACCATGCATAAAACACACTGAATGCATGAATTTGTCATTTGAAAGTACAGGGTTGAAAACGGTCTTTAATGACATTGTGTAAGGAGGCCACCATACCTAAATAACTTTTGAAACACAAAACAGGAAGAAAATTCATAACCACATGTGGTGTCAATGAATTTAGATGAATGCAACTAAGTCTTAGTAGAGGTTCTCTGGAAGTGGTGGAAACAATGGAGCCGAACAGAAGTGGAAGATGGTAGAAAATCTCTGGAAGTTGAAAATGATATGAACTCCAAGTCTTGAACTCCCAGGCAAGGAGAACGCAAGTTTTCAACTTTGCATGAAGCTCAGGAATGCTCTAACAGACGGCACTCAGTGCTATTTAACTGTAATTAAGCATTCTAACAAACGTCTAATGCTCGGGCAAAAAAAAAAAAAAAAAAAGGTTTTAAAGAAAGCATTTTAGTAGTTTATTCTCCACACCTGAACTTGACTGCGTTCCTCAATGGTGTGTTCCCAAACCGGTCCTTAGCATGAACAGTTGCACCATTATTTAATAAATACTCCACTGTAGGTAGGAGTCCTTCAGAACAAGCCACATGGAGAGGGGTTCGACCATCATAATCTTCACTGCTCAAGTTTCCACCCTGAAACACAAACAAATACACAAATACTACACCAGCCTTGCACAAAAACGTTATGCCCTAGGTTGGGAGACTTAGTCGTAGCCCTCAACCTACTTGCATGTGAAGCACATACAGTCTTAAAAAAAAAAAAAAAAAAAATATATATATATATATATATATATATATATATATATATATATATATATATATATATATATATATTTATATATGGAAAATGTCACTTACCCAGTGTACATCTGTTCGTGGCATTAGTCGCTGCAGATTCACATGCTGTGCACATCCCGCCATCTGGTGTTGGGCTTGGAGTGTTACAAGTTGTTTTTCTTCGAAGAAGTCTTTTCGAGTCACGAGATCGAGGGACTCCTCCCATTTCGGCTCCATTGCGCATGGGCGTCGACTCCATGTTAGATTGTTTTCCCCGCAGAGGGTGAGGTAGGAGTTGTGTATGCTAGTAATAGTGCCCATGCAATGGAGTGAATACGTATGTACATAATGTAGTTTAAAGTAATATATTTACAAATTTACAAATGTTCAAGATCAACTTCTAAACGGCTACAGGCTCCCGGGGAGGCGGGTGGGCGCATGTGAATCTGCAGTGACTAATGCCACGAACAGATGTACACTGGGTAAGTGACATTTTCCGTTCAATGGCATGTGTAGCTGCAAATACACATGCTGTGCATAGACTAGTAAGCAGTTATCTCCCCAAAAGCGGTAGTTCAGCCTGTAGGAGTTGAAGTTGTTTGAAACAATGTTCGTAGTACTGCTTGACCTACTGTGGCTTGTAGTGCTAACACATCTACACAGTAGTGTTTAGTAAATGTATGAGGCGTAGACCATGTAGCTGCCTTACATATTTCGGTCATTGGAATATTTCCTAGAAAGGCCATGGTAGCACCTTTCTTTCTAGTTGAGTGTGCCTTTGGTGTAATAAGCAGTTCTCTTTTTGCTTTAAGATAACAGGTTTGAATGCATTTAACTATCCATCTAGCAATGCCTTGTTTAGAAATTGGATTTCCTGTATGAGGTTTTTGGAAAGCAATAAATAATTTTGTTTTGTTTTTCGAATTAGTTTTGTTCTGTCAATGTAGTACATTAACACTCTTTTGATGTCTAATGTATGTAGTGCTCTTTCAGCTACAGAATCTGGCTGTGGGAAGAACACTGGTAATTCTACTGTTTGATTCAAGTGGAACGGTGATATGACTTTTGGTAAAAATTTAGGATTTGTCTGTAGAACTACTTTATGCTTGTGTATTTGAATAAATGGTTCTTGTATGGTAAATGCTTGAATCTCACTTACTCTTCTTAAAGATGTTATGGCAATTAAAAATGCAACTTTCCATGTTAAGTATTGCATTTCACAAGAGTGCATGGGCTCAAAAGGTGGACCCATGAGTCGTGTTAAGACAATGTTGAGGTTCCATGAAGGAACTGGTGGTGTTCTTGGTGGTATAATTCTCTTTAGGCCTTCCATAAACGCTTTTATGACTGGTATCCTAAACAGTGAAGTTGAGTGCGTAATTTGCAGGTAAACTGAAATTGCGGTAAGATGTATCTTAATGGAAGAAAAAGCTAGCTTTGACTTTTGCAAATGTAGTAAGTATTTTACGATATCTTTGGCAGATGCGTGTAAGGGTTGAATTTGATTATTATGGCAGTAATAAACAAATCTTTTCCACTTATTTGCATAGCAATGTCTAGTGGTAGGTTTCCTAGCTTGTTTTATGACCTCCATACATTCCTGTGTAAGGTCCAAGTGTCCGAACTCTAGGACTTCAGGAGCCAAATTGCTAGATTCAGCGATGCTGTATTTGGGTGTCTGATCTGTTTGTGTTGCGTTAACAGATCTGGTCTGTTTGGTAGTTTGATATGAGGTACTACTGACAGATCTAGTAGTGTTGTGTACCATGGTTGGCGAGCCCAAGTTGGTGCTACTAGTATTAGTTTGAGTTTGTTTTGACTCCATCTGTTTACTAGATACGGAAGGAGTGGGGGAAAAGCGTAAGCAAATATCCCTGACCAACTCATCCATAACGCATTGCCCTTGGAGTGAGGGTGTGGGTACCTGGACGCGAAGTTTTGGCATTTTGCGTTTTCTTTTGTTGTGAATAGGTCTATTAGTGGTGTTCCCCAGTTTTGAAAGTAAGTTTATAGTATCTGGGGATGAATTTCCCATTCGTGAATTTGTTGGGTGATCTCGACTGCGATTGTCGGCCAACTGGTTTTGAATTCCTGGGATGTACTGTGCTATTAGGCGAATGTGATTGTGAATCGCCCTATGCCAAATCTTTTGTGCTAAGAGAGACAGCTGTGATGAGTGTGTCCCTCCCTGTTTGTTTAGGTAATACATTGTTGTCATGTTGTCTGTTTTGACAAGAATGTGTTTGAGGGCTATTAACAGTTGAAATGCTTTCAATGCTAGAAACACTGCTAGTAGTTCTAGATGATTTATATGAAGCTGGCTTTGTTGAGTGTCCCATTGTCCCTGTATGCTGTGCTGGTTGAGGTGTGCTCCCCACCTTACCATGGAAGCATCTGTTGTGATCACGTATTGAGGCACAGGGTCTTGGAATGGCCGCCCTTGGTTTAAATTTATAGGATTCCACCATTGAAGCGAGGAGTGTGTTTGGCAGTCTATCAACACTAGATCTTGAAGTTGACCCTGTGCTTTTGTATATTGTGTTGCTAGGCACTGTTGTAAGGGCCGCATGTGTAGTCTTGCGTTTGGGACAATGGCTATGCATGAAGACATCATGCCTGGAAGTTTCATCACAAACCTTACTTGATAGTGTTGGTTTGGGTGCATGTTTAGTATTACGTTTTGGAATGCTTGTACCCTTTGTGGACTTGGAGTGGCAATCCCTTTTTGTGTGTTGATTGTTGCTCCTAAGTATTGTTGTATTTGACACGGTTGTAAATGTGATTTTTGGTAGTTTATTGAGAACCCTAGCTTGTGAAGGATTTCTATGACGTATTTTGTGTGTTGAAGACACTGTTGCTGAGTGCTGGTTTTTATTAACCAATCGTCTAGGTAAGGGAATACGTGTATGTGCTGTCTCCTGATATGTGCAGCTACTACAGCAAGGCATTTTGTGAATACTCTTGGTGCTGTTGTTATCCCGAACTGTAACACTTTGAATTGGTAATGCACGCCTTGTATTACAAACCTTAAGTATTTCCTGTGGGAAGGATGTATGGGTATGTGGAAGTAAGCATCCTTGAGATCTAATGTTGACATGTAGTCCTGTTTGAGCAAGCAAATCATGTCTTGAAGTGTCACCATGTGAAAGTGATCTGATTTGATGTAAAGATTTAGTGTTCTGAGATCTAAGATGGGTCTCAGTGTTTTGTCCTTTTTTGGTATTAGGAAATACAGGGAGTAAACACCTGTTCCTTTCTGATGGTTGGGTACTAGTTCTATTGCATCTTTTTGTAACAACGCTTGGACTTCTAGTTGTAATAGATCCAAGTGCTGTTTGGACATGTGTGCTTTTGGAGGCACATTTGGTGGTAATTGTAGGAATTCTATGCAATAACCATGTTGGATAATGGCTAGGGGACCCACAAGTCCGTAGTTATGTGTTTCCAATGTTTGTAATAATCTGTGAGTCTCCCCCCCACTGGTGTTGTGTTGGGGATTTGTGACCGAGTCACTGTTTAGTTTGTGGGGTTTTTGGGCTTTGGAATTTCCCTCTTGTTTTAGGGAAATGTCCATCCCTATATTGTCCCCGAAAGCCTCCTCTTTGGTATTGGCCCTGGTATGTGGGTCTGGCCTGTGAGGTAGAAGGCTCTGTGCTTTGGGCCCGAAACCCCCTCTAAAGTGTGGCTTCCTAAAGGTGCCTCTGCTGTGTGGAGAGTAGAGCGCGCCCATGGCTTTGGCCGTGTCAGGGTCTTTCTTTAGCTTTTCTATAGCTGTGTCCACCTCCGGCCCAAACAATTGTTTTCCATTAAAAGGCATATTCAGCACAGCCTGCTGGATCTCTGGCTTAAATCCAGAGGTGCGTAGCCATGCGTGTCTCCGAATGGTGACCGCTGTGTTTACTTGTTCTGGCGGCTGTGTCTGCTGAGTCCATAGCCGATCTTATTTGGTTGTTGGAGATACTTTGGCCCTCCTCCACAACCTGTTGGGCACGCTTCTGAAACTCTTTGGGAAGGTGTTCAATGAAATGTTGCATTTCGTCCCAATGTGCCCTGACGTATCTTGCCAATAAAGCATGCGAATTGGCAATTCGCCATTGATTGGCTGCCTGTGCTGCCACCCTTTTCCCTGCTGCATCGAACTTTCGACTTTCTTTGTCGGGTGGTCGTACATCCCCAGAAGTCTGTGAGTTTGCCCTTTTCCGGGCTGCTCCTACTACCACTGAGTCAGGAGTTAGCTGTTGCATAATGTACACAGGGTCCGTAGGGGGAGGTTTGTACTTCTTCTCCACCCTATGTGTGATGGCTCTGCCTTTGACTGGGTCTTGAAACACCTGTTTAGCGTGTTTTAACATGCCTGGTAACATAGGCAAACTTTGGTATTGGCTATGGGTTGATGACAGGGTACTGAATAAGAAGTCATCCTCTATAGGTTCGGAATGCAGTGCTACGTTATGAAAAGTAGCTGCCCTGGAAACCACCTGCATGTAAGCAGTACTGTCTTCTGGTGGTGATGGTCTTGTCTGGTAGCAATCCAGACTATTATCAGATACTGCTGCATCGTACAGATCCCATGCATCTGGGTCATCTTGGCTCATCCCTGTGTGCATTGGTGATTGCATCATTGGGGTGTTGCAATTGGGGACAGTTGTGGTGAGTGCGGTGGCAATGGTTGTGGTGAAAAACGTGGTGGTGTTTTTTCTTTAGCCACCTTTGCTTTTGGCTGCTTTTCCGTTTCATGGAAAACGAGTTTCCGCTTCATTTTAATTGGGGGAAGAGTTCTTATTTTCCCCGTGTCCTTCTGTATATGTAGCCTCCACTGTGTATAGTCTGGCTCTCCCATCTCTAGTTCTTGTCCAAACTTGTGGCCTTGTAGTTGTGAGGAAAGGCCTTGTTCGTCGGTATAGGAGCTTTGTTTCGGCTCCGAGGCTGGATGTTTCGGCACCGAAACCTTTTCAGCAGTCGTTTTCGGCTCCAAAGCAACTTTTTTTTTTAGTTTTCGGGGTGCCGATCTCTCGGTGCTGAGTTTGGTCGGAGCCGGTATCTCTGTGCCGAGTTTGGTCGGAGCCGGTATCTCGGTGCCGAGTATACTCTGTGCCGGTATCTCGACCGGAGTCGGATGTCTTCGGCTGGTGTGTGCCCTTTTTTCGGGCTTTCATAATTTTTGAGTGAGTTTTGGCCAGGGCTGTTTTGCTCACGGTTTGCTGCCTCGCCGGCTGCTCACTCTCGGGCTCGTCCGAGTCCGAATCAGGAATGGAGAAGGTCTCCTCTTCTTCGACGTTGGGGTGTCCAGCCGGCGTCGATGCCATTTGAAGCCTTCAAGCTCTCCGGTCCCGACGCGTCTTCTTCGACTGAAATGCCCGACAGGCCTCACAGGTATCCTCTTTGTGTTCAGGGGACAAACACAAATTACAGACCAAATGCTGGTCTGTATAAGGATACTTAGCGTGGCATTCGAGGCAGAAGCAGAATGGGGTCCGTTCCATGAGCCTTGAAGACGCACGCGGTCGGGCCGACCAGGCCCCGCCGGGGAGTGGAAGCCCTGAAGGGCTGCCGGAGCTCTTCTTTTTTTCGGTGTGCTATTACTAACCCGATACCGAGCGCAAACAATACCGTCGAATTTTCCGATTGTTAACTAACTTTTCCGAGCCGAAACACGGAGCGAAGAGGAACACGTCCGAACCCGATGGCGGAACGAAAACAATCTAAGATGGAGTCGACGCCCATGCGCAATGGAGCCGAAAGGGGAGGAGTCCCTCGGTCTCGTGACTCAAACAGACTTCTTCGAAGAAAAACAACTTGTAACACTCCAAGCCCAACACTAGATGGCAGGATAATGCACAGCATGTGTATCTGCAGCTACACATGCCATCGAACACACACATATATTTTTTTTTTTTGGTGTTTGTGAACAATGTAATACAAACAATAGGTTCTTCTACATCTAAGCAAACATTATTTGGCAGCATTGAATCAACATGTTTTTTAATAAGTTTGTAATTTACATTTCCGGTCCCTCCTCACTCATTATGGATCTAGTTTGACAGCTTCATAGACGTCGACCCATCTTCCCCAGAAACATTAATGTTTCTGAGGCTAGCCAAGCAGTCAGTAGACTTACTTTTCAAGTACACAACAGTAATTCAGCCTACGTCTCCACTTAGATAGTGAAGTAGATGTTGCTGCCCGCCATGTTTGGTCTATGCCCCTCTTGTCCATCACGAATCAGTACGCACTAACAGCTGTCATCTAAGATACTCAATTGGGATATTTAAAGTGTAATTTGAAAGCTAACTCCTATTACAGTTAGTGTCCCAGACATGCTTTTCTAGTACGGCCTCAGGGACTGACAGTTCTCAACAAGAAATTCTCAATTTGCATTTTGCTAAACAAAAATGCTCTCCCCACTGCCTTTGATTATTCAGTGGTCTCATATCATAAAGACATTCTGTAAAATTTTGAGTTCCCAAACTAGTTATGAAATTTATGCATACAATATTCGTATTCTGTTTTAGACCAATAAGGACTTTTTCAGGTCATTTCTCTCATCGAGCTTTACAACAAGTTTGCTGCAAGCATGGTCTGAGGCCACTCAAAATTTGCTGCACTTCAACTGCAGTCACCTTTACTGTCTGAATGTGCCAACCATTAAACTGAGTAACAGCATATTTCGACTCAACTGAATTTGGCCATTTGCAAAAATTAATCAAGCCATTATAATGCATCTGAAAGCAATGAAGAAAATGTATATCTC
Organism: Pleurodeles waltl; assembly: GCF_031143425.1. Classification (NCBI taxonomy): domain Eukaryota; kingdom Metazoa; phylum Chordata; class Amphibia; order Caudata; family Salamandridae; genus Pleurodeles; species Pleurodeles waltl. The sequence continues at coordinate 455,447,289 of NC_090448.1, forward strand.
TACTCTGAGATATACACAAAAGTGAACACACTATGAAATCTGTACATCGGCAGAAATGTGTATACAACATACCATTTCACGGATTGTTTCCAGTGCATTGATGTCACCAGTTTTCGCAGCAGCACAAGCCAAAGATGGCGTCAATGCATCCCTGACGGCTTCCAGTTCCTGGAATATAAAAATAAGGCTGTTACAGTATAAAAACATATATATCGTTTACGTGCTAATTCCACTGCTAAGATGCTGCAGTAAAATTATCTCCAGCATGTCTTTTAAATCATATGAAATATTAGGCACTCAAACTAAACAGCACCTGCCAAAGATAGAACCCAGAAACCATGACTTATTTAGGACTATTGTAGGGTTTAGTACTAGTTGTAACTGTGATTAATGTACTTTCTTTCTTAAAACGATAAGCACTGGGCTGGACATTTCATTAATTGGGCTGGCTGGTAGACGGTTGTGATTTGAGCTCCAGCACCCCCACAGTACCTCTCTCAGAAACCTGTGGCTCCTCGTCCTCACTACTCTGGGTCAAATGTGGAAAGGTTTAAACCTTTTCTTGATCTCTCCTCTGTGCGCTTCTTTCCCCTTCAAACATCTGTTCCATGCACTAAACGTGTTGCTTTCCCACACCCCTGCTGCTTTGCTCATTTTCCACACTTGAGATATAGATATATATAGATATAGATATATATAGATATAGATATAGAGATATAGATAGATATATATGGAAAATGGCACTTACCTAGTGTACATTGGTTCGTGGTATGTGTGAGTGACTCCTCCTCTCGGTCATACTGCGCATGGGCATCGACTCCATTGTTAGATTGTTTTCCCACAAAAGGGTGTAGGAAGGAGTGAGAGTGTAAGACTATAAATGTTCAATAAAAATAATAAGTAAAAATAGATGTCCATGCAAATGTAAATGTATTTACATATGGACAAATAAGAAAACTGCAACGACTACATGCTTCCGGAGATAAGGGTGGGTGCATGTGAATCTGCAGCACTACATGCCACGAACAGATGTACACTGAGTAAGGACATTTTCCGTTCGATGGCATTTGTAGCTGCAGATACACATGCTATGCATAGACTACAAAGCAGTTGCTCTACCCAAAAAATGCGGTGGCTAGCCTGTAGGAGTTGTTTGAAACAATGTTCTTAAGTCAGCTTAACTAACAATGGCCTGTTGCTTTGAAAATACATCTACACAGTAATGCTTTGTAAATGTATGTGGTGTAGACCACGTGGCAGCTTTGCATATGTCTGCCATTGGTATGTTTCCTATGAATGCCATAGATGCACCTTTTTTCCTAGTGGAATGAGCTTTAGGTGTGATTAAAAGTTGTTGTTTTGCCTTAATGTAACATGTTTGAATACATTTGACAATCCATCTAGCTAATCCTTGTTTAGATATAGGATTACCTTTATGTGGCTGTTGAAAGGCAACGAAAAGCTGTTTAGTTTTTCTAAATTCTTTAGTTCTAGCCACATAATACATTAGAGCTCTTTTAGGGTCAAGAGTGTGAAGGGCTCTTTCTGCGGTTGAACCTGGCTGTGGGAAGAAGACTGGCAATTCCACTGTTTGGTTTATGTGAAAAGGTGATACAACTTTTGCAGAAATTTTGGATTAGTTTTAAGTACAGCTTTATGTTTGTGTACTTGGAAAAAAGGTTCCTCAAGAGTTAATGCCTGTATTACACGAACTCTTCTTAATGAAGTAATCGCTACTAAGAAAGCAACTTTCCAAGTTAGAAATTGAATCTCACAGGAATGCATGGGTTCAAAAGGTGGGCCATTTGTCTTGTGAGTACAATATTCAGATTCCAAGCAGGAACTGGTGGTGTTCTAGGTGGAATAATATGTTTTAGCCCTTCCATGAAGGATTTGATAACTGGAACTCTAAAAAGAGGTATATTGTAGAGTCTGCAAATATGCTGATATGGCAGTAATATGAATTTTAATAGATGAGAAAGCTAAATTTGACTTCTGTAAATGAAGTAGGTAGCATACAATATCTTGTATTGATGCTGTAAGTGGGTCAGTATTTTTAGATTGACAGTAATAAACAAATAGTTTCCATTTGTTAGCATAGCATTGTCTAGCTGTAGGCTTGCGTGCTTGTTTGAGAACTTCCATGCATTCTAAAGGAGGTTACAAGTATCCAAATTCTATGACTTCAGGAGCCAAATCGCTAGGTTGAGAGCACTGGGATTTGGATGTCCGATTTGTCCTCTGTTTTGTGTTAGCAAATCCGGTCTGTTTGGAAGTTTGTAGTGAGGTACTACTGACAGGTCTAGGAGTGTTGTGTACCAATGTCGTCGTGCCAACGTGGGGGCTATGAGTATCGTGGTGAGAGAGGTCTGACGCAGTTAGTTGACTAGAAATGGAAGTAATGGGAGAGGGTGAAAGCATAAGCAAATATCCCTGACTAGTTGATCCATAGAGCATTGCCCTTGGACAGAGGGTGTGTGTGTTTCTGGATGCAAAGGTTTGGCATTTTGCGTTTTCGATTGTTACAAATAGGTCTATTTCTGGTGTCCCCCACTTTTGAAAGTACTGATGAAGTACCTGAGTGTGAATTTCCCATTTGTGTATCCGTTAGTGTATTCTGCTTAGGAGATCCGCTAGCTTATTGTGTATTCCTGGGATGTATTCTGCTAGTAGATTAATGTGATTGTGAATTGCCCATTTCCATATTGTTTGGGCTAGAAGTGACAGTTGAGATGAATTTGTCCTGCCTTGTTTCTTTAGGTAATAAATGGTTGTCATATTGTCTGTTTTTATCAAGTCAGTCTTGTGTTTGAGAGTGGTTGATACGCTTTTAGGGCAAGGAACACAGCTAATAATTCTAAACGGTTTATGTGATAATTTAGCTGTTTTGAATCCCATTCCCCTTGAATTGTAAGGTTGTTGAGAAGAGCTCCCCAATCTATCATCAATGCATGTGTTATTGTGGTCTGAGGCACAGGGTCTTGAAATGACTGCCCCTTCATTAAATTGCTGAGATTCCACCATTGAAGGGACCTGTGCGTTTGGCGGTCTAACACTAGATCTTGCAATTGATCCTGTGCTTGAGACCATTGCTGTGAGAGGCACTGTTGTAGTGTTCTCATGTTTAGTCTGGCATGCGGTGCTATTGCTATGCAGGATGCCATCATTCCCAATAGTTTCATGATAAATCTTACAGTGTATTATTGATTTGGATGCATTTGTGGTATGAGATTTTGAGAAGCTTGTATCCTTTGTGTATTTGGATAGGCTAAGGCTTTTTGCGTATAGAGAATAGCACCTAGGTAAGGTTGAACCTGTGCTGGCTGAAGATGGGATTTTTGGTAGTTGAGAGTGAACACTAGTGTAAGTAGGGTTTCTATTGTGTATTTAGTGTGTTGTTGACATTGTATAAAATTGCTTGATTTTATTAGCCAATCGTCTAGAAAAAAGAAAGACATGTATGTGTTGTCTTCTTAGGTAAGCTGCTACTACCATAAGACATTTTGTGCATACTCTTGGAGCTGTTGTTACTCAGAATGGCAGAACTTAGAATTGGTAATGTTTTCCCACTATCACAAACCTTAGTATTTTCTGTGAGCTGGATGGATGGGTATACGGAAATATGTATCTTTAAGGGCTATTGTAATCTTGTTTTTGTAGTAGTAGAATGATGTCCTGCAGAGCTACCATGTGAAAGTGTTCTGACAGGATATATAGATTTAGTGGTCTGAGATCTAGAATGGGTCGGAGAGTGCCATCCTTTTTGGGAATGAGGAAGTATAGTGAGTACACCCCTGTTCCTTGTTGAGATTTTGGAGCTAATTCTATTGCCTCTTTTAGTAGTAGCGATTGTACTTCTTCTTGTAACAGAACATTATGTTCTGGGGACAACCTGTGATAACTTGGAGGAATGTTTGGAGGGGCAGAAATCAATTCTAGGCAATAACCATTGTGGATAAAGTAAAGTGCCCATTGGTCTGTGGTGATATTTTGCCATTGGAAGTGGAATTGCTGCAGTCTGCCCCCCACAGGAGATGTGTGGGGTTGTGGCATGCTTAGTAAGTCACTGTTTTGATGGGGAAGTGACATGTTTTGAGGCCTGGAATTTGCCTGTTGGCCTCTATAAGAGCCTCTAAATCCCCATCTCTGATACTGCTTGTGTTGACCATGTTTAGGTTGGGAGGTAGAAGCCTCTGTAGATTGTGACTTGAATCCTCCTCTAAAATTACTGCTTACAAAAGGAGCCTCTGTAAGGTGTTGTATGTAAGGCTCCCATTTCTTTAGCAGTGTCTGAGTCCTTCCTGAGTTTTTCTATTGTAGTGTCAACCTCCGGACCAAACGTGTTTATCGAAAGGCATATTTAAGACTGCCTGCTGTATTTCTGGTTTCAATCCAGAAGAACGTAACCATGAGTGTCTGCGTATGTTTACAGCGGTATTCTTACTTCTAGCTGCTGTATCTGCAGCATCAAGGGCAGACCTTATCAGATTATTACTAATTGCCTGACACTCTTCAACAATTTGTTGAGCCCTTTTTTGATGTTCCTTTGACAGGTGTTGTAATATCCCCTGCATCTCGTCCCAGTGAGGTCTATCATACCTTGCTATCAAGGATTGTGAATTTGCAATGCGCCATTGGTTAGCTGCCTGTGTAGCTACCCTCTTGCCAGCAGCATCACATTTTCTGCTTTGTCAGGGGGAGAGGCGTACCCTGACGATTGTCCATTAGCCCTCTTTCTGGCGGCACTGACAACCACGGAGTCTGGAGGTACCTGATGTGTAATGTAAGTAGGGTCTGTAGGTGCAGGCTTATATTTCTTGTCTATGCGTAGTGTTAAAACCCTAGCTTTAACAGGCTCGTTAAATATCTCATCTGCATGCTTGATCATGCCAGGTAACACTGGGATGCACTGGTAATGTGAGTGCGTGGAGGACAAGATATTAAAAAGGAAATCCTCTTCTAGAGGCTCACTGTGCATGAGTACCTTGTGTTAAGCAGCTGCCCTAGATATGACCTGCGTGTATGCAGTTGTATACTCTGGTGGGGAACGTTTAGAAGGATACAAGTCTGGGTCATTAGCAGGTATAGGATCTGGATCATACAGATCCCAAGGATCAACCGTTTCACCATGAGAATAAGTCTGTGAGTGAGTTGGTGAAGGCAATGGTGGCGGGCAAATGGGTGGTGGTGAAAAAGAAAGTTGTGGTGAGTGTGGGGGGGAGGGGAGAGCAGTATGCAAAGGTAATGGCTTCTCCTTTCGTTTAAAAAACTATACTGGTGGTGGAGCAGTATTGAGATGTTCCAAAAAAGCCAACTTTCTTTCAGTCTGTGGAGGAGGTGCAGTAATGATCCTCTCAGTCTCTTTAGGGATATGGATCCTTGATTGTCTTTCATCCATGATTTCTAAAATTGGTTGAATGTCAGTGTTCTCTGAAATGTATTCTGATGGTTTTGATTATTTTGAGGCCTGTTTATCATATGGTTTTGAGCTCTGTTTTAGGTGGCTCTAAAGTCCTTGTTCTTCGGAATAAGAAGACTTTTTTGGCTCTGAAGTTGGCAATTTTTTCAGGTCCGAAAATACAGTTGTTTCAGCTCCGAGGAAGGACGTCGAGGCTTCGACTCCGAAGAGTGTGGACGTCGACTCGGTTCGGAAGTTGAGCTTTTGGTGGACTTGCTCAACTCCGGTATTGAAGTAGCTGTGGCCTTTTTTGGCACCGAACTCGAAGGTTGATCACCGAATATTTTTTTGCAGGTCGAACCATGGCTCTCTGGCAGTGGTGCACCCAGGAATCGAAATGGAGTCCGATCCATCAGGCTTTGATGTGGTAGGCCCGAACGGGCCTGAGTTGGGCGCTCGCGCCCAGAATGACGAAATTTGGTTTTAGACGGTACTATTGGTTCGACTATAGGTGGAAACACGATCGAAACAATACTGACAGTCAAAAAAAGTTATCTAAAGTTTCCGATTCAAAATCTCGGAGGAAAAGGAAACATTTTCGAACCAGACAGCAATGGAGTCGATGCCCATGCGCAGTATGACCGAGAGGAGGAGTCACTCGATACTGTGACTTCGAAGAGACTTCTTCGAAGAAAAACAACTTGTAACACTCCAAGCCCAACACTAGATGGCGGAAGCAATGCACAGCATGGGTATTTGCAGCTACCAGCCCCTGAGGCACCCTAAATGGAGACTGACAGCATACGTTCTATACATTTAAATACAGTTTTCAAAACAGTTGTTTCCTTTTCCGACGTCACCATATAGTAACAAAAAACAAAATGCTTTTTACATTGCTTCCTAAAAGAGAAGATTTCACCACACCTAAAACATGCAGAGACAGCTAAACAAATTACATTTTTCCACAAAAGACTGGAAGAGAAAGCAAAAATGTTTTGCCACAGAGGAGCAAACATAAAAAAATAAATAAAAAAAAAAAAAAGTTATTCTAAAGTGTCTTATCATAAAACAGTGAAATATTAACAACTGAAGGGCTATAATTCATATAAAACTAAAATATAGACTTACATGACTTCTCCGATGCGGACGACCTGACCTCAACATACATCTTGAATATTGAAATTTTCCGTTCAAACAAAAAAAATGGGTGTTTATAACCATGCATAGGACTCGCACAAATGAGCTTGTACTTAGGCAGCTTTTAATAGGTAGAATTGCTTTCTTTTCTAAGAGCCAGAAATGGAAGCTATGCGCTCCTTATCCAACATGTCACTATACCATATGTTTAACTTGACTGGCATTGACTTTCTCAAATCAAACATAGTTTAGGAAACAGCCCAGTATTTACATTGCATTTCCCATAGCCATCGAACTCAAACAAATCAGGTTAGACAAACTATTAAGTACCTCTTTACAGCTCATGCCAAGAGATTTAGAAATGACTTGAATGAACTTGCTGTCTCGAAGAGAGATCTTGGCTCCACAGTGGGCGACTTTGATTTCACCTCTTAGATTCTCAGACAGCATCTAACGAAAAAATAATCAGCGGTTATGAAAGAAAGCAAGCAATAGTACCAAAACAGCAAGTTGTATTCTTCAAATTAAATTTACGTTACATAACAAACAACATTATTATATAAAACAAACACAGCTAGTTTACTCAAGTCAGTTTGGCATCAAATCAAGCATAATCTTAAAGTAAAACTACCTTGTAATCGTTTGCTGCTATAACACTTCATAATGGTCTATGTTATGTTGTACAAGGACCTGAGCTTCTCTAGTTCACTTTCATCATGGATTTGCTTTACCAATGGCCAAGACTTGGTAATTGGTAAAAACAAATCCATGATGAAACGATTATTTAAGTCTTTAACAAAGCTTTTATATCTTTTTTTAAAGTATATAATAAAAACCTGATTTTAGGAGGAAAAGAGGTTCCTGTCTTTCTGCTTACTAATGTATTATGAATAGTTAGTTGTCAATATCTATTTTATCATGGCATTTCTCGCAATCACCATCTCCATCTTCACAGTGTTCACAGTCCTTAGGATGTGAGGGTGACTTCATGTCTCAGAACCAGGCATCCTTTCTTGCCAATCAACTATGTTAAATAAACAAACCAACAAATACATAAAGAAAAAGAAGCTCTTTCTGGACCAGGTATACTCCAACCTGACCTCCGGATTTTCTGTTTGTATTATTCCACAGAAGCAAGGATCTTGATGCAGGGGCCGTTTGTGCCTCTATTGAGCCAAGCTCCTTTTTAGGTTGTGGTTGTGCCTACACACAGCTTTACCAGTCTCCTGTTAAAAGACCTAGTGTGAACAATGCCAATACTAACAGTGGGCTTTGGTTAGCCCATTGCTGATCATTGGTTAGCTTTCTTGTCAATGTCATTTGTTGGCTTACTTCTACCACACATGTTCTTCCTTTTCTTCTATTTGTCCCTCCCCAACACATAGCTTCTATACCATTCTTTTGACTGGATGACTTGTGCCCCATCCACTGCTTACAAATTGGAAGCAAATGTGTTCTCCTAATCTCTTCCCCTTCAAACAGCTGCTCTTTGCACTCCTCATGTTGCTTTTCCACAACCCTGTTGCTTTGCTCACTTTTCTCACTTGGCTAATTATACACACACACACACACACACACACACACACACACACACACACACACACACACACACTCCCCTTTTCTGGCTTTGCCAGTGTTTTGCTGATAGACCTAAGAATGTACTGGATGGTTTGAAACAGACAGTAGCTAAAGCCACCACTCGATTACACGTGTTAAATGATTTTCGCCTAAATTTTTTCCTATATGCGTAAGTTTAAGGTTCTATCCTTAAAGTCATCTCTTGGTTTTAACTTTGGTTATTTTGAGCACAAAGGTGCAGTGCCCATTTAGTTGATTGTAATTATCTTGTCCTGCATTTCTCCCTTTTTCATTTAAATTCTTTCAGTCAAAGAAGTGGGTCTCTGTTTACTTTTATTTCCCCACAACCTTTTCCTATCTGTGTGCAATCACTCCTCTTCTCACCAGAAGACAGTGCCGCTTGACTTGTCTGAAGACATGCAAACTATTTGTACATAAAGTACCAGAAAGCCAGGGACCACATAAGCATGCCTATGGCAAGCTGGTCTTTGCTCAAACCAGGTGGATGATTGAAACTCCTTTTCCAATCTAACATATATAGGTGCCACCCCGGCGCGCAGACATCCGTTTCCTTTCACAACTTACCACGCCACAAACGTGGAGCCATGAAGAACACTGACTCTGGTGTGCCAAAACTAAGGCCCTGAAAGGGAAGTTCCTGTCCCTAGTAATCAGTTCGCAGAGCAGGGAGGATGGGTCGGTAAGGAATCTACAACTAGAATCTGTCTCTACCAAGTAATTTATTAGCGAATGGAAGTACTTGTTCATCTGATAGAGACCTCTAGTTGTAGATTCCTTACTTTAGGATAAATACCCAAGCAATACCATCCCCGGAGGCAGGTCTGCGAACCAATATCATAATAGGAAGTCCTTCAGGCAAAGCACCTGTCCCTTCGGACCAGACTGTCCAGGCAGTAGTGTTTAGTAAACGTGTGCGACTACGTCCACGTTGCTGCCTGGAAGACGCAATAGTTGCAGCTGTTGCTCTGGTAGTATGAGTGCACAAGCCCTCCGGGGGTTGCTTCTTAGCCAATGCATAACACATTTTACTGAAGAAAACCACCCATCTAGAGATGAATGTCTTCTGCACTGCCGGACTTTTCTTTGCACCCACATAGTCTACAGAGAAGTGATTGACCCCCCGGAAGGGTTTTGTACGATCAAGATAGAACACCAATGCTCTTTTTGGGTCCAGACGGACGATTCTCTCCTCTTTCTTAGAAGGATTTGGGGCATGTAAAATGTAGGCAAGGTGATTGATTGGCCTAAATGAAAGGGCATGACCACTTTAGGCAGAAAAGAAACCCTAGTACGAAGTACCACCTTGTCAGCGTGGAAGAGATGAAAGGTGGCTTTGAAGAAAGCCTGCAGCTTACTCAGTTGGCAGAGGTGATAGCTACGAGGAAGACTGTTTTCAAAGTAAGCAGGCGAAGTGAACAGTTGTGAACTGGCTCAATAGGAGCGCACCTCAGATAGGTAAGAACTAAGTTCAAATCCCACTGGGGCATTATGTACGGGAAAAGGAGGAAAGAGACGGGTAAGACCCTTAAGAAATCATCCAGCAATAGGAAATTTAAGTAAAGAGGGTTGATCAGGCAATCACAAAAAAGCGGAGATGGCAGGCAAACAACCCTTGAGGGTGACCAGAGCAGTGTCCTGGTGGGTCAGAGAAAGAACAAACAAAAACCTCAGAAAGAGGAGTGGCTTGGAGGCCAGACTTGTTTGAACACCATACCACAAAATTGTTCCATCTGCAGGATGTATAACATTTTGGTGGAGGGATTCCTGGATGCCAAGATAACATTGCAGACTTTGGTCGGAAGGTCAAAAGCGGTCAACTGCCGCTGCTCAATCTCTACGCAAGAAGACCCATACTGGACAGGTTTGGATGGAGAACCGTCCCCTGCTGCTGCGACAGAAGATCCTCCTGAAGGGCAGTCTGAATGGAGGATTGATGGCCATGCTGAAGAGCTCAGGATACCACACTCCTCGTGCCCAGTCCGGAGCCACAAGAATGACTTGGGCTCGGTCACTCATGATCTTCTTGAGAACTCTGGGCAGAAGTGGTATTGGCGGAAAAGCATAAAGGAGGTATGAGTTCCACTCAAGATAAAAAGCATCACTGAGCGAGTGCCACCTTGGAAACTCCAAAATGCAAAACAGCTGACATTGCGTGTTCTCTGTGAAGGTGAACAGATCTAACCAGGGCACTCCCTACTGCTGAAAGAGGCCTTGCGCCACCTCCGGATATGGATGCCATTCATAACTGACCAGGCATTGACGGCTGAGTTAGTCCGCTCTCCCATTCAGAGAGCCCGCCAGATGTTACACCACCAGGGATATGCCCGGACGTTGAAGCCATGTCCAGAGGCAGAGGACCTCCTGACAAAGGGGTCCACAACCCCACCACACCATGTTTGTTGCATTACCACATGGCGTTGGTGTTGTTCGTGAACACCTGCACCACTTTCCCTTGGAGAGAGTGAAGGAATGCTTTTAATGGTCGTTATGGAGCTCAGACTCCACCGGTGACCAGACTCCTCTGATCTCTGCCTGCCCATGTGGCAACCCCATCCCAGAAGTGACACATTCGTCACTACAGTCACATCTGGTTGGGGTAGGGAGAGGGATCTGCCGTGTCACCAGCAGGATGCAGGAGGCCAGGAGGCTCAGTAGTCTCAGAATCATTCTCACTGAAATCCAGGACAGAGGCTGAAACATCAGTATCATAGCCTGAATATCCTGGACTGGCCCTTCAGGAAGATAGCCCGAAATCGGCACTGTGTCCAGAACAGCTCCAATGAAAGGAAGTGTCTGAGAGCGAGTCAGGTGTGACTTCGGCACGTTTATAGTGAACCCCAGCGAATGCAGGAGGTGGGGGACGTCAGCCTGGGGCAAAGTCGTCTTCAACAGCCAGTCATAGAGTTAGGGAAAGACTGAAACCCCTGACATGCGCAGATGAGCTGCGACTACCGCTATCAATTTAGTGAACACCCAAGGGGCACTGGTAAGGCCAAAGGGGAGCACGGTGGATTGAAAATGCTTGTGACCTACCACGAACTGCAGGTAACGTCTGTGGGCAGGCAGGAAGGGAATATGGAAATAAGCATCCTGCAAGTCCAAAGCTACCATCCAGTTCCCAGGGAAGATAGGACCTGAGCCAAAGTGACCATTTTTAACTTCTCCTTCCTAAGGAAGAGATTGAGGAATTGGAAGTTGAGGACAGGGCGGAGGCCCTTGTCCTTTTTGGGTACCAGAAAGTAGCGGGAATAAAAACCACGACCTACTTCTGGCACAGGGACACTCTCTATGGCTCCCTTGGCCAAGAAAGCCGCAAACTTCTTGTGGATTAGTGGCAGGTGATCCTCCATCATCCAATCATAGGATGGTGGAATGGAGGGAGGGGTATTTGCAAAACCCACCTGTCTGACGTGATGGTGTTCCAGTGCGGCAGATAATGGAGAATCCTGCCGCCGATTAGTCCCAGGTGGGAAGTGCCAGATGAGGAAGGTTTGAAGGCTGCAGCTGGGTAGGTGGGGGGCAGTGGACTGGCTAGACCGCTGGCTCCCTGATCCATGCGGACGCTGGATCTCACGTCCAGGGCCACGCAGAGGCTGAGCAGCATGCACGGTGGCTGGTGGGGAAAGGGACCTGTGGCACCACTTGCGCGACTGTATCCCATAAGGTATGGGTGTAGCCGGCCCAAAAAGGCATGCAGTGTTCACGGACTGCCGTTCCAGGCTGGAGTCAGAAAAAACTTCTTCCCAAGGTGGTCCAAAGCTTTTGATTCCCTATCCAGAGGTACGGAAGGGAACGCACCATGGGACATGGAGGCTGGATGACCAAGCGCTCGAGGGTGGGGTGTTGGGTCAGGAAAGCTAGGTCATTAGGTGCAGGCCTATGGCAGCGGACTATCGTCATATTAACAGAAGCCCTGTGCTGGGTTTTGACCAGGACCCAAGAAAGACATCCGTGAGGGCTTCATTAAAGGACAAAAGGGGTTCTGATGTGAAAGTCCCAGGCTGAAGCACCTCAGTCAGGAGATTGGTACTGACAGCTGAAGGTGGCTCGAGGCCCAAGATCTCAGCTGCTGTCCTCACCACAATGGAGTAGGAAGCCCCCGCCTCGTTAGCCACGGTAGGAGAAGAAACCATACCAACATCAGGGGAAGTATCCAGACCGCTGTCTTACCCCAGTTCCTGAGCCCAGTCCATAGGGTCTCCAAGCTAGAATTCTGAAAGGTCCAGTGACCCATCCATACCCTCATTGGAGTCATACCCATAAGAATAAGGGTCAGAATCCAATTTAGAGACCAGGGTCCCGACCGAAGTTGGAATCTGCGTCAAGCAGCTGCATGTCTGAGATGGCGAGGAGTAAGGAATCGATGAAGTTTGTGGCCCAGGCGACATCAGGAGCATCGGCACTGGAACAGTCTGGGAGAAGGTTGCAAGGGTATGACTGATGCCAGTCTGGAAGCAGATCTTTGGGTGCTCCTTTGAGCCAAGGCCGAAGCCGCAGGCGTGGAACCTAAAGGGGCCCCTTCAAACCTGCGGACCGAAAGGCTTCCAGACAGGGCCAGACTGCCCAAAGATGAGGCGCATGGCCTCGCAAGATTCTTTTAACTGGGCGGGCGTGGCTCCGGCTCCCAGAAACTCAGTGAGGCGCAGAGCTGACTCAGATGCCTAGAGCAAGGACAGTCTTTCTCCTGCATTGCTCCTTCTCCCACGTCGCGTTGTCCGACTGACTGGGTGAAGTCAAAAATTGCTTGTGCTTTTTTGACTTCTTAAGCTTACCTGAATGACCCGATGATTTGGAGTGGGACGAGGAAAAGTGTTGATGGCTCCGCGAGCGCTCTGGGGACCTTCCTCTCGACCAAGACCAGGAGCAATGCAGAGCCTAATGCCGGGCTCCGAGCAGCTTTAAGGACCACTCCCTCAAAGCCTTCAGGTTCATGGCCCAGCCGTTTGAGTAGGACTTTGGGTCATGTTCCAAGCACCACAAACACACAAGGTGCGGATCACTCACTGACATTACGCGGTGATGGGAGTCGCAGGGCTTGAAGTCATCTTATGAGACTACCTCTCCACACACCAGAAGTAAAAAAACGTTGAAAAAAAGTCAAAAGGCCAGCCAAAAAGTGACTGTAAGAGTAGCTCTCTCCGGATCTGCACATAGGCTGGTGCGGAAAGAAAAGAACTGAGGTCAGTGCGCCGGGGTGGCACCTATGTAGGACTCACGACATCATATCCAGTGACCACAATGGACGCAGAGTCGGCCAATGGTACCTAACTGCACGCAAGGGTACTGCTCAAAGAAATCTCTGAATCCAGACTGATGCCTGGGGGAAATTCTAAGGTAAGGAATCTGCAACTAGAAGTCTCTATCAGACTGTAGACGTGGATGCAGATCATCGTCTCAGAGCACGCTTTGTTAAGAGATGGACACACTAATCCTACCCCATATTAAATCACTTGCAAGGACAGTGTTCTTCAGACAGGTGGATGTGTCACTATCATTATTAGCAAAGATAATGAAAATGTCACTTACCCAGTGTACATCTGTTCGTGGCATCAGTCGCAGTAGATTCGCATGTTCTGCAATAGCTCGCCATCTGGTGTTGGGCCGGAGTGTTACAAGTTGTTTTTCTTCGAAGAAGTCTTTCGAGTCACGGGACCGAGTGACTCCTCCTTTTGTCTCCATTGCGCATGGGCGTCGACTCCATCCTCGATTGTTTTTCCCCGCAGAGGGTGAGGTAGGAGTTGAATTGTAGTAATAGTGCCCATGCAATGGAGTGACTAAGTATGCACTTATTTAAGGTTGAGATGATACATATATAAATAATTGAAGGTAACTTCCAAACTGCTACAGGCTCCCGGGGAGGCGGGTGGGCACATGCGAATCTACTGCGACTGATGCCACGAACAGATGTACACTGGGTAAGTGACATTTTCAGTTCGATGGCATCTGTCGCTGTAGATACGCATGTTCTGCAATAGACTAGTAAGCAGTTATTTCCCCAAAAGCGGTGGATCAGCCTGTAGGAGTGGAAGTAGTCTGAAATAATGTCCTTAATACAGCTTGACCTACTGTGGCTTGTTGTGCGGATAACACGTCTACACAGTAGTGCTTGGTGAATGTGTGAGGCGTAGACCATGTGGCTGCCTTACATATTTCTTGCATTGGGATGTTTCCTAGAAAGGCCATGGTAGCACCTTTTTTTCTGGTTGAGTGTGCCCTTGGTGTAATGGGCAGCTGTCGTTTAGCTTTAAGGTAGCAGATTTGGATGCATTTAACTATCCATCTGGCTATACCTTGTTTTGAAATTGGGTTTCCTGCATGAGGTTTTTGAAATGCAATAAAGAGTTGTTTAGTCTTTCTGATGTTCTTTGTTCTGTCAATGTAATACATTAATGCTCTTTTGACATCTAATGTATGTAGTGCCCTTTCAGCTACGGTATCTGGCTGTGGAAAGAACACCGGAAGTTCCACTGTTTGATTTAGATGGAACGGTGAAATAACCTTTGGCAAAAATTTAGGATTGGTCCTTAGGACGACTTTATTTTTGTGTAGTTGTATAAAAGGTTCCTGTATAGTAAACGCCTGAATCTCGCTTACTCTTCTCAGGGAAGTAATGGCGATGAGAAATGCCACCTTCCAGGTTAGGAACTGTATGTCGCAGGAGTGCATGGGTTCAAAAGGTGGACCCATAAGTCTAGTTAGGACAACATTTAGGTTCCATGAAGGAACAGGTAGTGTTCTTGGTGGTATAATTCTCCTAAGGCCCTCCATGAATGCTTTAATGACTGGTATTTTATATAGGGAAGTTGAATAGGTAGTCTGCAGGTATGCAGATATTGCTGCAAGGTGAATCTTAATGGAAGAGAAAGCTAGGTTAGATTTTTGTAAGTGAAGCAAGTAACCCACTACATGTTCTGGAGTTGTGTGTAATGGTTGTATTTGATTAATATGGCAGTAGCAAACAAACCTCTTCCATTTACTTGCATAGCAGTGCCTGGTGGATGGCCTTCTTGCTTGTTTTATGACTTCCATACATTCTTGGGTAAGTTGTAAGTGCCCGAATTCTAGGATTTCAGGAGCCAGATTGCTAGATTCAGCGATGCTGGATCTGGGTGTCTGATCTTTTGGTTGTGCTGTGTCAACAGATCTGGCCTGTTGGGCAATTTGATGCAGGGTACCACTGATAGGTCTAGCAGCGTTGTGTACCAGGGTTGCCTTGCCCAAGTTGGTGCTATCAATATGAGTTTGAGTTTGCTTTGACTGAGTTTGTTTACCAGGTAAGGAAGGAGAGGGAGAGGAGGAAAAGCGTAAGCAAATATCCCTGACCAGTTCATCCATAGGGCATTGCCTTGGGATTGTTTGTGTGGGTATCTGGATGCGAAGTTTTGGCATTTTGCGTTCTCCCTTGTCGCAAACAAGTCTATCTGAGGTGTTCCCCAGAGTTTGAAATAAGTGTTCAGTATTTGGGGGTGAATTTCCCATTCGTGGACCTGTTGGTGATCTCGAGAGAGATTGTCTGCGAGTTGATTTTGTATCCCTGGTATAAACTGTGCAATTAGGCGAATTTGGTTGTGAATTGCCCAATGCCAAATTTTTTGTGCTAACATGCTTAACTGCGTGGAGTGCGTCCCTCCCTGCTTGTTTAGATAATACATTGTTGTCATGTTGTCTGTTTTGACGAGAATGTATTTGTGAACTATTATTGGTTGGAAAGCTTTTAGTGCTTGAAAAACTGCAAGAAGTTCTAGGTGATTGATATGCAGTTTTGTTTGATGTACGTTCCATTGTCCTTGTATGCTGTGTTGATCGAGGTGTGCTCCCCACCCTGTCATGGAAGCATCTGTTGTTATTACGTATTGTGGCACTGGGTCTTGAAAAGGCCGCCCCTTGTTTAAATTTATGTTGTTCCACCACAGAAGCGAGAGGTAAGTTTGGCGGTCTATTAACACCAGATCTAGAAGGTGACCCTGTGCTTGAGACCACTGTGATGCTAGGCATTGTTGTAAGGGCCTCATGTGCAGTCTTGCGTTTGGGACAATGGCTATGCATGATGACATCATGCCTAGGAGTTGTAATACCATCTTTGCTTGTATCTTTTGTGTTGGATACATGCGTTGTATGATGGTGTTGAAATTTTGAATTCTTTGTGGACTTGGAGTGGCTACTCCCTTTGATGTGTCTATTATGGCTCCCAGGTATTGTTGTACCTTGCGTGGCCGAATCTTGGATTTTGTGAAATTGACGGTGAACCCTAGTTTGAAGAGGGTTTGTATGATATGATTTGTGTGATTTGAGCACTCTATTAACGAATGGGCCTTGATTAGCCAGTCGTCTAGATATGGGAACACATGTATTTGCTGCCTTCTGATGTGTGCAGCGACTACCGCTAGACATTTGGTAAAGACTCTTGGTGCGGTTGTTAATCCGAAAGGCAGTACCTTGAATTGGTAATGTATTCCTTTGAATACAAACCTTAGGTATTTCCTGTGCGATGGGTGAATTGGTATATGGAAATAAGCATCCTTGAGGTCTAAAGTTGCCATGTAGTCGTGCAGCTTTAGCAATGGCAATACTTCTTGTAGTGTGACCATGTGGAAGTGGTCTGATTTGATGAAAGTGTTGACTACTCTGAGGTCTAGGATTGGTCTCAGTGTTTTGTCCTTCTTTGGTATCAGAAAGTACAGTGAGTAAACTCCTGTGTTTATTTGTGTGTTTGGCACTAATTCGATTGCATTCTTTTGCAATAGTGCCTGCACTTCTATCTCTAGGAGATTGGAATGGTGTGTTGTTAAATTTTGTGCTTTTGGTGGTATGTTTGGAGGGAACTGTAGAAATTCTATGCAGTAACCATGTTGGATAATTGCTAGAACCCAAGTGTCTGTAGTGATTTTCTCCCATGCTCTGTAATAATGACCTATTCGTCCCCCCACTGGTGTTGTGTGGAGGGGGTGAGTGACATGTGAGTCACTGTTTAGTAGTAGGGGTTTTGGGGCTTTGGAATCTTCCTCTATTTCGAGGGAATTGCCCTCCTCTATATTGTCCCCGAAAACCTCCTCTATACTGTCCTTGGTAACTGGACGGTGTGGCTTGTGAGGTGCTGGCTTGTGTGCTTTGACCCCGAAACCCCCCTCGAAAGGGCGGTTTACGGAATGAGCTGTAATTCCCTCTGCTCTGCGGGGAGTAGAGTGCGCCCATGGCTTTGGCAGTGTCCGTATCTTTTTTGAGTTTCTCAATCGCTGTGTCCACTTCTGGACCGAACAGTTCTTTTTCATTAAAAGGCATATTGAGAACTGCTTGTTGAATCTCTGGTTTAAATCCAGACGTTCGGAGCCATGCATGCCTTCTGATAGTTACAGATGTATTAATTGTCCGTGCAGCTGTATCTGCAGCGTCCATGGAGGAGCGGATCTGGTTGTTGGAGATGGCCTGTCCCTCCTCAACCACTTGTTTTGCCCTATTTTGGAAGTCTTTGGGCAGATGTTCAATGAGATGTTGCATCTCGTCCCAGTGGGCTCTGTCATAGCGCGCAAGTAGTGCCTGGGAGTTCGCGATGCGCCACTGGTTTGCAGCTTGTGCTGCGACTCTTTTACCAGCTGCATCAAACTTGCGGCTTTCTTTATCTGGGGGTGGTGCATCTCCAGATGTGTGAGAGTTGGCCCTTTTCCTAGCTGCTCCTACAACAACAGAGTCTGGTGGCAGCTGTGTTGTGATGAAAGCCGGGTCTGTAGGAGGCGGCTTATACTTTTTTTCCACCCTTGGTGTGATTGCCCTACTTTTGACCGGGTCCTTAAATATGTCTTTTGCGTGCCGGAGCATACCAGGGAGCATAGGCAGGCTTTGGTAGGAGCTGTGGGTGGAGGAGAGTGTGTTGAACAGGAAATCATCCTCGACCTGTTCTGAGTGGAGGCTTACGTTGTGAAATTGTGCTGCTCTAGCCACCACCTGAGAGTACGCGGTGCTGTCTTCTGGTGGAGATGGTTTTGTAGGGTATGCCTCTGGGCTGTTATCTGACACTGGGGCGTCGTATAGGTCCCATGCGTCCTGGTCTTGGTCACCCTGGCTCATGGTGGTGTGAGCTGGGGAGTGTGATGGCGTTTGTGCTGGTGAAACGTTAATCACGGGCGGAGGAGAGGGTGGTGGTGTAACTCTTTTCACCACTTTTGGTTGTGGTGCTTGTTCCGTCTGGAACTCCAACCTTCTCTTTCTCCTAATGGGGGGAAGGGTGCTTATTTTTCCTGTCCCCTGCTGAATGAAGATACGCTTTTGCGTATGGTCCGCATCCGTTGCTTGTAGCTCTTCCTCAAACCTATGCTTCTGCATTTGGGAGGTTAGCGAGTGCTCTTCTGTATAAGAGCCTGAAGCTGGGTCGCTTGCAGTTTGTTTCGGCGTCGAAACTGTGTCTGCGTGTTTTTTCGGCTCCGAGGTGACTTTTTTCCTTTTCGGGGCCGAAACCTCTCGGCGTCGATCTGTTTCGGTGCCGCTGTCTCGGCGTCGAGCCGTGTCCACACCGGCATCTCGGTGTCGAGGCTTGTCTCCAGCACTTTCTCGGTCCCGAGAAGGCTGCGTGCCGGTGTCTCGACCGGAGTCGGACGATCTCGGCACTGTTTGGGCCTTTTTCGGTGCTGACGGTCGGTCACCGATTTTATGGGTTGAGCCATGGCCTGATGGCAGTGGCGTCCCCTGGGCCTTGTAAATGTTTCTTTGTGTGGTTTTCGACGTCTTACTCACGGTTTGTGTATCGTCGAATCCTTCGGAGTCTGAGTCTTGGATCGAGAAGGTACCTTCCTCTTCCTGTTCCTCGAACTCCCGTCGGGCTGTCGGTGCGGACGCCATTTGAAGTCTTCTGGCTCGACGGTCTCGGAGTGTTTTTCTGGACCGGAACGCACGACAGGCCTCGCAGGTGTCTTCGCTGTGCTCAGGTGACAGGCACAGGTTGCAGACCAAGTGTTGGTCTGTGTAGGGGTATTTATTGTGGCATTTGGGGCAGAAACGGAACGGGGTCCGTTCCATCGGCGTTCTTCAGCACGCGGTCGGGCCGACCAGGCCCCGACGGAGGATCGAAAAATTACCCCGAAGGGCACCGGAGCTCTTCGATCTTCGATGCGGTGTTGAATGTAGGTATGCCGATCCCGTACGCAACAATACCGACGAAAATCTTCCGAAATTAACTATTTTTTCTGTTCCGAAACTCGGAGCGACAGGAACACGTCCGAACCCGATGGCGGAAAAAAAACAATCGAGGATGGAGTCGACGCCCATGCGCAATGGAGACAAAAGGAGGAGTCACTCGGTCCCGTGACTCGAAAGACTTCTTCGAAGAAAAACAACTTGTAACACTCCGGCCCAACACCAGATGGCGAGCTATTGCAGAACATGCGTATCTACAGCGACAGATGCCATCGAACTTAGGTTTTCTCCTCTGTCACCAAACCTGTTTTCCTTCTGGCTGAAATCTTCATGGTTAGTTCCCCATCCCCGTACTATTCCTTCTTTGCTCTATCATCCTCTCAGATGTGTGCCATTCTTTGCCTCAACTACACCTGAATTGCATGTATACTGTGGACTTAAATTCACTTTCCGCCCCTAGGTGACTAACTTATGGCTTAATTGCACACATGTACAGATGTTACCAACATTTTGAACACATGCCCTATGCTAAGTCTTAACCAATCAGTGACAGGCCACACTCTGGAGCTCGTACTATCCACTCTTGAAAATCTCAGTTGCCTCTGGATTACCCAAATCCTGGCCAGATAATGTTTCTCTCTCAGTTTAAGTTTGACTCTGTCATGCCTCTCTAAGTATACTGACCCCTGTACCCTACCACTGGCAGAGCCAGGGATAAAGTCACTCTTTTACATTTTCTATTCCCCTCAATGAGGCTGTCCACCTGTCTCTTAATGGGATTGCCATTTATTTCACTTTTAATGCTTGAACCCCAGCTGAATTAGAGTTACAGGTTTAGAAATGTTAAAGCATAAGCATTTTGTCCTAACGTCTTCTGGTACACGGAGATCCTCAGTATTTTGACCAGTGGCGGCCGGCAGCTTTGGGAGGGGGGCGGGCGGGGCACACACACACACAAACTCATTCTTTCACGCACGCACGCTCATCCATTAACAACATTCATTCCATTCAAACATGCACGGACGCACCAGTCATTTTACAAGATCACACACATTCATTCTTTCACACACGCACGCACATCCATTAACAACACTCATTCCATTCAAACATGCACGCACCAAACATTCATTTTACAAGATCACACACATTCATTCTTTAACACACACACACACACATCCATTAACAACACTCATAACACTCAAACATTCAATGTAAAACATAACACACACACACACACACACACACACACACACACACACTTACCTTTAGCCTCCAGGTCCCAGGAGGGTTGGGACTGCTGCCTTCCCTCATTGGCTGACCGGAGGTCAGCCAATGAGGGAAGGCAGCTGTCCCAGCCTCGTCACAGAGTGGGATGGGGTCAGTGAGACTGCTGACCCCACCCCACTCTGTGACGAAGTGTCACTGATTGACACTCGCTCTGGGCGCTTCAGGGCTTAAACTGAAGCGCCCAGGGAGAGTGTCAATTGGTGACACTTTCCTCGTCACCCAGGGGAGGGCCTCGAGGCACCTTTGCTGGGCCGAGGAGGTCATGCCCATAGGAGCTGTGATCTCCTCAGCCCAGCAAAGTTCAGCTCAGGCCGCCAGGAGTCTGCGCAAATCGCGCATGTCTGCTCCTGGCTGCCTGACCTGAACATGAAGAGTGTCTGTCAGGCTGAACTTTGTTCAGCCTGACAGACACTCTTCATGGGGTGGGGGCGTGGCCCCTCCGCCCTAAAGGACTGGCCGCCACTGATTTTGACAAAGGTTTGTAAAAGAACAAAATGCAACGAAAGGTCAACTATAGTGCCTCATCATAACCCCTGTTTGACTGCCCTAAGGTCCATAAATCTGCACCCAAGAAAGCCTAGGCAGACTATCGAGAGCATGTTTACTGTCCCCAGCTCTCAATTATTTTTGTTAAATCTGGTCAATGAAATTATATTTCAGCCTGTAATATACTACCCTCTCTATTCTGATCTCAGAATGCTTCTGCAAGAAGCTCTCAGATTTCCTCTGTGAAAATTGAGAACATTTGCTTCATTTCCTGTAACACCGACCTTTCTGATCTATTTCAACAAACAATAACCATGTCATCATATACTTAGAAAAATTACTGTGAAACCAAACTTCTAAATATTAAATCCGCTTTACCTCTCAAAACCATGCTCAATCAAAACCTTATGGACTAACATTTGGTAGTTGTCTTCCACAGGCCATTTTGCAGAAACTGTAAAGGCAGTTTGTAATCTCTGATTTAATTTGGAAATTCTACCTGCAAGCTCCAGGTTAAATGACCTTAAAATGTTAGTCTTTAAGCTTTGAAGAAATGTCTATCTCTGCTACCCATTAGCTACTGCAAACCAGTGACTTGGGTGGCAGACATATCACACCTAAATTACAGCAACCCTTCAAATATTCTAAACTCAGCTACCTAAAATGCAGAGGTAAGACTCTCTGGGACTGGGCCACAGGGGCACCTTCTCTAATGACCTGTCTTATCTCCTCTCACTCTTAGACTCCAAAAGAGTTAGTGAACAGCTCCAAGTCAGGTGTCTAAACATTTGAATTGAATGGTGTCCAGCCTTCTTGTAATCCAGTTTATAAAGGAAAATTATTTGACTCCAATCTACCTCTGCTCATCTCCTTAGAATCCCTTCTGTTCACCATGCCCATGCAGGGGCCCACACATTCTCCTACTAACCCCCTGAAGCTTGGTATAGTTGCCATTCGCACTTAGAAACCAAATCAAACTATTTGATCATCCATGTGTAGCTGAAGGCATGAAAGGCTACTCCACTCAAACCTCTGTGGAACAGCCTCAGGATTTTTTCAGTTTTTGCTTCTAGCGCAAGAGTGCTCTTTGGGCACTATTGGGTTTCATAAATTGCATTCAACATGCACATATAAAAGGCTGCTGCGCAGAAAATATTTTGCACAGCAGATCTCCTCAGTCATATGCCAAGACACTCAGTTTTGCTAATATAATGGCTCATGAACTACATGTTTAAAACCATTTTGTGGTTGTGTTTTTTATTTTTTTTTAAATAGTGCAGCTACCCCACAGGATTGGTCTTATCCCTGTGAAGGGAGCTTACCAATCAGACCTTCAGATGGCCACACCCTAGAGCAGGTCCACCGGCCGAGAGCAATAATCCTTCATGTATCATGAAAACCAGCGAGCATCTGCATATATAAACAATGGATAAGATGTGCAGGACTGCAACACAGACTTGTGCTTCCTGGATCGACATTCTGCAGCTACAGGAGACGGTAAACTGATTTGAGTGAGCCACCTCGCGAATGACTGCTTGAGCCTAAGATAGCTGCTATGTGAGGGCCGGCACTCAGCAGTTACATCCCCGAAGCGCTCCTGCCTAGTGCAACGTCAGAGAGCGGTCCGAATGAAGGCGGATTATTGCGCCTCCCTGGTGCAGTGGCACACTATGCTGAACTGAAGAATGGGGTCTGTGCAATTATGGCTGAGGCTAATGGACGACCTTGCAGGGTAGACGTCGTCTGCAGCGAGGCTGCAGCAGCCGAGCGAAGTGCTGACCGAGGGCTGACTGGGAACCTGATGGCACAGGTATGAGAAGGTGGCTAGGGTTCCCCCGTCCTCTCTTTTTTGCTCATTTGGTGGCACGGAAAGGGTCTGCCTGAATAAGAGATGCATGTCACCTGCGTTAACCATCAAAGGGTCAGGGCTAGGGCAGACGTTGATACCCCCAAGATTGTCTCCAGTTGGGGTCAGCCGGCTGCGTCTGACATAAGACATTGTCAACTGAACAGGGACAAGAGCCACATAGACTGGCCTGCTGGTGTGGCCGATTTGCCACATGAACCGAATTGCATGAGTGATGCTTCCCTGAGACACGGAGGTGACTGATATGCTGTGCAGACTGTGCAATAAGGCGCACTGACCATCCCTAGTCACTGTGTGCTGTAAAAGGGATCCTGGGCACAACTACTAGTGCACATCATGACAAAAGCCACAGACCTGTAATAAAGAGGACATTTGCGCTGATTATACTGATAGTTATGTACGTAATATTCACCATGTGATGCCCATATAGCTACTTACTAAGCAACCTTAATGGGCAGTGCACCTGGGCCCTGAAGATCTCCAATCAGTGCAGCTGAGCATGGCCCCAAAGCAACTGACGTCCTGGCATCAGAAGAATTGGTGACTGGGCCAGGAGGGTGCGACTTAGAGAACATCTCTACTTCAGATGAGCATTCAAGCCTACCACACATGATTGGTCTCACTGATTGCTACGTGGCCTTGAAGTGTTAGGAGACCTCCCCACCACTAGCACCAGTGGCGCGATCCAACTCCCAAAATGGGGAAGGCTGATAAGTATCAGGCTTGTCTCACATTCGAAAGTCGTTGCATCACCAGGTCTCAAGTGGACCCTCTGCCCAGCCACTATCAAGATCCCCCCTCCCCCCCACCACTAGATAACACTACTGAACATGTAGCAAAGCCTGCAATCTATTGATGGGAAAAATTACACAATCAATACCCGGATAGACCATATGGCGGCCACACTGGACAAAGAGACTGCCCACCGAACTGCAGAACAACATATCTCCAATACAGAAGATGACCTACAGACCATCTCCAGGAAATGTTCCAATATGGAAAAAGTGCTGGCAGTTATACAGATCAAGAATGAAGACCTGGAGGCCCGGCCCCACCGAAATAATCTCAGAATTCTTAGAGTTCCAAAATCTACTAACACTGGCAAAAAAGGAGCAGTTTGTGGAAACCATGCTCTGTGAACTATTTGATGTGGAGAGTTTGTCATCTATGCTGGTAGTAGAGCATGCACACAGGTCTCGGGGGCCAGGCCCCCTCCAGGAACACTACCACGGCCTATAGTAGCAAAGCTACTCAACTACAGGGACTGAGATGCAGTATCACCACTAGCAATTCAGAAAAATGACTGACACTACCAGGGTAAAGCAGTCGCATTTTTCCCCCGACTTCACTGCAGAGGTGCAAACAGCACACAAGGAATATCTCCCTGTAAAAAAGAAACTGCAGCAGGCAGGTATATCATATGCAATGTTGTACCCCGCTAGACTTCACATTGTGCACAGAGGGGCACAGATGATACTAACCACTTCCAAAGCGGCTCTACCATATGTGAAAATGCTTATCTGGAAATGTCAAGATCAGCAGGAGTCGGAACTCAATGAAACGGACACCTGATTTTCTATTTTCTTTGCATGCAGGCGGCAGGATTGCACAATGCACAGACTCTTCCAAGATAAGTAAATTACTGCACGGACCGCTGCATGTGAGAGTGATATGTGAGGCTTCTTGAGGGGTAGAGCTCTGCTTGACAGGTGGTGAACCATGGTCCCCCACCAGAACACAATATGTAGCTGGTAAACAATTAGTAGTCCCGACCACCTCCACCTCTCAGGAGGTAGTACTGGGCATCTGGCTGCCCCCACCTAAAAGGGAGCACCGTGCATGTATTTCCACAGTTGTGTAGTTATGACTAACATATGTTTTCTGCTACAGGTCACTTGGACTTATTGAATGGGGATGTCTTTGGCATGACTGGAATGCTGAAGTGGAAGGGTGTTTGTTATTTGTTAACCTACCACAGTAGCACTACCACATGCTGTTTTCATGTTCAATGCCATGGAACTAACAGGAAAGTGAGGAATCTGATACAGAATAGGTTACCAAGCTATCTCTCTAGGGAAAGGACGCATAATGCTCTTATCATGTCACGTCCGTGGTATGAATAACCCCAGAAAAACACGACAGGTGATGGGATATTTAGACCGACATCACATACAAATAAATCGTCCTCCTTCAGGAGACTTTACCAAGTCCACTGAAAATTCTGTTGGTGCCCACTTGGCATGTGTTCAGGGGGCTTCATCCTACTACTCCTACTTCAGGGGGGTTCTGCTAATAAAAAATAAATTAAAAAAAGGGGTTTTCCTTTACGCTTTGTTATTCTGCAAATAGAGGATCAAGGGTGCTTCGTGATAGTACAAGGAAGCCTCTATGGCACATTGATTACTCTTGAGTGCCTCATATGGGCCAAACTTGGATGACCCTACATTTTACAAACACATATAATGCAGCCTACATGAGTTTCACTCTTCGGCCATTATATGGGGGAGCGTGCCTGAATACATATTTAGACTAAAAGTTAGACCGGTCAGCCATCAGGAGGGCATAGAAGACAGCAGGATGATTGCCATTTGGATTGCGTACCTTCCATAGGTCAGAAAGAGTATCTATACCTTCTCAGTGTATGGAACATGGTCCAGGCTGGATTACTGGCTGGTGATCAGTGAGGTTAGCACATAGACCACTGAGGTACAACATTTGCCGAGAACATTGTGAGACCATTCACTGGTAAAAATTGTAATGGGACTTGCCACACACTACTACAACATTTACTTGAAGGCTTAGCCCCATGGCACTGTTGGATCCTGTGTTTCGGGAAGATGAGCACACTGCCACCCGTGAAGATTTTAAGCACAATTTAGGCTCTGTGGAGGGGGCAGACACTATTTGGGAAGCCTTTAAGATACCATCAGAGGAGTCTGCATAGGTAAGCAGGCGAGTATATTTAAGTCTATATGCACACAACTTCAGACAGAGTAGAAAATTTGAGACCTGGAAAAGGAATATGCATCCGCACCTAACTACCACACTCTGGGAGGGGATCACAGCATATACTGAGATGGCAGAACAGGAGGTGCAACATCTAAGCACCATGTGGCAAGGTTTTATGGGAGGGGAGTTGCCCGGGCCGCAGTCTGGCGTCAAAGTTGAAAAACCCTTGGGCACACATGCATATTACATCTATACCCTTCCTCTCGGGAGTGACCTATTACGATTCCCCAGCCATCCTGTCTACCTTCCGTCACTTCTACACTCAATTATGACACACACACCAACATTTGAGACATAAGTTGCTACATATCTAGAGGACATAGCATTGGCATGACTGTCCCCTGAACAAAGCGAACACCTCATACAACCTCTCACTGTGGAGTAGGTGAGGGGGGCTATCCATATGCTGCTTAATGGCAAGACTCCCAGCATGGACGGACTGAAGCAAATTCTATAAAGAATTTGCCGATATTCTGGCACCACACCTGCATGCAGTGTATGAGGAAGCATACCATAAAGAGCAGCTGCCCCTTCCCTCAGCTTCATCTTTACCCTACTCAGACCAGATAAACCAGCACACAAATACGCTTCCTACAAGCCACTGTTCTTAATTAACAGAGACGCTAAACTCCTGGCAAAAAGCTTGGCTACCAGAATACAACTGCTACTTTCCAACAAGGTTTTGCTGGACCAATCCAGCTTCACTCCTAATTGCTCCACAGCACACAATCTACGCACTATCTTTGCACTGTTACACTACTTAAACCCCTCTGGCAGCATCTAATAAGACTGCTGCTGCATGCACAAAGCATTTGACCTACAGACTGGATATGCATGTTCTCAATCCTCCACCGTATGGGAATGATCCAGGCCTTCCTTCGGTGGGTGTGCTTGTTACATACTGACACAAGGGAGTGAGTGAGGGTCAATGGATATATTTCTGCCACAGGCTATTCACAGAGGTACAAGACAGGGGTGTCCACTGTCTCCGATCTTATTTGCCTTGGCTCTGGAACCCCTAGCATTTTTGGTCAGACAGCGCCATGCAGCGGCTGCCCTGCAGTTTCAACAATGTCCCCTCGCTATATTGCTATATGCTGAGGATATGGTGATATATATCCGTCACCCACAAGTGCATCTGACACTGGTAATACTGCAATATGTACAGTTTGAATTCTACTCTGGCCTAAGTATAAATTGGACGAAATATACTGTGCTTCCCTTGACCACATCCACAGTGCTTTATGAGCTGGATGTCCCGCAGGAGTGGAGTTCAGCTGGGGGTCTGGATACATAGGGAACCTGACTTAGTGGTCCGGTATAATTATGGTAGGGCGGTCTCAAGCCTGGAGGAACAAGTGGTTCGATGGTCCTGACTTCCCTCATCACTGGCTGACAGGACAGCGATAATGAAAATGGTAATCCTGCCCAATTTCCTTTATGTCTCCATTTACTACCCATCGCTCTGAAACAGCACTTCTTCAAAACACTTAGGTCACATATGGTAACATTGGCCTGGGAGGGTAAACAGCCTAGAATAAATTGGGACATGCTTACATTACCATATGACCAGGGTGACTTTGGAGCCCCGGATTTGTACGTCTATTATCCATTGGCTTTACTCCCTGCCTTACATGCCACACCTTCAGATAGAAAACAACGATACCCTGCCTATTCTGCTTACTGCACCCATCCCACATAGGAGGCCAGAAAGACTGCGAGAAGAAATTAACAGTATTAATTGCACCATGAGGGTGCGGAGGAGGCTGGGTGCTAGACCCAATCAGCTCCTGCTATACACCCAGCACTTCCCCAAAGATATCACCCAGACATCTTAGTTATCCAGAAATGAATGCCAATTACCCTACTTGCAGAACAGCCAATCGGTGATCTTTATCCCAAAGGGACATTTGTGACATTAGAGGATCTGCCACAAACACGAGGGAAGTCACCGCTCCTGACATTCACCTCTCAGACTTTGAGCAGCTGTCCGTGCACCATACCCCCAATTCCCTCATTAACCACCAACTCTTACTGCACTGCAAACACTAATTACAAATACCATGCGCAAACAACTAATCACCAAATTGTACAGTGCTTCACAGCGCAATAAACAGGTTATCACTAATATAGCTTTAGAGAAATAGAATGTCGTTCTAGATACCCGTTTAAGCTCAGAAGACTGGGATTTCTGCTGTGTGCTCACAGAAATACTTACTTCTAACGTTAACCTGAGAATCATCCACTTTAAATTCCTGCACCAAAGGTATTACACACTCATGTACAATAGTTCAAATATGGTCTGTGAGCGGATGCTCGATGTGGAGTCGATGATGTAGATTTTGTACATCTTGCATGGCAGTGCCCCTCCAAAAGGCAATACTGGGAACAAGTGGTGGCCGCCCTGACAATTATGGTGCTTCAGGCTGTGGGATGCTCCCCTCAGATGTGTCTGATAGGATTGATTTAGTGGCTACAGCCGGCAAACCGCAAGCTGGTGGCAGTGGCACTCCTGATAGCAACGAGGAGGGTGGCAATGTACTGGGGAACAAACGTGCGTTTAAACGGGCCTGATGGTTGGAGGATATGACTATTGTCAAACAACTTGAAATATATGCTGAGAGCTGCCAAAACCATAATTACCTAAAGACATATGGGGCCCGCTTACAGCCTACTTACTGTCTAGGACACAGGAACCGGAGGCTTGAATGCAGAAATATGGTGCTGTGAGGATATAGAAACATATAGGGCTAGTACGGCCCACGAGTGGCATACAACGTAACTGTTCAATGTTTTATGTGTACAGCTTGTGAACGTGGTGCTCTTTTCCCTTTTACACTGTGAAGTTGTTAAAATCAATATTTTTTTTTTTTTTTTAAGTTTCTTTAAAAGAGAATGCCTTGCTAAAGCATGTTTTGTGACCTATCAGTAACCCCAACACACCCACACGTCTAGGCTGAGGCAAGGAGAGTGGTTAGCTTTCTCAAATTTTTCCTAAACTTTTTGTCTGTTTCACAAAGCTACTATTTCTAGTTGAAGCCATTTTGGCCTTAGCACTTGTTAGCCTTTGAAAGTTCAGGTTCGATGATCCTCAAGCTTGAGGAGGCTCTGTGATTCAAACCCTCCCCTTAGTCGGTTTCAAAATCCAAAACTTTGCTGTTGTAGACTCTGCAACAATAAGGCTGAAAATTTCTACTCCAAGAGGCTGAAAATTCCTGTTCAACTTGGGCTAGAACGTGGAGGGTTTGATTCACTGAGGTACCTGGGTTATTAATCAACTTACAATATTCTAGGGCTACAACAAACACACACTTGGAGTCTTATTCCAGCAATAAACGAGGAAAAGCTTGTGGCCCTGATCATGTATGCCCTTATTACATACAGCTGATGTGATAGGTTCCATCTGCACCCCATGTGGCCCCTAAATTCAAATCAAAGATGTGCAATTTATCATCCCCAGGTGAAACCAGAACCTAGAGCAACTAAGCTTAGTTTATTTAGATCTTTTTCTAAACGGAAGGTCATCTTCATCAGTTGTATTCTACTCCATTATTGCACTTTGTGAATGGGTCGGCAAGGCAGTAATCACAATACGTACTTGTGGGATATCTGCCATAAAGGCTCAAGCGAATCAGGTTCATTTTTCAATGTACTGGTTAATCCACTAATGAAGAGCAGCATGTGATTGTACACTGGCTGAATCTTTGGGCAACGGAGACCTTCATGGGGCCTGGGCACTTCTGCTTTTCAGGTTTTTGGTTTCTTGATTTGTTGCATTTGCAGAACAAGAAGATATACGAAGTCGGAGCTCCTGTTTATCTGGTTACTGATTGAGATCTGATACATACTCCTCATCAGACTCCGTTTCAGGAACATGGTTCTGGAAGCCATGTGGATTTCACTGTGTGATGTCTTCACCCAAACATTTGCCTGGAACCCAACAGGTAATACCTGTAAAAGATATTGGCACTCACTGAATGTATTTAGTAATGGCGACATTTACAAAGCACAGACAGAACCACTTGGCAAACAACGCACTGTAGTAACATGAAAAATAACTGCAGCATAGGCAGATAGGAAGAGAAACTGGACATAAAGATATGTTCATCTCTGGAGGTCTCCAGTCTTGCTGCTACTGAAGTATGAAAGCACCAATGCTTGTGCTGCGTTCTGGAAGTCTAAAGGCTCGAGTTGTGAGCAGGTGCAGCTTAAAGTGTGATGAAAATCAGGCTTTTACTTCGGTTCTAAGAAACCGACTAGGAGTCCTAACATCCTAGTCGACCAACTACAAAACGTATGCTACAACGGTCGAAGGAGTTCTTTAATTATTTCAGTTTAACAACCATGAATTGGGGGGTGGGGCTTCGGGTGGTGCTCTGGGTCACTGTTTCCCAGGCGTGGTTAACTTTGTTATTAGCTATTCTGAATCAATTGGCCAAAATGTAATGATTTTGTCCACTTTTTTTTTTTAATGCAGTCTGAAGGGTGTCCATATGAATAACTAAGTGTATGTTGACTATAATACTTGTTTATTCCAATTTCAATAATAGGAATTTACGATTAAAAGCTGGACCTATAGCAAGCTTTACGTAAATGGCTCTACAGAATCACTCAAGTTCCCTACATGCCAGTAGCCCGAGACACCTTAAAGTTACGAGAACAGCTACAGGCAATTCCTAGGGACAGGGCCGGCCTTCACGCTGGCGATGCCATGTGCGACAATGTTTTTTGGCACCCTCTCAATGACTACCTCAGCCACAGATTCCCTCACTACTACCCTCCAACAGTGGCTCCTCATGTCTCCATAACCACTCTTTCGGGTGCATTTAATTAGGTTTGGGGCGCCACCCATTCCAATGTAGGGTGTCAGAGCCCTTTACATCGCACACAAGTTACACAGAGCATCAGTGTGTAAATCAATGTATAAGAAATTATACATAAGACACAGCATTACGAGATCTAGGAGTCACATGTCATCCAGATTGGTAGGCTGTATTGATTAAGAGTGCTTGGTCTGAAGAAACACAAATATAGAATTTAAGATGTAACACTATGGCTGGGGGTTATCTTTAATAATAAGAATTGATTTATACTCAAATGAACCCTTATTTGCAACATTAGGATAATGAAAGACTGGGGGAAAAAATAACGCTCCAGCCTATATCTTGCGGAAATGCATGCAGTTCTTTTATAACACTTAATAGTTTAATGCTCTATATTAGGATTTTAACTTATAAACTGCAAGTAACAAAAGGATCTCTGACAAAAGCAGTAACTCGCTGGCTTATCTGCATTATATGTACTTTGTGATCTACATGGTCTTTGCAGGAGGCATATTAACCACCTGCGCTGCCTTAAAAATTCCACTACAGAAAACTCCCAACTCTCTCCAGGCAGAATAGTAATTACCAGAGTTATCTTGACATTTATTGTTGCCTGAAACTTAGTGGCGGCAAGGAACGCAGCAGTAGGGACTTTTAAAACTATAATATACTTTCAAATAGGGCACCCCATCCCAAAGTCAGCACCCGGTGCGGTGGCACCGGTCGCACCGCCCTCGAGCCTGCCCAGGCTAGGTACAGCTACAGGCTATGCAGAGCCCACAGCTATACGCTGTGGCGGTTTAGACTTCACTCATCATATCGAGGCATGTCACTCTGCCCAAGACAGATGAGCCACTGAGCAGGAAGCTGTTAAGTAGGCTGAATAACCAGCTATTAAGCAAACTACTGGTTAGGCTAGCTAGGCACAGTTGGCCTGGCAATAGGCAAAATGAGAGGCAGAGTGACCAGGAACATGTGAAGCAAACCCACTAGCAACATGAGGAGTTAGATGAAAGGAAGACTGTACAAGAGCGAAGTGACTTGGTGATGTTAATGAGTGTAAATGATGCGCGGCTAGGAAAGGAGTCAAAAGAAGTCAAGTTTGGAATTTCCAGCTGTCGATTCGCCGAAACAAAAAGCAAGCGCCCGTTGCTGACAAGTTCATAGAGACGTTACTAAATGGACAGCTGCAGAGAGAACAGCAGCCATACAAATCACCAGCAGTCTGGGAGCTGCTCGTGAACAAGGCTGCGTGCGACCAGGCTCTTGCCAACAAAAACTGCGCATGCACCAACT
Source organism: Pleurodeles waltl (assembly GCF_031143425.1). Taxonomy (NCBI): domain Eukaryota; kingdom Metazoa; phylum Chordata; class Amphibia; order Caudata; family Salamandridae; genus Pleurodeles; species Pleurodeles waltl. The sequence goes on from NC_090448.1 coordinate 455,479,315, forward strand.
GATTCTGCAACACAATTCAAAGCTAAAGTTTCACCGTTTCAATGTGCAAAAATATTTTGCACACTTACGCATAGTTAAAATATGGTTTTAGAATTCCTGAATTATGTTAATTAATAACAGTAAAACGGTATGAACATGGACAGCAGACGTATAGGCAAGAGTACGATGCTGTTTTCTGTTTTTTTTTTTTAATATCGATTATTTAGTTGCGTGAAAACCCCGCCCAAAAACTCATTAAAGTGCTGTATGAAAAGGAAATTCATTAAGATACAACTCATTTAAAAATCAAAACTAAAATACTGCATTAAGATAAACAAGCACTTGCAAAGTAGAACAGGTTTGACGTTGGAGTGGTGACTGCACACATGCACAAACATGATAAAGCCATGAATCCATTGTTTTAGACCATATATTCCGACAATGTTGGCCCAAGGAATTAGGACCATCCATCTCCCCAGGGAGCAATACGCCTCTATGACATTTAGCAGCAGTGAGTCCGAATAAACCCAAGGAATAATTTCAATTAATGCCATCGTGCGGCAAAAAACCTTACTGGCTCCAGCAGTAATGAGTGCCAGTGGGGCCATTAAGCTGTCATGGAATGCGACTCCATTAAAATCGGAGAGACCACTGGGCTAGCCAGAAAAGTTCCAGCTCAAGATTTACAGTGATCTAACGAGAAGCCACTAGCCAAATACCAATCAAGACTGGTATGTTAATGAAGTTTGACAAACTTTATTCCATCACGGTTGCTTAAGAGCTGCGCATGCGCCACTATGCTGGATTCCATTATTACTTTCAATGACGTGCATATTATTTGTTTCAATAACAGCTGGATGATATCTTCTTCAGTTGCATTCAGTATTAGGAATTGAAACCCAAGTTAAAAAGGTTCCATTCCGTTACTCGGGGGGCAGTGCTGGCTGATGGACAAATCACTGTTTACCTTTCATGAAGAGACTGATAGAAGTCAAGTATGAGAGCGTTATGTAGTACACACTTAAGGTAAACACATTTACACAGGATTATTTTAAAATAACAAAAAACAGAAAAGCACATTTGTTGACAGTTCATGTTTAAATTACAGCGGTCACAATAAGTAAATGGTGATGTAAGAATGACCGCTATCTGAAATGTAAGCTCACATGGAACAAGCAAACACAAATTGTTTGTCTGTTTAAGGACTAATCGCCTTTTCCTCATCATCATCATCATCCTAGTCATTACCGTCATGATCTCTGCCTCGTCAGGGGTATAGCTATCACCTACACACTTAAAATAAATACACCTTAAACGTATCCACTTGGTTGGACCTAGGTGGCTTCTCCTCTTTCTGTTGCTATAAAGGAAGGAAAGGAGGGACTACCTCTGTGTTTTGTTTCTGTCCTAGAGTGGTTAACTATGCTTCACCCATGCGGTTAGGGTAGGTTTGGTTTTATCATCAGGATGTTAACATACAGGTAATTACCTTTTACTTCCAAGGGAGACAGGCCTGACATAGTGGCCTCCCTCTTCCATCTGCCGTATTAGGTCCTGTCGAGCTACTAGGGGACGTGGAGGAAGATAATGAAAGTTGCTAGACCACCACACCCGATTTCAATATAGTGGTGGTCCCTTCGTTGCCTTGAAAAAATGAATGCAGTAGAGTTCCCTGTTCCAAAAGGGAAGGTGGCAGACTGCGCAGAGAAAGGGCCCCAGTAGGGGAAAGTATGTGGCGGTAGATTCCACTCTAGAAGAATCCCCCATACTTTCAAGGAGAACCATGACAGCCTTCCTCCCGTAGACGCAGAGCAGCAGTAGGGCACTTTTCAGGCTATAGAGGGTCCTTATCCCTAAAAGAAAGACCAGCCTGTCTATCTCCCCATCCACGATACAGATGCCTCCGAGAAAGAGGCTGACAACAAAGGAAGAGATGGCTGAAGTAATCCAACACTTACAGGATAATTATTCTTCGACTATTTTTTCTGTGGAGCAGAAAGAAGCCTCATTTTATCTGCTGTATGGTAGGAAGCAACAAGGCTGTCATTGCTCAAGGCCATAAAGAAGTCCTTTCCAGGGAACTGACAGATGTGGAAAAGACTAGTTTCCCCACATTCCTGGCTAGGATGTAGTTTTTTAATGAGTTTCGTGAGAAATTTGCAGCAGCTGTTAAAATAGACTATTCAAAGATAGGCACGTCACAACAGGAAGCCATCAGGTCTGAGGATGTAGCGCTTGCTGATTCAGTGGATTCGAAAATTAAAGATGCAAAAAAAAAAAAAAAAAAAAAAAGAGTCTATAATGCATCACATTTTTCTGTAAGGCTGGAACATACGCCTTACAGTCCCCGCTGTAAGGTCTGAATCTTTGGCAGCAGAGATGCAGCAGAGATTAGACTGTAGAAACAGTCTTTCTACAATGGAACACCAGATCAGATTTTAACCTCTACCTCACAACTGTTTTGGTGGACTAAATCCTGTGGTGTCTGCATCAAATCTGCAGTAGCTGTCAAAAAGCATACTTGGATGGGGGCTTGGAGGCTGAATATATGGATAGTTCCTGTAAAGACATCTACCTGTTAATGGTTTAAAGCTTTTTGGTTCACTACTTGAGGACCTTGACAAGAGTTCAGTGGAGGACCATAAACTGTTTGCCCCCATTCATACTCTTCTTGGGGCAAACTTATCCGGTATTCGATTGGTACTCCTACAGCACCAAAAACTGCTTTCAAACAGGGAAGGTCTCTAACCTGACAAGATCTAGCTGTAAACTCATCTCTAATTCCACCCAAATTCTTCGAACTCCTGACTATGCTGAGAAGGTGGCAGAGAGGCTGAATTTCTTAAAGACTTGGCAGTGTGTAGTGCCAGGTGCTTGGGTTTTTCAAATATACAAGGCAGTCTATTCACATGACATTCCAGGAGAATCTGGAGTAATATTCTTTCAAAACCATCCCCTTGTTGCTCATTGAGTCTTCAGGGCTGGTTCCTGGGCTTCAGGAAGCTTTTGTCCCATCATGGCCTTAAAAGGTTAATGCTTTTCTTCCACAGCAGATTCAAATCAGTAATAATGCAAAATATTTCTACCTTATATCTCTATGGAGAGGGCTCTCTAGTTCATCCAGGGTCTCAAAAGTTTCTTTGAATATGTGCAATGGGCCCCCACTGTCGGTTCCGAATTTTCCAACTTGCTCTGGTGTGCACTGTGGGGTGCCCTCCCCTAAGTGTTCACCAACCTTACTGGCCCCTTTGGTGGGTAATAATAACTCTCTGCGATTGTTTGTTTTTTTCCTATTTGAACGAATGGCTAATCTGTGCTACTTTCTCTAAGGGTGCGGAAGCCATCCAGAAGACCTGCAAAACACTAAGGAGGCACACATTTCTTCTGAACAGAAATAAGTCCGATCTGATGCCAGCACTACATCTTCGGTTCACAGAGGCTCTTTTCCAGACAACTTTGGAAGGAGTGACGTATGCCCTTCAAAAACAGGAAATGCTGATCTCATTTTACAGCTCTTGTTCAGGGTCCCCAAAGCCCCTGTCTGACAGTGGTTCAGAGTCCATGGGAACATGACATTTCTCGGTTTCTAGTTCTTTGGGCTCAACTGAATATTTATCCTCTGGTGAGCCATCTGTTTTTTTTGTTTTAAACCTAGTTGATGGTACTTCACAGTTTCGCAAACACTTCAGTGGTTGCTGGATACTGAACGTCTGTCCAAAACTATCATTCATGCTCGGCCTCTGGTGTTTACAACAAATGACGGCGATATTGGGTGGGGAGTCACATGAACATTTCAAAGGAAGAGTTGGGATCTTCTTCCAAATAGCTGGGTGCAGTCTTCGACCCATCTATCCATTGCCAGTCTAACCCAGAAGCAGGCTCTTTTGATACACTCAGGACATCGAATCTTACATAAATCTATGCAGCTAGTTAAAAGGGAGCTGGGCGTAAGTTAATTTTATGTTTCTATCAGTGATTTATCTACATACTTTTTGGGTATGTACTACATTTTTTACCATTAGCTTGTGGACGTCCTCAAAATGTACAGACTGGGAGACTAAGTATAATGAAAATAAACGAATAAGTAATGCTTTGATTACTTACTAGTTATCTTCATTACTTCAAGCCCTAATCTTCCTTGTCACAGTACTGCCTTCCCTCCTATTAGGGACATGGTGAATTTGGGGGAAAGTAAAAAATTTTTAAAGGGGGGCTGTTTTTGCCTGGATGTCAGGAAGGGACAGTTTAGTCCAATCTATCTGGGAACAGAAAGAAAAGTCGCCTAGGTCCAACTAAGTAGATATGTTTACAGTGCTTTCCTATCTGAACAGTGTAGGTGAAAGCTGCACCAATGACTAGGTAGGACTCATGATGTAAGGAATGCAACAAGGAATACTAGTATGAGGAGTAATGAAGATCACTGGTAAATAATCCAAGCAAGACCAGGCAACAAATGGTCAGTAGGGAAACATTTTGAATGGAGTGGTTGAAGTACAGTGGTAAGGAAGGAATGTGGTTAGGAGATTGGGGATCTTCGACACAGTGGAGTGGCATGAGACTCAAGAGGCAGAGTGTGCCATAGATAGATGAAAGAGAGGGAGAAAAGGGCTGTCTTTCATCCATGATTTCCAGAATAGGTTAAATGTCAGTGACCTCAGAAATATATTCTGATGTTTTTGGTGATTTAGAGGACTGTTCATCATATGTCTTTGAGCTCTGCTTTAATTGGAACAAAAGTCCTTGTTCTTCTGTGTATGAATACTTTTTCGGCTCCGAAGTTTGCAATTTTTTTGGCTCCAAGACAGGACGTCGAGGTTTTGACTCCGAAGAGTGTGGACGCCGGCTCGGTTCGGAAGTGGAGCTTTTGGTGGATTTGCTCGACTCTGGTATCGAAGTTAGTGTGGCCTTTTTCAGCGCCGAACCCGAAGGTCGGTTGCTGAATATTTTCTTTCGGGTCGAACCATAGCTCTCTGGCAGTGGTGCACCCAAGGCCTTTGATGTTTTTTTAGGAGTGGGCGTAGAGGCAGTCGTACTCACATGCTGACCCGCAGTGATGAGTTGGCTATCCTACTCAGAGTCTTGTTCGGAGTCGGTGTCCTGAATGGAAACTGCAGTCTGGGCCTGTTCTTCCTCTACGGTGGCAATGTATTCTTCAACGCCATTTCCAGTCTTTTGGCTCTCCGTTCACGCAGTGTCTTCTTGGATCGGAACGACCAACAGGCTTCACAGTTGTCTTCTCGGTGATCGGGAGAGAGACAGATTACATACCAGGTGTTGGTCTGTGTACGGAAATTTTGCTTGGCATCGAGGACAGAATCGGAATGGAGTCCGATCCATCAGGCTTTAGCGTGGTAGGGCCAAACAGGCCAGAGTTTGGCGCTCGGGCCCAAAAGGGTGTAATCTGGTTTTGAATGGTACTATTGGCTATACTACAGATGGAAACGTGATCGAAACAAAACTGACGGTCAAAGAAAATTATCGAAAGTTTCCGAATCTAAAATCTCAGAGCGAGAAGAAACACGTCCGATCCCGACAGCAGAAATAAAACAATCTAACAAAGGAGTCGAGGCCCATGCGCACAATGACCGAGAGGAGGAGTCACTCGATCCTGTGAATCGAAAAAAGACTTCTTAGGAGAAAAATAACTTGTAACGCTCCGAGCCCAACACTAGATGGCGGAAGCTATGCATTGCATGTGTATCAGCTACACATGCCATTGAACGAACACACACACACACACACACACACACACACACACACACACACACACACACACACACACACACACACACACACACACACACACACACACACACACACACACACACACACACACACACACACACACACACACACACACACACACACACACACACACACACACACACACACACACACACACACACACACACACACACACACACACACACACACACACACACACACACACACACACACACACACACACACACACACACACACACACACACACACACACACACACACACACACACACACACACACACACACACACACACACACACACACACACACACACACACACACACACACACACACACACACACACCTTTCAGTAAGCCCCAATCAATTATTGGCTTATGTGAATCAGCCTCTTCCAACCACTGGCTTAAATCATTTGCAATTGTATTTTAGTTCAACCCAAAGCAGTATTTTGTGATTATCTCATGGTGGCTATCTGGTGTGTCATTTCCCCTCCAATCAAGTGCTTTTGCTGAAATGTACAAGGGAATATTTTACATTAAAAAGTACACACTTTTTGCCAATAACTTCTTTTTCTCATACATGCTGCATTTTCTTTTACTGCAGCTGACAATTTTTAAAAAAAAATGTTTTTGGCATGAATCTAGTGCATGCCTTGTCCCACCATGTGTCGCTCATATCTCACAAATATTCATTGACCTTGTACTGAACGGGCCCTCCCTGAATAAGTGGGTAGCTACCTGCCCCATAAGGGCTTTAGGGCCCTGAGTTAAGCCCCTGCCTTGATGCATATGATAGTTTTCATCATATTTGTTAATGAACCCTTGAGACAACTGACTGTCACTGTTGCAGTTGGACTGGTAGCGTGGAAGGCGGTGGGAATGTTTATGGACATCATTATAGTTTTGAGATGCAACATTTGTAGAAATTACAAGGCTAAGGCATATGCACAGTGTGTGTTTGTCACACGTATTTTACACTGAAAGGGTCATGCCCCCACTCTCGATGGCTGAAGAAACACAGCTGGCACCCATGTGGCCTGGCACAGTTCCGGCCTTTTTCACATTGTTAAATCATTAACTATGTAAAGGCTTTTCCCTGTGGCAGTGCCAGGCCACTGGCAGAAGGAAATGGCAAATCAGTGCCAACCAGATGTCTGTCATCACTTTACTCACAATAACTCCCCCTCCGAGTACATCTGTCTATCCTTTACGTTGACTGACCATTACTTGAGCCTGTGTAAATCACCTGTATAAGTACAGGGCCCACCACTATGGATGCACGTTCAATTGAAGGTCAGCGTAATGGGAGTGCACGCTTGAAGCAACACCTGCAGGCTTGTGCTTAGCAAGGAACAGAGGCAGAGGTAGAAATTATGATTTTTTTGTTTTTAAGCTTAAAACAAAATCAAACCAAGGGGCGCACCACAAGAAGAAATAAGAAAATATTTTCCATTTTGCCATATAACATTTCCTCGTTATGGGTTTTCTCACTTCCCTCAATACTGCCAACGACTTTTCTAGTAATTTCTTGTGGCCAAATTTTAAGTTTTCATGAGCCATGCCGTCTGTTTGAAATATTCGGGGTCTAGGTGTAGCACCTTCCCATCTTCCATTGATAGATCTTGACGCATTAGTAATCTTTGGAATTTTCCCTGAGCTAGTTGTACTATTTCCAAAAACCACATTTGTCTTGCCCATAACGGTGCAATTAAGATCAAGGTCAGGGACTCATTTTGCATTTGTTGATAACCCTGTGTAGCAGTGGAATTGGAGAAAACACATACCAAATGTCCCTGACCAGTTTATCAAAAGGGCATTCCCTTGAGAGCGAGGATGTGGTCGCTTCGAGGCAAGGTTTTGGTCTTTTGCATTCACAGTAGTTGCAAACAGATCTATTGTTGGTGTGCCCCACATCTTGAAAATCTTCTGTAGCACATTCTGATTGAGCTCCAATTTGTGTGAGCAAGAAGCCTGTCTGCTTAGTTTGTCTGCCTCACCATTATCCTTTCCTGGTAGATGTATTGCCTGTATTTCTATGTTCTTCTGAATTGCCCATATCCAGAGTTGCTGGGCTAATCTAATAGGGGGGGCTGGGGGGGAGTAGGGGGGAATTGAACCCCCCAACCCCGCAATTAGATGATGTAAAACATTGACGTTGTACGGTCTGTCTGAATTAATATCGTCTTTCCTGAATGTGTTTCTGGAACGCTTTCAAAGCGGGAAAAACAGTCTTTAATTCCAGGTGACTGATGTGTTGTACTGCGGCCGGATTCCTCCAGATTCCCCATATTTTCAGTGTGTCCATATGAGCTCTCCATTCCATATGTGATGCATCTGTGGATATTGTTACTGAGGGAGTAGGCTGATGAAAGTCTTCCCCATGTAATGTTTTCTCTGTTGAACCACACAATTTTCTCCAGCACCTTCTGCGTGACAACCACTTGATCTTCCCAACTCCCTGTCATATGTGACCATTGGTTTTGGAGCCACTCCTGTATTGGACTCATGTGCAGTCTCACATATGGAATCAAGGCAATGCATGGCGCCATCTTTCCCAACAGTCTCCCAAAAGTCCTTGCTGTCCGGGCTTGCCCTTCGGGTAACAGTGAACCTCCTCCAAAAGGGACTGAGTCACCTTCTCGTTGGGAAACGCCTTCCCCAGGATTGTATTTAATCTTGCTCCCAAGAATCCTTCTCCAGCTCTGGGGAGGACTTATCCAAGTTTAATGAAATCCCCAGGTAATATAATGCTTTCAACACAACTTGAAAGTTCTGCCTGCACTTTTGTTAGGAGTGTGCCCTCACTAATCAGTCGTCGAGATATGGATATACATGAATACCCATTCTTCTGAGGGGTTCTGCTAATGCCGCCAGGCATTTTGTGAACACTCTTGTGGCCGACTTTATTCCGAAGGATAGAACCTTGAATTGATAATATCTTTTGTTGATCACAAACCACAGATATTTTTTGTGTTTTGCATTCATTGGAATATGTAAATATGCATCTTTTAAGTCTATTGTTGCTATAAAATCTCCTGTCTGCAACTGCTGAATTACTTCCTGTAAGGCTGTCATTTTGAACATTATGGCCCTTATGAATTTGTTGATGAACCTGGACTGGACGTAGAGATCCATCTACCTTTGCAATTAAAAAATAATTGAGTAATTTCCCTCGTGGAGTTCCTCAATTGGGACTTGTTCTATTGCACCCAGTGTTTACTCTGCTCTAGTTTGTCTAACAGTTCTGTGACTTCCTTAAGGAGTCGATATTTTTCCACCTTTGAATGATTCCTCCTCTTTGGACCTGTTGGTGGAGGGAGCTTGTCTAGTTCTATGCAATATCCATGTTGTATTAAATGTAATAACCATTTGTCTTAAGTTATTTTCCTCCAATCCTGAAGAAAGTTTTTTAATTTTCCACCCCCTGGTGATTTGTGAAGATAATGTGAGTGTATGACGTCTTTTAACTTTGATAGATTTGTGGATGTTATAGTTTCCGTAATACAGTCATTTATTGGATGGGGTTGTACTTCCTCTTGTAGATTTTCCTCATCCTCTAAGTCTACCTCGAAAGGATCTCCTTCCTTGCAGTAGTTGATATTGCCAGCTTTGCTGAGGTGCAGTTGTCAGAGTACTTGCTGTGGAATCCCTGGTGAGAATTCCCTGCCTGAAATGTGCCTTCTGAGCTCAGCCTTCTCAAAAAGAAGGATTTCCTTCACATTCCTCCTCTAAATTGTAAAGCCCTTATGGACTTTGCTGTCTCATTGTCTTTTTGGAGTTGATTGAGGTTTTCATCAACCGTATTCCTAAATAATTGCTGACCAATACAAGGGTATTTATTATATTCACCTGGACCTCTGGCTTAAATCCTGAAATTCGAAGCCATGAATGGCACCTTAAGGTAACCCCCCCAACATCATTTGAGGACTAGAAGGGTCTGCTGCATTCAACACAGACTTTAAACGGGCGCTGGCTATATTCTTCCTGCTTTCCACCAGATGAGCAGCCATCTTTTTGTATTGCTCTGGGGGATGTTTCACTAGATCTCCTATATCTGCCCACTGCTGGTGTGTGCCTGTAGGGTGATGGAGTTTGCAATGCGCCACTAGTTAGCCCCACTCCTCTATCCTGTGGCCCATTAGTTCCATCCTTTTACTTTCTTTGTCTTGGGGCGGCCCAGAAGTTGGTAGGATATTCGCCCTTTTGCTAGCTGTAGCCGTAATAATGGAATCAGCTGGAACAGTATATTTAATGTACACTGGGACTATAGATGAAAATGTTTATTTTTTTTCTCAGCTCTTGGTGCGACTGCTCTGCAGGTGGACGGTTCTTTTAACACTTCCCTGCCCTGAGCCAGAATACTTGGCAGCGTAGGTAGGTACTGATTTTTTGCCTGGCTAGGCAAAAGTGTCTCCAAAAGAAAGCATGCTTCAGGTTAGTCCTCTTCCACTCGCACATTACATTTGTCTGCAGCGTTTTCGATTATCATGTAGTGAATACCAATGTCATCTGGGGGAGAGGGCTTGAGTGGATAAGATTCCACTTCTTTCTCTGGTGACTCCCCTTCTAAGTCTTCTCACTGCATTTCGATGTATTCACCTTCCTCTGAAGGTTGATCTAATGTTGTTTCTTCCTCCTCTGTATAAAAGATTTCCTCATCTTCTTCCTGAGGCTCTGGTGTTAGTGGGAGGGTGAATGTCCTCAACCCCAGTCTTCCCCACCACCTTAGTCCGCAAAGTTTTCTGTGGAATTCAGAAACTGCTTAAGACATTGTTGAAAACCTTCTGTTTCTGAACTAAAAAGGACATTTCTGCCTCGAGCCTGAAGATGGCGACCGAAGGTGAGAACATCCAGAGGTAGTGCGACAATGTCACAAAGACACCAAATGGAGGTTCCGTTGACGCCACCAACAAACAAGAGTAAAAAAAAAAAAAAGACACTTTTTTGCTTTTAAAAGAAATAGTAGAAATCCCAGACAAACACTAGATGGCAGAATGATGCACAGCATGTGAATCCAGAAACGATTCACACTGCAAAACAAAAAGCATACAGATGGTGCTCTTAATTCTTAAAAGCATACCAATTATATTACATTGTTTTGTTTGCTTGAAAGAAGCAAAACAAACTAAATAAAAGCCACCTTTGTTGTCAGATTAAGATCAAGCACTGAACATGCAATTCAGTCAGGAAGAGACTCTGCACTTACCTCACACTGACTTACTTTAAAAATCACAATACAACACCATTACACTCTGGATAGATCTTTACTTTTGGGTACGGAGACAGCACAGTTTCAGAGTATTTTTTCACAAGGCACCTAAAAATACTTGGTGCAAAAAAAAAAATATATATATATATATATATATTTTAAATCTGTACCTTTCTCTTCATCTCATGGCTGATGTGGCGTTTGCCCAGTACATATGAGAGTTTAGACAGTGCAGCTTCAGGCGTCATGTCCCCTCCTGGAATTACTCCAGCATCAGTGAGAACCTGCAGTTTACAAGGGAGAAATGTAGGTCACAAATGTAACATAGGTCAGTATAAGAGACCTTTAATATTCTGATAGTACTTACACCTTTAGGAATAGAGGGAAAACCTGTTTTAAATGTGATCCAATTTCATGCAACACTGAAAAAATAAGGTGTATAATATCTTACGTTGCTTCCAAGTATTCATGTCTACTCTAAATTAGAGGTAGAATCTGAAGGATGTCAATTTTAGACATGCTAGTCTAGTCTACTACCCAAATCTTGCCCAAGTATTGCCTACTCTACTGCTGTCAAATATGCCAGCCTTCTGTCAAATACTGTTCCAATTGCGGCACCTCACCCTTTCGGTTAATTACTTTTCCAATAAGAGTTTCAGCTGGATATTACCAATAATGTCACAATGTATGGCCTCTCCTAGGTTATCTGTCCTGACCACGGCAGCAGTGACTCGCGAGTGCTGTGGAATCCTACTCCTAGTCTTGCCCAGCGCCCCCTTCCCCTTAGGATACTGCACCCCAAAAAACAAGTTTTCACGGCACTCCATTTTATTTGACAAATATCAGCCAAACAGTTCCTGTACGTCCAATGGTTTCCAGCTGTTTGGATTGTTTTCATTATCTCATATGTGCGCTCTTTAAAACTGTAAGGTGTGGGTTGCATTGCTGTGAAATGCTCCACACCAGAAAGTGTTGTTAAAGTGGAGAGGTGGAGAGTAGCAAATGCCAAATGTTTTACATCAGCTCTTCAACACCTTCAACAGGTAACTCCCTTTACAGCATTTCTAAATGTGCATCTCAGGATTAGCAGGGTTTTTACACACAACTCTGATTTGTTTTCATGTTCAACCAGGATGAAGTACAGTCGCATGGCAGGATCATCAACTGCAGTAGCTTCCTAACCCAACCTGCAGTAAATTGAAATAGTGCTTAATAAACCAAGCTCTAAAGAAGTTTTTGTTTGTTAACTAAAATTCAAAAATGGAAGTCTTGGATTCAGCTTACAATGGTACTAGAATCTTAGTTTACCATGGAGTCTGGTAAAATCAAAAATGTCCCTTTTATAGACTGTCAATCAGAGCTCCAAACCAAGGGCCATATGTACGAAAGCTTTTTCCCATAGAAACAGAATGGGAAAAATCCTTTTGTACATCTGGCCCCAAATGACTAATATGTATGAGAAAACCACTTGCAATGGCTTTAATAACACTAAAATATAAAGAAAGTGAACACATTTTTAAAGGCAATATTCTTAAAACTGTTATATATGTGTGTGTGCAAGGGAGTGATAAAGGCCTCTGTAGTTATGGTGAAGAGTGTGACAATGCCAAAATATGTTTGATAGACTACCAATAACGTTAGCCCCATCTGGCAAACCTGCATCACTTTAAAAACAATGCAAAATTGGATCTCATTATGAATTAAAATGGTGAAAGTCATGTTTGAGGACAACATCTATAACATTACAAACTTGAAATTATGCAAAATATAATAAAAAAAAAAAGAACTGAAAAAAACAAATCAATGGATAAAACTAAGGTGAAATACATTTTTATAGCATTCATAATTATACAACTGGACCAAACTTACTAGCAAAATAAAAAAAATGCAATATACCCATAGGTCAGAGGTGACATTGCCACAACTGTTGTGTATTTTATGTATTCAGTGAAACGAAATAGTCAAATAGAGGTTATGGTTCTCTACCAAGAAGACACACTAACCCCAGCTGGAACAAATATTGCATTGTCAATATGAAAAGTTAAATTGACGGGATACTATGATTAAGTCCAAACCTTAAATGCTACTGAGGTTTATCAGTAGTTATCCAACTACAGTCACAAAGCCCTTTTCCCCACCCAGGTAATGATTATGTCGCCATTAAATACATCATACAAGGAATCAGTGTTGCTGAGGTGGTGCTCAGGCACTTCAAATGGCATGTGCGTCCTATTTGTCTGCACCCTCACAAGTAAAGACGGACTATTCCTTTCACTTACACTGCAGGCATACAATAATGAAGTCCAAGATCATGCAGAGATAGTCGCTTTCTGAGTTAACAAAATTATATACAACCCCTGGAGCCAAACCGTAAAATGACTGAAAGGCAGGAGATGTTTGGTAAAGGGTGTGTGTGTGTTTTCTCGTGTTTTTTTCCACTCTCTCTTTTATATTTAATTGAGACCATAAAGTAATTACTTGCTGTGCAACCATTTAGCAAACCTCAATGCATTGAAATCTTTTCATCAGACGTATTGTAAGAATGGATATTTTAAAATCTACATAATTGGCACTGCTTAATTGTATCATTTTCCAATATGTAAAGCAGTTAATAAAACAAATAAAATAAAGTATGCAATCTTACCAGAGAACCAGACCCTTCCTTAACCAAAGATATTTCAGTAAATATTATGACTTTTGTAAAGATAAACTTCATCTGCTGCCCACAGTGCCCAGAGGGTATAATTTGCAGCCGTAATAAAAAAAAAATCACAGAGACCTTTGTGCAGTACTTTTGCATACAGGTCAGTGCAGGGCATTTCCTGTGGTCAGGCCCACTGGTAAGTGATTTCATGGGAAAACCACTGCCATACACAGCACACAATACCCTTCGCAAATTGTTTGCAGGATACAGAAGGTTTTATAAAGTTCCATTTCCACATAGTTCTGAGGCCCTTAGCCTGAATTGCTGCATCAGTTTGCATGTGAATGAAGAAAGTTTAAGATAATTTTCAACAAGGTCTTCTATAAAAGTGATTATATATAGTAATTATTAATGGAGTTCTTTCATATCTCATTGTCAGCATGATGCTTAGGTTTCCCAAAGAGGTTAAAATAATCTACTCCCAACATACAACATAAATTGCATTGCAGATGATGCTACAATTAGATAAGGGTTTACTGTTCAAACTTCCACACCTTTCCAGTAGCATATGACTGACTAACACAGCCTAGTAAACACTGGGTGCAGTTTACAATCAATACGCCTCGGTCTGTGGCATCCTTCAGTGCTTGAAGAAGATCCAGTCTATTGTCTGGTGCATTTCCAGCGCCATATGTTTCCAGTACAATTCCTTCCATCGGAGGCTGAAGAAATGCTTTCACCTGTTCAAGACAGAAAGAAGTAATTAAAAATATACAATAATAAAAAATAAAAAAATAGTACTGTAATCATGAATCTACAGATTTGTCCAACGACTAGGGCAAAAAGGAAGAAATAAGTGGAAGGAAAATGGTCAAACTGTTGAAACATGGAAACACATGAATAATGCAGCCACTTCCAGATCTCAACTTTTGCACAACACAGCTGAGTTGTGAAATTCAGTTAAAAAAAAAAAAATTGCATCTCCTTTTATTTATCTCAATGACTTCTTTAATTAAGAATATTCAGTATTTGGCATCTAGAGGCATCGCAATGACAAGTATTTTTTTCTGTCCAACCTACCAGTATTCATACTAGTGTGTATGTGTGCATTTTACTCTAATATAAATGTTAAGTCCCAAGTTTTTAACTACCTAAAAGATACATCCTTGACAAATTACATCAGAGGGCCGCATCCCGATTATTTTGAACTCGGACATGCCATTACTTCAATAATGCAATAAGGAATATGACTTTTGCAGTAGTTGTACCACATATACATTAAAAGTAGTACAATCCTTTCTTCGCCCAGGTCCCAGAAACCCCCATCTGGGTCAGAGCATGGTTTCCTCCTTCTGAAAAGGGGGTTGGGGGTCTTTTTGCCATTATGACCACCTCCCTCTAACCTCAACAAATGAGGCATGTGCGAAGGAGACAAATTTCTACTTTCCTAGCAACCTTTATTTAGCACCAAGCAGAAGTGTTCCATGCAGCAGTATCAGATTTGGTCCCTGATGTTTGAAATACAGACATACAGACATTACCCCCCTATTAATCTTACATCTAATGCCATTCCAGGTCAACATCTATAGTCATTTCCCCTTTAGGCAAGCAAACAAGGAGTGTACCTGGCCCCATTGTAGGAAAAAAAAAAAATGAGGTTAAACAACCCCTTATACTTCCCCATCTTCCATACAATGGCATCCTAAATCTCTCCATGTAGGAAAGGTCTCATCTTTCCTCAACTTCCAATATTTACTTGTGCCGTAAAAACACAACTCAATTATCACCACATGTATAATCATAACATGGAATAGTAGTAATGAGCGAACTTGCTCACTACTGCACCAAGCAATTACAGCAGATACCATATAAACACCCCATGGGAGTTAGTTGCAGTCATTGTCCAGCCTTTTTATTTTTAGGAAGGGTTAGTTTTTTTTGTTGGTGACTTTGCCTGTTAATTTTCTGAACATGAACCACTGTCTTCCAGTTCTAGTCTCATCTCTTCTTTGAGTGGTCCTACTAATGAGGCAGCTGGGAAATGTAGTATATTGTCTAACTGCCTCGTGCTCATCTTCCAAGCATTTGTGTTTTCCCACTAATTTGTTATACAGTGGGA
The DNA here is from genome assembly GCF_031143425.1 of Pleurodeles waltl. Taxonomy (NCBI): domain Eukaryota; kingdom Metazoa; phylum Chordata; class Amphibia; order Caudata; family Salamandridae; genus Pleurodeles; species Pleurodeles waltl. Next base: position 455,495,010 of record NC_090448.1, read on the forward strand.
AAACATGGCATACAAGGAGTGCAGCACAGTGTCCCAGTAACCGAGTAACCTCTCAAAGACTGGACATGGAGAAGCTTTCAGCTGAGAGCTGGGTCTGTTGTCTGTAGATGGTTGGTTATACGTTGAGAAGGGTTATGAGTGGCTTGCTTGTGCTTAAGGCTCTAGTTTCCCAATAATTGCTCAGGTCGTCCTCAACTATTCATCCTTCTGGTATTCCCGCTATCCTTTAGTTATTTCAGAAGGCACAACACTCTACGTCATTCACCCTTCATTTGATGGACAGGGAGGTCACAGCAGTTGTTGAACAGCTGCGGAGTATTTTTAGAATGTTCACCCCCGATATGCATCCCTCAGCAAAGCAAAACACCACATTCCAGAGGTAAGAGAGCAACATTGATACCTACTTCAACAACCTTGGTTTCCAGCACTGACCTCATGTCACTGATTGCCTGTAGGATTAGGTCTGTGGCTAAGGAGGCAATTGCAGAGGCTTTGATCATTCAAGTCTATGCTCTGACATGTGTTCCTGATCGTTTGGCCCATGACAGTTTAGTGTATTACATCCCTTCCCTGAGGAGGAGATGTGGACTAGCATGTAGAGCTGAAGATTTTAGAATCAGGAAAAGAGGTTTTCATCCCAGCTTCCGCTCAGTATTGTCCGATTTTGGTTCTCATGTAAAGTGTTTGATGGTTATGATTTATTGTAAATGTACAATTATATATGGAAAGTTTTGCTCAAGCATATTTTATGGCTTATCGATTATGACAATTATATGTATATGCAAAACAAAGTTGTCCTCCGGACAAAAGTGCACTCTCAACAGGTTGCAGTTTATTTAGGAAATCAGCAAAGGCAGTAACATTCAAAGAATTCTTTACACATTTTCCAGGCCTTATGTATTTCAGACATCTCGTCCTTCGTCACAGGCCAAATGCTTGGGTTGAGCAAATGATTGCAGGCACCTGAGTACTTGATTAAATGCTCTGGTGAGTTACACAATGCATCCTGGTAGTGGTAGTCCTGCACATTTATATTACATCTTTAGTAGACAATCATTTCTGTCTTGGTAGGTTGCTGCAGCCAAACACACATTAAAAGCACATTTGAAAACCTTAGTAGGCGAATTCAAAGCACAGTTACCAAGTTTTGCTGAAATTATTCCATCCTGTTGCTCTTTGTAGGACGATGAAGTAAAGTCACATAGACCTGCCTTCTATCTGCTGTGGTGCTGCTTTCACGGCTGGACAAGACATTTATTATGTGCAAAACAAAGCTGTCCTCCGGACAAAAGTGCACTCTCAACAGGTTGCAGTTTATTTTGGAAATCAGCAAAGCCAGTAGCATTCAAAGAATTCTTTACACATTTTCCAGGCCTTACGCGTTTCAGACATCTCGTCCTTGGTCACAGGCCAAATGCTTGGGTTGAACAAATGATTGCAGGCATCTGATCAAATGGTCTGGTGAGTTACACAATTCATCATGGTAGTGGTAATCCTGCACATTTATATTACATCTTTAGTTTACAATCATTTCTGCCTTGGTAGGCTGCTGCAGCCAAACATACATTGAAGCATACTTAAAAACCTTAGTAGGCGAATTCAAAGCACAGTTACCAGGTTTTGCTGAAATTATTCCATCCTGATTTTTGCTCTTTGTATGACGATGTAGTAAAGTCACACAGACAACATGTGAGTTTGGAGGAAAATGAAAAATGGTCTAAACACATTTTCTGGACAAGATCTATTGATGATATTCGTGTAATATGGGATGGTCCAGAGGTAATGTTACATGACTTTTTTGGATTGGATACCTAACAAGGAGTTTAATTTGAGTTGTACACATAAAATACACAGGCAAACCATGCAATTCTTGGATGTGGTGATCACAGTGAAAGGGGGTTCTCTTCAGACCAGTCTTTTTAGGAAAAGTACGGCAGGGAACAGTATCTTACATGCTCATAGCCATTTTCCACCTAAACTAAAGTGGAGTATCCCTTTTGGGGAACTACTTAGTGCCAAAAGAAATTGCAGCTTGTCCCAGAGTTTCCAGTGGGAATAAATGAATATGATTGGGAGATTTAAATCCAGGGGATAACCAACAAAAGTTATTAAGGATGCCTGCCAGAAGGTGGCAAGGGTACAAAGGGAGAGTCTACTAGTTCCCAAAGGCAAGAAGGGAAATGAGAACACCCTGAGATGTATCACTATGTATAGTGCCTATTCGGATCAAGTGATGAAAAGTTTAAAACAATATTGGCTCTTGTAAGAAAAGATAGGGTGATTGGAAAAATTGTAAGTCCTTACCCTAGAATAACATACAGGAAAAGTAGATCCCTTCAGGGCATGTTGGTACATAGTTATTTAAATAAGAATAGAGAGACTTTCTTAGGTAGTCAGAGCTTCTACAAATGTTCCAGATGTAAGGCTTGCAAAAACAGTGTGAATTGCAAAACGTATATGTTACCTACAGGTAAAGAAGTTAAGATTAATAAATTCTTAAACTGTAATTCTGATTCTGCAATATATGTAACCGGTTGCCCATGTGGGCTCTGATATGTGGGGAGTACAATCTTTCCAACGAAAAAACGAATTTTGGAACATTGGTGAGCAATTAGAAATAATGATGTAAACTATCCGGTGGCACGTCATTGAGGCCAGGTACATGGAAGGCAAATTGACAAAATGTCGTTTTTTGGAATTGATAGGGTGCTGCTAACCCAGAGGGGGGTGACAGGGAACAGGTCCTTCGAAAAATTGAATCAGAGTGGATGAGTAAATTTATGTTCATATTGGTTAAATTTGATAATTTGCCAATATTGTCACAGTAACTTTACTCTATTTTGTATTGGGGTCTCTGAAACCACGCTATGACAGGTGGCTTGCATCAAAGTAGTTAGGTCATACCCCTGAGAATATTTACAAAGTTATATTATATTAAAGCACCAATTTCATAAGAAATGATTTTGTGTAAATGATGGAATGGTGTAACAACATTGATTGTAAGAAGTGATAATATGTAATGAATGGATGTACCAATTTTCAATATAATTATTATTGATTATAGGATGGGATAATACTGTGGGTCATTTGGCATCTCATTTTTTAATATTAACAAGGGAAATGGAATCGTTTTAAAATAAGGGTAATACCTATATTGCAATAATAGGATGGCACAAAGCATTAACAGGTTAATTTGATTAGGAAATGGAGTAACGTAAAATTAGATACAGCAACAAAATGAACATCCATTTGTTTATATCCTGAACATCCATTTGTTTATATCCTGATTCGGTTGTTTTTTAATATTATGATGGACTGGTATAGTATTTCTTTGTCATTTATGTTTCTTTTATGTTTAGTAAACCAAATAGTATATTTTCTAGGGGGGGATGGGGCCTCTGTAAAAGGATTGGGCTAGGAAGAAGACCGTAATGGTTGAAACGCGTAATCATCGATGAAAGCTGATACACTGCTACTAAAAAGCTATTAAAGAACTATTGCAGTTGTCTGGAGTGCCAGAGTTCTATTTTCCACATTATGTGACATATTGACGGGTCCTGTGCCTTTTTTTTACCCCCCCCCCCAACAAAAATAGACAATGGAGGGAATGCTGAACCCAGCTATATGCAAATCAGTCTTGACCTGGCTCCCCATGAGAACAGTCCAGCCCGAACTGCCGGAATCTGTCCCTTCCTGGACTGGATTCAAGCTTCCTGGGACCGGATTCAGGGTATCAGCCCTCATGAGTCAGGCTAGCTTGAATTCAGTGGCACAGTGAGCACATGACCCATGTCTGGGCACACCCATTCCACTTAAGCCAACAAAAGCTAAAAGAACAGATGATGGACAGAATGCTGAACAATGGAAACATTCCATCCGCCCCCCGCCGCCACAGATCAAGGTTTATTCAGTTGTTTTTTGCTCACCACACAACCCTACGTAAATCAGCCTTGACCCTACTCCACATGGGAACAGTCCAACTCGAACTGCATGGCCAGGTCCTCCCCGGACAGGAAACCAGCATTCTGGGATCTGTTTTGTTATAGTTAGGATAGTGTTTCCATAGAAAATGCATTTTTGTGTTGCTAAAAAGTTGTATCCTGTTTGATGAATCTTCATGAAAATGGCCAAAAAAGTGCTCCTTTTTGAGTAGTTGCACATGGAAAGTGTTGGGATGATCTGTCAAGCAAGGGCCGAGAAAAATAGGGGTAGGTGTCCCAAAACACATTTTCCCCATTCATTTTTCCATAGGAACTTTAGACACTGCTAAAGCCCAAACCACTGTGTTTTACAACACATTTGACAGAAAGCTTAATCTTGGTCAAGAAATAGTGCTTTTGTGTTTTGCACCAAATTCGGAGGAATACGGTCTTTTCTGGCAGTGCACAGCAGGGAATTACATTTATGTGTGGTAATTAAATATTATTTAATGTTAAAAAAAAGCTAGAAATTCACTGAAATAAACAAAGGTAAATGTAACGTTCTAGTTCGGTGAAATGCTCAGTAACAACGTTACGTTTTAAACAACAACAAAAAATTACAAAAAAGTGAAATTCACAAGTTATGGTGTTACTTGCACAGTTGCCGTACACAGCTAATTACCCAACATATTCCATCACTCAGGACATCTTATGACATCATTGATAATATCACTGCAACATTTGCAGTGAAACTGTTGATGAGAGAACTGTGCATAGTGGGGGTGCCAGTTAGTATTTCCTTAGGGAATGGGATAGAGTTACTTGAGATAAATATTACTGGTGAATTACAGTGGTTTGTAGAGTTTAAAACATTATGCTGTTACTGAATATTTCACCTATGTTATTTTTACCTTTGTTTTTCAGTGATATATATATATATGTCACTTACCCAGTGTATATCTGTTCGTGGCATGTAGTACTGCAGATTCACATGCTATGCATAGCTTCCGCTATCTGCTGTTGGGCTCGGAGTTTTACAAGTTGTTTTTCTTCGAAGAATTCTTTTCAGAGTCACAGGATCGAGTGACTCCTTCCCTCGGTCATACTGCGCATGGGCATCAACTCCATTGTAAGATTGTTTTCCCGCAAAAGGGTGTAGGAAGGAGTGGTAGAGTGTAAGAATATAAATATTGTATTAAATTAGTAAGTAGAAAATAGATGTCCATGCAAATGTAAATTTATCTACATATTTACAAATGATAAAACTAACGACTACAGGCTTCCGGGGGCAAGGGAGGGTGTATGTGAACCTGCAGCACTACATGCCACGAACAGATGTACACTGGGTAAGTGACGTTTTCCGTTCTATGGCATGTGTAGCTGCAGATACACATGCTATGTATAGACTACAAAGCAGTTAATCCTCCCCAAAATTAGCAGTGGCTAACCTGTAGGAGTTGAAGTTGTTTGAATTAATGTTCTTAAGACAGCTTGGCCAACATTGGCCTGTTGCTTTGAAAATACATCTACACAATAATGCTTTGTAAATGTATGAGGAGAAGACCATGTGGCCACATTACATATATCAGCCATTGGTAGGTTTCCTAAGAACGCCATAGATACACCTTTCTTTCTAGTAGAATGTGCTCTAGGTGTGATCAAAAGTTGTCTTTTTGCTTTAATGTAACATGTTTGTATGCATGTAACAATCCATCTAGCTAATCCTTGTTTAGAGATAGGATTGTCTTTATGTGGTTGCTGAAAAGCAACAAAAAGTTGTTCTGTTTTCCTAAAATCTTTTGTTCTACCTATATAGTACATTGAGCTCTTTTGCGGTCAAGAGTATGAAGGGCTCTTTCTGCAACTGAGTCTGGCTGTGGAAAGAAGACTGGCAATTCCACTGTTTGGTTTATGTGAAAAGGTGATACTACTTTTGGTAGAAATTTGGGATTTGTCGTAAGTACAAATTTATGTTTGTGCACTTGGAAAAAAGGTTCTTCAAGAGTGAATGCTTCTATTTCACTAACTCTTCGTAATGAAGTAATAGCTACCAGGAAGGCAACTTTCCATGTTAAAAAAGTAATCTGACAAGAACGCATGGGTTCAAAAGGTGGGCCCATGAGTCTGGTAAGTATGATATTTAGATTCCAAGTAGGAGCAGGTGGTGTTCTAGGTGGAATAATACGTTTTAATCCATCCATGAAGGCTTTTATAACTGGAACTCTGAATAGAGAAATGTGTTGAATAGTCTGGAAGTATGCTGCTATTGCAGTAAGATGACTTTTAATGGATGAGAAAGCTAGATTTGATGTTTGCAAATGAAGTAGATAGCATACAATATCTTGTATTGATGCTATAAGTAGATCAGTATTTTTAGATAGACAGTAGTAAACAAATCTTTTCCATTTTTCAGCATAACATTGTCTAGTGGTAGCCTGTTGGCGCACTTCCATACAATCCAATGGAAGTTTTAGGTATCCAAACTCTGACTTCATGAGCCAAATCGTTAAGTTGAGAGCACTGGGGTTTGGATGCCTGATTTGACCTTTGATTTGTGTTAACAAATCCGGTCTGTTTGAAAATTTGGAGTGAGGTACTACCGTCAGGTCTTGGAGCTTGGTGTACCAATGTTGTCGTGCCCACGTTGGGGCTAGGAGTATCATGGTGAGAGATGTCTGACGTAGTTTGTCGACCAGAAAGGGAAGGAGTGGGAGAGGGGGAAAAGTGTAAGCAAATATCCCTCACTAACTGATCCATAGAGCATTGCCCTTGGATAGGGGATGTGGGTGTCTGGATGCGAAGTTTTGGCATTTTGTGTTTTGGCTTGTTGCAAATAAGTCTATTTCTGGTGTTCCCCACTTTTGAAAGTACTTTTGAAGTACCTGAAAGTGAACCTCCCATTCATGTGTCTGTTGGTGGTTCCTGCTTAGGAGATTCGCTAACTGATTGTGTATTCCTGGAATGTATTCTGCTAATAGATGAATGTGATTGTGAATTGCCCATTTCCATATTGTCTGGGGTAAAAGGGACAGTTGAGATGAATGTGCCGTGCCTTGTTTCCTCAGGTAATACACGGTCATCATGTTGTCTGTTTTTATCAGAACAATCTTGTGGTTTGAGAAGGGGCGAAATGCTTTTAGGGCAAGGAACACAGCTAATAATTCTAAATGGTTTATGTGAACATTTCTTTGTTTGGAATCCCATTCCCCTTCAATGGTAAAGTTGTTGAGATGAGCTCCCCAACCTTTCATTGATGCATCTGTTGTTATTGTGGTCTGACTAACAGGGTCTTGAAAAGACTGCCCCTTCATTAAATCACTGAGATTCCACCATTGAAGGGACGTGTGCGTTTGGCGGTCCATCAACACTAGATCTTGCAATTGACCCTGTGCAGGACACCATTGTTGATAGAGGAATTGTTGTAAAGGCCTCATATGGAGTATTGCATGCAGTACTATTGCTATGCAAGATACCATAATTCCTAGAATTCTCATGATAAATTTTAGTGTATTGTTGATTTGGCTGTATTTGTGGTATGAGATTTTGGAAAGCCTGTATCCTTTGTGTATTTGGATATGCTAGGGCTTTTTGTGTATTTAAAATAGCACCTAGGTAAGGTTGTACTTGTGCTGGTTGAAGATGAGATTTCTGGTAATTGAGAGTGAATCCTAGTGTATGTAGGGTCTCTATTAAGTACTGAGTGTGTTGTTGGCATTGTTTAAAATTGCTTGACTTTTTTCAGCCAATCGTCTAGATATGGAAAGACATGAATACGTTGCCTTCTTAGGTAGGCTGCCCCTACTGCTAGACATTTTGTGGACACTCTTGGAGCCGTTATGCCGAATGGCAGAACTTTGAACTGATAATGTTTTCCAGTTATGATGAACCTGAGGTATTTTCTGTGAGCTGGATGGATGGGTATATGTAAATACGCATCTTTGAGGTCTAACGCAGTTGTGTAATCTTGTTTTTGTAGTAGTGGAATTACGTCCTGCAGAGTTAACATGTGAAAGTGTTCTGACAGGGTGTATAGATTCAGACATCTGACATCTAGGATGGGCCTGAGAGTGCCATCCTTTTTGGGGACAATCTGTGGTAACGTGGGGGAATATTTGGAGCGGTAGAAATCAGTTCTAGGCAATAGCCATTGTGGATAATTGACAAAACCCAAAGGTCTGTAGTGATGTTTTGCCAATGAGAGTGGAATTGCTGTAGTCTCTCCCCCCCCCCCCCCCCACAGGAGATGGGTGGGGTTGAGGGATGATAAATAAGTCACTGGATGGTGTAGTGGCTTGCTTAGAGGTTTGGAACTTGCCTCGGTTTCTAAAATATTGGCCCCTGTAAGACCCTCTAAATCCCCCTCTCCGATATTGTTGCTGCTGCTGTCCCTGCTCTGCCTGGGAGGTAGAGGCTTCAGAGGATTGTGGTTTGAATCCTCCCCTAAATTGTTGCCTGCAAAAGGAGGCTCCATACGGTGTTGTGTATAATGCTCCCATTGCTATGGCAGTGTCTGAGTCTTTCTTCAGTTTTTCCTTTGGTCATATCGACCTCAGGACCAAACAAATGTTTTTTGTCTAAAGGCATGTTAAGTACTCCCTGTTGAATTTCTGGTTTAAAACCAGAAAAACATAGCCATGCATGCCTTCTTATAGTAATGGCAGTATTGACACTTCTGGTTGCTGTGTCCGCAGCATCAAGGGCAGCCCTTATCTGATTATTGCTTATTGCCTGACCCTCTTCTACAATCTGCTGTGCCCTTTTCTGATGTTCCTTTGGGAGGTGCTGTAGAAGTTCCTGCATCTCATCCCAGTGGGCTCTATAGTATCTGGCTAGAAGTGCTTGCGAATTAGCAATTCGCCATTGATTGGCTGCCTGTGTGGCCACTCTCTTGCCAGCAGCATCAAATTTCCTACTCTCCTTATCAAGGGGAGGAGCATACCCTGAGGACTGGCTACTAGCCCTCTTTCTAGCTGCACTCACTACCACTGAATCTGGAGGAACGTGGTGTGTGATGTAATCGGGGTTTGTAGGACCATGTTTGTATTTTTTGTCACTACGCGGAGCAATTACTCTAGCTTTGACTGGCTCACTAACAATTTGGTCTGCATGTCTGACCATTCCAGGTAACATGGGAAGGCACTGATAGCTAGAGTGGGTGGAGGATAGAGTGTTAAACATGAAATCCTCTTCTAGGGGTTCAGTGTGCATAAGCACCCCATGGTAAGCAGCTGCCCTGGAAACAAGCTGCTTTATGCAGTAGTGCCCTCTGGTGGAGAAGGGTTGGAGGGGTATAAATCTGGGCCATTATCCGGAAGAGGATCTGGGTCATATAGATCCCAAGGATCCACTGTATCTCCATGTGAGTACTGTGAATGCGTTGGTGAAGGCAACGGTGGTGGGCTAGTGGGTGGAGGTGAAAAACAAAGCTGCAGTGAATGAGGAGGAGAAGTAGAGGCAGGTACTGGCTTCTCCTTCTGCTTATACATTTTTGCTGGTGGTTGAGCAGTGTCTGAAAAGCCAGCTTCTTTTTGGTTTTCAGAGGAGGTGCAGTAACAATTCTGCCAGTCTTTGTGGATGTTGATTCTGGATAGTCTTTCATCCATAACCTCCAAGATAGGCTGAATCTCAGTGTCCTCATCAGAAGGTCTGTAAGATTCCTGCAGTGATTTCGAACTCTGTTTGAGATGGCTCGAAAGTCCTGGAGAAGATTTTTGGGGTTCTGAAGATTGAAGCTTTTACGGTCCCGCAAATTGGGTCAGTTGTTTCGGCTCTGAAGCAGGGCATCGACTCGGAGGAGTGAGGACGCTTATTTGAGTCCGAGGCAGAACTCTTCACAGATTTACTAGACTCCGATTTCGAGGGAGGAGTGGCCTTTTTTGGCGCCCAACTGGAAGGTCGGTCGACGATAGTCTTTTTTCGGGTTGAAACATGGGCGCTCTGGTAGTGGTGTACCCAAGGCCTTCAATGTTTTTTTTTTTAATACATGGGTGTAGGGGTAGACGTACTCACGTGCTGTCCAGCAGTGATAGGCCTATCTTCTTCTGATTCTTGTTCAGAGTCGATGTCTCAGATTGAGACTGCTGTCTGTGCCTGTTCTTCTTCCAAGACGTTGAGATGTTTTGTACTTTGACACCATCTTTAACCTTCTGGTTCTCCGATCACGCAAGGACTTCTTGGATCGAAACAATCGACAGGCCTCACAATCTTCTTCTTTATGATCGGGAGAAAGACAGATTACAACCAGGTGTCGGTCTGTGTAGGGAAACTTTGCGTGGCACGGAGGGCAGAATCAAAATGGAGTCCGATCCATCAGGCTTCCACGTGGTAGGCCCGAACAGGCACGAGTCGGGCGCATGCGTCCAGAAGTGCGCCATCTAGATTCCGACGGTACTATTGGTTCGAGGCTAGATGGAAATGCGATTGAAACAATACCGCAGATTAAAGGGGTTTTCTACAGTTTCCGAATTGAAATCTTGGAGCAAGAGGAAACACGTCCGAACCAGACAGCGGAAAGAAAACAATGAGTCGATGCCAATGTGCAGCATGGCCGAGAGGAGAAGTCATTCGATCCAGTGACTCAGAAAAGACTTCCTCGAAGAAAAACCAACTCGTAACATTCTGAGCCCAACACCAGATGGTGGAAGCTATGCATATCACGTGTATCTGCAGCGACACATGCCATCGAACACACACACATATATATATATATACATACACATACTATATAAGCTTATGCAATACCCCTATAGTCACACAGCACTTACACACATGAAAAAAATATTGTTACAAACATAAAGGTACTTTATTATAGTAACACAAATTCTAAAATACTCTATAGGCAATACCCCAACTGGAGGTAGGTAAACACGCTATTATATACACATTAGCAATCAGTAATTAGCATAGAAACCAATAGGCATTGGTAAAAAGCAATAGCAAATAGGGAGGACCAAACCATATACTAAACAAGTAGAATGGGAAAGGCAGTCCCCCACCCAAGGAAGTGGAATCAGTAGAGGGGGGCTGGAAGAACTAGGATCCCTAAGAGGCGAGTATCAGAGTGACCCCCAGCGACCAGGAGAGCAGAGGTAAGTACCTGGTTTTCCCTAAAACCAACAGGGGTACTTTGAAGGGGATTGTGCAAGACCCACACAAGACTGGAAGACCCCAAAGGTATATCCTGACAGAAGAGGACCTGCAAAGGAAGGGGACCAGGTCTAGTTTGTAATGGAGTGTTTGTTTGTGGCAGGAGTCCCACCTACTCTTCTGTGGATGCAGGACTAGGTCGTCTGAATGAAAAAGATCAGCAGTGCAGCACAGGAGCAGAAGGAGTCCCAGAAGTGATGCAATTGATGCAAGTGATGTCTCACGCCGGCAGTCGTAATGCAGTCAGTCAGTAGTGCTGGAAAACCACCAACAAGCCTTGGCAAATGCAAGAGTTGGTGAGGAAGGTTTTGCAAGGCTGAAGAGGACCAGCAAGGTCCAGGGGGACTCAACCCAAGAAGGGGAGTCCCAGGTGGCCCTCAGCAGCTGGGAGAGTCACACGAATAGGAGGCAGCCCCCACAGGCAACCCACTGGAAGCAGGCACATGATTCGCAGCAAGGCCCGCTCAGCAAACCTGAAGGAGTGTCCCATGTCGCTGGAGCAGCAGGCAGGAGACTGTGTTGCAGAAAAAGTGCTGGGGGCCGGGGATGCATGGAGCCGGACAATCCCTTTGGAGGAGGAACAAACAAGCCTTGGTAGCGGTGCACAGTGGTACTGTCCTGCAAAGAGGGGCAAGGGCTTACCGTCTACCAAGTTGGACAGCTGGTAGAGAGGACCAAAGGGACCACTCCAGACCACCACCTGTGATGCAAGATTCACAAAGCTCCGGAGGAGAGAAGATCCACGCAGCCGGTCGTTGTTGCAATGGATGCCTGCAGATGCAGGGGAGTGACTCCCTCACTCCAAGGGAGATTCCTTCTTAAGCAGGCTGAAGACTCGTAGACCACAGAGGATGCACAGCCAGGGATTTGTTGCAGTTGCTGGAAGGAGCGAGAGGAAAACAATGTTGCAGAGCCTTCACCGAAGTTGCAGATGGTCGATTCCTGAAGGGTCCAGTTGCAGTCTCAGTGGCCAGAAGATGAAGTAAACTATGCAGAGGAATCCTGCTGGAATCTGGCATGCTCAATCTGAGGACCCACGCAGGAGGGAGATACTAAAGAGCCCAGGAAGCCTCATCAAGCTGACCACCTATCAGGAGGGGGCTGTGATGTCACATGCCTGACCTAGCCACTCAGATGCTCCCAGGGGCCCCTGCCCACCATTAATTTAAGATGGCAGAATCAAGTGGCCACCTGAAGGAGCTCTGGGCACCACCTCTGGAGTGGTGATGGACAGGAGAGTGGGCACTCCCCTTTCCGTTGTCAAGTTTTGCGCCAGAGCAGGGACCAGGGGTCCGTGGACTGATGCAATCTGGTTTATGCAAGGAGGGCACCAAATGTGCCCTTCAAAGCATACCAGTGGCTTGGGGAGGCTACCCCTTCCAAGTCGTGTAACACCTATTTCCAAGGGAGAAGGTTTTACCTTACTCTCCCACAGGAAATCCTTTGTTCTGCCTTCCTCTGCCCGAGCTGTTCAAGCAGCAGGAGGGCAGAAACCGGTCTGAGGGGTGGCAGCAGCGCGGGCTGCCTGGAAACCCCCAGAAAACTAGTAGGAGCAATGCTGGGGGTCCTCCAAGGAGCCCCCAGAGTGCATGTAATCATACAATAAATACTGGCACCAGTATTAGGGTATGATTCCAACATGTTTGATACCAAACATACCCAGGTTCAAAGTTATCATTATGCAGATGGGCACAGGTAGTGACCCATGTACAGTACATGGCTAATAAGGCTTCCCGACAGTTACAAAGTCCAATGCAATGGAGTTTGAGCTCGTAGGGGCACCTCTGCTCATAAATGGTGTCCTCACACATGGGTACCTGCATCCTGCCCACTGGGCTAGGAGGGCTTACCATAGGGGTGACTGGCAGTGACCTGTAGTAAAAAGGTGCATGCACCTTTTCACACAGGCTGCAAGGGCAGGCCTGCGGACACATTTTGCATGGGCTCCCATTGGGTGGAACAATACATGCTGCAGCCTATGTGGAACCCCAGGTGGCCCAATGCCTTGGATACCTAAATAACATATACAAGGGACGTATATGAGGGTACCAGAATGCCAATTGTGGTGTGTGCTAAGTCTTAAGTAACGAAGCTTAGACGGAGAAAGCATTATCACTGGGGTCCTGGTTAGCAGGATCCCTGTCAAAACAGTCAAAACACACTGAATGCAGGCAAAAACTGGGGCTAACCATGCCAAAAAGAGGGTACCTTCCTACAATATATACATATGGAAAATGTTACTTACCCAGTAGACATCTGTTCATGGCATGTAGAGCTGTAGTTTCATATGCTTTGCTCAAGTCCACCATTTAGTGATGGGTCCGGAGTGTTACAAGTTGTTTTTGTTTGAAGAATATTTGAGTCACAAGATCTAGTGACTACTCCTCTCGGTTATACTGTGCATGGGCATCAAGTCCTTTGTTAGATTGTTTTCCCGCAGGCGGGTGAGGTAAATAGTGTATAGAGAGTAAAGAGAAAAAAATGTCTACGCAGCATTTACATATATACAATATTTACATGAGAAAGCAACTGCAAGGGCCACAGGCATTCGGGGAAGAGGAACAGCACACATGAGTATACAGCACTACATGCCACGATCAGATGTCTACCGGGTAAATAACATTTTCCATTTGATGGCATATGTGGCTGTAGATATACACATGCTTTGCATAGACTGTAAGGCAGTCCCTCCAAGTAAGTGGTAGCTAGCCTGTAGGAGTCGCTTGAAAGGGTTCTGAGCACTGCTTGGCCAACACTGCCTTGTTGTTGTGGTAAAACATCTACACATAGTGTAGAGTAAAAGTATGTGGTGTAGAACAAGTAGCAGCGTTACATATTTCTGCTACTGGGATAATACCTAAAAAAAAAAAGCCATAGAAGAATTTTCTTCTGGTCAAATGTGCTCTAAGTGTAATAGCTAACTGCCACTTGGCTTTGGCATAGCAAATTTGAATACATTTGACTATCCCCCTGGCTATACCATTTTTTTGACACTGGGTAACCTTTATGAGGGTTTGAAAATGCTACAAAAAGGTATTTAGCTTTCCTAAACTGCTCAGTCCTGTCAATATAGAACATAAGAGCCCTTTTAACATCTTGTGTGTGAAGAGCTATCTCTGCAACTAAGTGAGTGTGGGGAAAAGACTGGTAGATCAATTGACTGACTGGTGTGAAATTGTGAAACTACGTTTGGAAGGAATTTAGGGTTTGTGCCTAGAACTATCCTGTCTTTGTGTAACTGGTTCTTCTAAAGTTAAAGGCTGGAGTTCCCTCACTCGTCTAAGTGAAGTGATTGCCACTAAAAAGCTATTTCCATGAAAGGAATTGCAAGGTGCAGGTATGCAAAAGCTCGAGACTATTACCATGAGACTAGTAAGTACAATATTAAGATTCCAGGATGGTGCCAGAGGAACCCTGGGTGCAATGACTCTTGAGCCCTTCATGAAGGCTTTGATAGCTGGAATTCTGAATAAAGAGATATGTTGTTTGTTTTGTAGGAAAACAGCTAAAGCTGATAAATGAAGATAAATTGATGAGTATGCTAAATTTGCCTTCTGCAAATGCAGCAAATAACAGACAATGTTTTGAACTGAGGCTTTGAGTGGGCTAATGTGTTTAGGCATACAATAGAATACAAAAGGTTTCCATTTCGCAGCATAACACTGTCTAGGTATGGGTTTACATGCCTCTTTAAGAATGTCCATGCATTGTGGCGGTAAATTTCAATAACCAAACTCCATGACTTCAGAAGCCATATCGCAAGGTTGAATGTTTTAGGGTCTGGGTGCTTAACCGGACCTTGATTTTGAGTGAGAAGGTCCTGCCTGTTGGAATTTCTTGTGGGGGAACCTATGGACCTATGCAGAAGAGTTGTGAACCAAGGTTGACATGCCCATGTGGGAGCTACAAGGATCATGTTGAGTGCGATATGTCTCAGTTTGTGCACTAGAGATGGGGTGAGTTAGAGAGGTGGAAAAGTGTAAGCAAATATCTCTGACTAATTCATCCATAGAGCATTGCCCTTGGACCAAGGGTGAGGATATCTGGAGGCAAAGTTGTGGCATTTTGTATTTTCTGCCATGGCAAACAGATCTATTTGAGGTGTTCCCCACCTTGGAAAGTACAGGTGAAGGACTTGTGGGTGGATTTCCCATTCATGGACTTGTTGATGCATCCTGCCGAGCAGATCTGCAAACAGGTTGTCCATGCCTGGTAGATACTCTGCCACCAAATGAATGAGGTGGTGAATTGACCACTTCCATATTGTTTGAGCAAGATGGGACAACTGTGAAGAGTGTGTTCCCTCCCCCCCACCCCTCCGTTTCTGCAGATAATACATGGTTGTCATGTCTGTGCGGACTAGAACCATTTGGTGAGAAAGTTGTGGCAGAAAGTCTGAGTGATAGGGAAACTGCCTGTAACTCTAAGTAATTGATGTGGTAGGCTTGTTGAATGGGATCCCATATTCCTTGTACGGTGAGGTTGTTAAGGTGAGCTCCCAAACCAGTCTGTGATGCATCTGCAGTCGGAGTGATCTGAGCCACATGGTCCTAAAAGGGCTGCCCCTTGGAAAGGCTGGTGAGATTTCACCATTGCGGAGAGCGGCGAGTCTGGTGGTCCAACAACACTAGATCTTGGAGATGACCCTGTGACTGAGACCATTGACGAGAAAGACAATGCTGTAAGGGATGCATGAGAAGCCTGGCATGGGGAATGATGGCGATACAAGACGCCATCAACCCTAGTAGCTGCATCATTGACTGGACTGTGTAAGTTTGATTTTCCTGTAGCTGAGAAATGAGTCTGAAAAGCTTGGATTCAAGTTGGGCTTGGATACGCCAACTGTTGGACCTGGCCCTTTTTTTACAGGGTCATCCCCAAACTTTTTGCCTTCCTTCTCCTAATTACTTTCACCACTTTTTGTTGACATTAGGACTCTGGGCACTTTACCACTGCTGATCAGTGCTGAAGTGCATGTGCTCTCCCTTCTAAACTTGGTATGATTGGCTTACACCCGATTGGCACATTTAATTTACCAATAATTCCCTTGGACAGTGGTATCCCTATACCCAGGGCCTGTAAATTAAAAGCTACTAGTGGGCTTGCAGCGCAGCTAGCACCACCCACAGAAGTGGCCTTTTAAACCTGTCTCTGGCCTGCTACGACAGAGCCTGCATGTGCAGTTTACTGTCACAAGGACTTGGCATCTAAATTTACTTGCCAGGCCTGAAACTCCCCTTTTACTACATACAGGTCACCCCTAAGGTAGGCTCTAGCTAGTATTATGGGCAGGGTGTTGTGTATGTAAAAGGTAGGACATATGTCTTTATGTAGTACATGCCCTGGTAGTGAAATACATTCTATCTAGTTTTTCACTACTGTGAGTGCTGCCTCTCATAGGATTGCATTGTAAATGCCCTAACATATGTCTAAGTGGTATTTTCTAATCTATGAGGGGTGGCACACGCATGTTTGGTATGGTAGTGAGAAATGCTGCTTTCTGGTGTAGGTGGATTTTTTTATTACCATTACAGAAACGCCACGTTTAGAAATTGGGCATTTCTCTGTGCTTATGACTATGGTGTTTTAAAGCTTGCCTCCAATCCATGTCTGGGACAGAGTTACAGTCGGGCTTTGTGTATACTTCTCAGACAGCCTCCACAGAGGGAGGGTGGAGGTGTCACAAGAGTGCATGTACATACTGAATAGTCTCGCTGAGCTGGGAGAAGGGGAGAAGGGGAGGCGGGGCACACCAGCATTTGTAAAGGCTGTGCCCTGGCCTCACACAAAGTGCTTGTTTACCCCCCCCCCCCAGTGATGTCTGGAGCCAGTGATGGAGAAGAGAGGGTACATTCCTGGAACCGGTTAGTGCTGGTTGGAACCCCATCTTCCCCTTTTGTGGAGGCTGTGCAAAATGAGTTTAAGTACAGGGGGCTTTGCCCCACATAAGGGGAGCACTTCTGGAACAGGGGCCAGACCTCTGTGAGAAGGACTTCTGGACTGTTCTTCCTTTTGTTGCCTTGCTGCCTGGTGTCTGCTGGGTCGTACTTAGGACTCATTAGGATTGCCATTTTGCTTGTTGCCCTTCTGCCAGTACTCCCCAGACTTTTGGCGTTGGACGGTTTGAAGAGATCACCCCATCTGCCTGTTGGGTGCTGATCTCCCTGTCCGCTGCTGCCTACTTGTGTCCCTCTGGGTGTCTCTATGGAGCCCAGCACATGAAGAGTGCTGTTTTCCTGCTCCTTGGTATCCTCTGAGACCACTGTGTGAGAGGCGATTTATTGGCCTGTTTAGCGCATAGAGGGCTGTGTACTTTTCCAGCACCTCCTTCCTTTTCTTCACAACGTGTGGAGATTGCTTTTGTTTCTCAGGCTTTCCCCTAGAGTGAGAATGTGCCCTGTGTCACCTGGGGGTGAAACCCCTCCCCCAGACTTGGGAGAGTTGGCGAGGAGCCTGGAGAATCAGTGCGGGCAAGTGTGCTCTTTCTTAAGTGCCCTTAGTGCACAGGCAAGCCCCTTCCTGAAAGAACTCACCGCCAGAACCGAATTGAACACACAGTTCAGATTGCGGCCGCGAACGCTGGAGGCTTCTCTGGGCCGGGCCGCCCCAGGAGGCAGGAGAGAACCACCTGGAAGACTCTGGCAGGCTCCAGACGTGTTACTTCGGGGAGGCAGCACCGAGTAACAGGCAGCAGCCATGCTGTGTGGATACAGGCTGCTGCACCATGGTCTCCCCTCTGGGTGGGGAGAACGAACTGGCAGGCAGAGTCTCCCCCAGAGCTGCGGCCCGACATCTCCGCAGTCCCTTTTTAGAACCCTTGCACAGGGGAGCCCAAGGAGGGATCGCCCCATCATCCCCTTGCCGAGGATAGACCCAGCTGGGGGTTATTCTCAGTGGTTGCGACCCCCCCATGAGAGGAGCAGGGTCGCTTCTCTCAGGAACAGTAACCCAATTACCAAGAGGAGCGAGGTAGCTCCTAGGCAGCCGTGGTGAGCTTCTTGCTCACTGTGACCCCCTAAAAGAAGCACAAACGAGCTGTGGCCGCAACTCCCTATGACGGTCTCACGCTCCTGAGCTGATGTTGTGGGTATGCCCTGAGTTGTGATGATGTTTTACTTGGTTGCAACAACAAATGTGTCCTGCATTGCCTGCATGGGGGGGGGGGTATGTTTCTGGCCTGAGGCTGGTTTGCTGGGTCACGCTTGTCATATTTAGAGGATTACTGCTTTATAACATGCATTCAAGGAATATTGCATTTTATGTGCATTCATGATGAGGTCTTAAGTTTATCCAGACATGTGCATTTTTTGTGGTAATGACAACCTGACTACCGCTTGTGTTGCAGAAGCCCAGCATCCTATGTGTTTACCTGACTACTGCTTGCTTTCGCAGAGTACTAGTAACCTGTGTAATGCTCTGACAACTGCTTGTGTCGATACATGTCGTGTTTGGTCTAATGATGTTTTATGTAATACAGTTTATTTTTATATAACTTGGTGTTGTGTTTCCTTTGTGATGTATTTATTGTGCCACATATGTTGTGTAAACGCTTTACACATTTCCTCTAGGATAAGCCCGACTCCTCGTGCCAAGCTACCAAAGTGGGTGTATAATTCCCTCGCCCTGACTAGTGGTGGGTTCTGCCTCTCTGAGGTGCTTACCCTAGCCAACCAGAATCCCCATTTCTAACACTAACCCTAACTGAGCATTGAGAATTGCTCCTATGTAAGGCTGTATCTGCAGAGGGTGGAGACAGGATTTGTTGAAAAGGATTGTGAAACCCAGATTGTAAAGGAGGTCTACTGTGACTTGAGTGTGATGCCGACAGTGTTGGATTGTACTTTGATGAGCCAGTCGTCCAAGTAGGGGAAGGCATGGATATGTTGACGCATGAGGTGTGCTGCAACTACTGCCAGACATTTTGTGAAGACCCTGGGGGTGGTAGCTACCCCGAATGGTAAAACTTTGAACTGATGTTTCCCTTCAATGAGAAATCTGAGGTACTTTCTGTGTTCTGGATGAATGGGAATATGAAAGTATGCATCCTTTAGATCCAGAGCTTTTATGAAGTTGACTTGCTGTAACAATGGAATAAGATCCTGGACACTGGAAACGCTCTGAGAGAATGTAGAGCTTTAGTGGTTCGAGATCTAGAACAGGCCTGAGTGACCCGTCATTCTTTGCTATGAGGCAGTTTAGAGGAAGTATTGAGCATACTCTTAACCCTTGTTGTGAGAGGGGAACTTGTTCTATAGCCCCTTTGAGAAGAAGGGTTTTTTTACCTCTTCTTTGAGAAGAGTAAGATTTCTTGTGAACGTTTGTGGATCAGAGGGGGAATGTTTGGAGGAGTGGAAGTGAGCTCCAGAGAGTAATCATGTTGGATAACTGAGAGAACCCATTGATCTGTGGTGGTTGTGTACCAATGTGGGAAAAAATGTTTGAGGTTTCCTCCTACTGGAGAGATGTGGGCAAGTGGAAGGAGTAAGTAAGTCACTGGTGGGCAGATCCTCTGAAGGTGGATGCCTGTCCTTTTCCTCTGTTTGCACCTCTATAGGAAATGGGGTCAGTTAGCACCCTACAATGCAACATGCCCCTCGCATGCCTCGATGTGAGATTCAGCACTACTTGGGCTCCTGCTCTTTAAAATAAGGCTACTGATCCCGCACCAGAGTAGAAAATTGCACATGTGTAAATCCTAGTAAAAATCCTAGGTTGAAAGTGTGAATCCTAGGAAAGGATAAAAACATTAAGAATAGGCCCCTAGAGAAAGAGCGCCTCTCTCTCTAATGTAATTGCCCACAGGTAAACATATCTGTTTGGGTAAGGCTGCGTTAGAGAAATCCCTGTTAACCAGGGCTTCCAATGTGTAACTTTCAACTACCAGTAACCAGATTGTAGACACGAAGCACAAGTACAAGACCAGGAGTGAAGTGTTTGAGACGTTCAGCATCATCTAGCTGCTAAGGACAGCATTGGGAGGGCGGGCAGGACATGGAGATTTATCTGGATTAAGCATGTAACTACCAGAAGCATCAGATGGCCCCAGTAATGGCCATTTCTACCACAGCAGGGGTCATCATGGGCATAATGCTGATCCTTCTTGGCATGCTTCATATTGTTTAAATGTTTTTAAGTAATTGCCTTTGGTAAACCTGTATGATGCACTGAGATAGTCATGCCGATAATCCTGCATACAATGAGCTCTAATGTAAATCAATTTAATTAATCTTCTGTCCATGATATCTGTACTACTTCAAGATGATTTTCATGGATCCGATTTAACTCAATCATTACATTAAATGTTGAAGACTCCTTCTGGAGGACTGAGATGGAGAGGGTAACAGAGGCAATAAATCCTACTTTAAAATGACTCTTGGACCTTTCCTACCTTCTCCTAAATCATCTACTGTAATTTCTACTTTTCTGTCAGATCCATGATTGCCTTACCCATCACTGTCTATTCCTTCCATCTAATATCTTGTCCCCCTTTCTCGGGCCTGGCATCTCTCTCCCTGTGTGCAGTCAGACACCCACAAGAAGCTTCTCCACAGTGCAACAGATTTCCACCTGGTGAGTATTTTGGTCAAGATGCCTTCCACAGATATTCTTGCTAATTTCACTCAACATGTCCTTTCCTTTTTCATATTGCCTCTTTTCCAATTACTTCCCCGTTACGCTTTCAGGAAATGGCAACTTGAAGTCAATGGAGTACAGGGCAGAGTGTGTTTGCCTTACTGAATCAACAACAATGTTTGCCTGCAAAGGGTAATAGCATAACAAAATGAAATCACAAAAAAATACGATGTCCACTGTTAAACACACTTGTTCAGAACCACTCAAGACTAAGATAAGGTAGTCAAACAACAGAAGTTCGCTAATTTCGTGCTTTAATGTATTTGTCAATATAGAATGCCTGATTTTGTCATAAGGTACATTCCAGCTAGAAAATAAATCTATAAAAATCCCAATAAGAATGGAAGTATTCACTGGTGGGTAAAAAGGACAGATGTGGGATTAAAGCTGGAGAATTTAAGGGGGCTAGCCCTATGTCTCCATCTGCAGGGGAGGGAGTAAGGACAATCAAGCAAGGGTAAGAGGACCGATAAAAAGTGGCAACAGAAGTATAGGGGAAGGCAGCTGACAGAGGGAAATCAAGGCTCAAAGAGGCAGAATTAACCACATAAGTGCGTGTGTCGGCCAATGGCCGAAAAACCCATCCCCCCCCCCCCCCCCCCCCCCCCACACCCTGGTGCAGGCCACGACCACTGGCCGAAGTCAGGGAGGTGTTTTCATAATATGAAAATGTGCCGTCCCCAAAAAAAATAAGCGTGCTTATACCCCCACTGGAGTGGTAGAGAGGGAATCCAGGGAGGTGGTCATAGGAGGGGGAGTGGCAAAAAGATTTGTTGCACTGGGTGCCACCAGCGCTAAAGGCTGTGATGATGGGTATGTGGCAAGGTGAAGAAAAAGTGTGTTTTTTTTTTTGTTTTTTAAAGTGTCTTCAGAGAACCTGCTGATTGACTGAAGAAGCGAAGTTAAGGTGACTGACATTTACTGTTGCACACATCACACTAGCAATTTTGTCACCATATCTGTCCCCTACATAGGCTAGTGTTTCAGAGAGACAGTTTAGCCAGTGGCAGAGGTGGTGACTCGGATGATTGCTGCTGAAGCTGTAACTCGGGTTATGGCGGACTGCTCTGAGGCAGGATCAGAGACTGAGACAGTAGATACAGAGACAGCATCTGAGGGAGAGGACAATGGAGCAGAATGTGGGAGTGATTTTTCAGTCGATGGAGTACCATCCGACGACCCCTCTTCCAGTGATTCCGAGGGAGACAATGAGGACAGTCATGATGTCCCTTGGCAAACACAGTCTTGCAGCAGAACAGCAGGTTAGCCCAAGGGTGCTCTCTTGGCAGCCCCCGAATTTAGTTCAACTTCAAATTCCACCTTTTACTGGTGACGCCGAATGTAAAGTCAATATGGCCAACTTTTTTCCAGACGACTACGTCCACCTCTTTCTAGATGTTGATTTCCTTCAGCAAACTGTGCAGCAGACAGATTTGCATTCAGAACAATTTCTGGGCAGCATGGAGGCACTCTAGGGCCCTGTTCTAGGGCACGCCAGTGGACTCTCACTTTGCTGGTGAAGTAGAAGATAGTTTTGGGCCTTACGCTCAAAATGGTGTTAGTGCAGAAGCCCATCCTGCAGTCCTGCTGGACAACTCGTACGGTTTGGGTAACCCCCATCTTCGCACAGGGCCGCGACAGGGAAGGGCCTAAATCGTATTGTGGAGACATCAAAATTATCCATCACAATACAACCTGATTTTGTAAGGGGGGCACCTGCGTTTTGACCCCTGGGTTCGGCGACCAGATAGGGAAACCTACCAAACCCACACATTTCTGAAAACTACACATCAGTGGGAGTTCCCAGAGGTGGGCTTGTGTGGAGTCCCTAAAGGTCTCTTACCCAGAATACCCTGCGAAGTTAAACAGTGAATAGAAACTCTATTTTTAGCGTCATTTCTGTCACGCAAACTACAGGAACATGCAGGAATCAACAAAATTCCGAACACCCAGCGTTTACCCACTTGTCTTCTTAAGAACGCTACCCCACTTGTGTACCTGCATCAGGAATGGATCATCCCAGGGTCAACAGTAGCCCTCATGTAAGGACTACAATTGACCGTTACGTGATCCATTCCCGTCACAAGTGTGAGAATGCTGGGTGGGAAGCAGTTTGTGGATCCCTGCATACTCCTGAAGTTTACGTCACAGAAATGCAAGGAAAATTATTGCTTTTCTTCAATGGTTTACGTTGCAGGACATTCTGGGGGAAAAACTTTGGGGAATCCTCACAAGCGATATCTCCCTGGACTCCCATTGATGTCTACTTTTCAGAAATGTCTGGGTTTGATAGGTTTCCCTGAATGGTTCCTAATCTCAGAACTAATTAGTATACGTTTTGGGACCTTCCCTAATATATATATATATATTTGCCGGCTGTGCTAAAGCCCAAAACCCACATTTAGGCACTTTGCAAAAAACACACCCGTTTTCATTTGATGTTTCCTGTCACGGGCACTAGGCCTACACACACAAGTGAGGTATCATTTGTATCGGGAGACTTGGGGAAATGCAGGGTGGGAGGAAGTTTACAACTCTCCTCAGATTCCAGAACTTTGCATCACTGAAATGTGAGGAAAAAGTGTTTTTTAGACAAAAGTGGAGGTTTGCAAAGGATTCTGGGTGACAGAACCTGGTGAGAGCCCCAAGTGTCAACCCATTCTGGACTCCCCTACGTGTCTAGTTTAAAAAAATATATAGTTTTGTTAGGTTTTCCTATGTGCCAGCTGAGCTAGAGCCCAAAATCCAGACACTTTGCAAAAACAGTCCATTTTCATTGGCAAAATTTGCATGTAGTGTTTTGGGTTGTTTCCTGTCACGGCCATCAGGCCTACCCACACAAGTGAGGTACCATTTTTATTGGGAGACTTGGAGGAACGCAGAATAGAAGAACACGTGTTATTGCCTATTGTCTTTCTCTACATTTGTGCCTTCCAAATGTAAGACAGTGTGGAAGAAAAGTCATTTTGAGAACTTCTCTGTAATTTACATGCTAGTATGGGTATCCCTGAATTCAGAGATTTTCAGATAACCACTGCTTCTAAACTCCATATCTTGTGCCCATTTTGGAAATTCATTGGTTTCCGTGATACCTATTTTTCACTCTTTATATTTTACCAAACGAACTGCTTTATACCCAGTATACAATGAAAACCCATTGCAAGGTGCATCTCATTTTTTGGCTCTTAGTACCTTGGATTCTTGATGGACCTACAAGTCCTATATATCCCCAGAACCAGAAGGGTCCAGAAGATGTAAAAGGATGTTGCTTTGAAACATCTGCCATAGTTGGAAAGAGTTAGATGAAAACAGACAGAAATGGCTGTTTTGTTTCAACTCAATTTCAATATTGTTTTTATTTCAACTGTTACTTTCTATAGGAAAGCCTTGAAGGATCTACACAAATGACCCCTTGCTAAATTCAGAACTTTGTCTATTTTTCAGAAATGTTTAGCTGTCCGGGATCTGCCATGGGTTTCATACCCATTTCTTTCACTAACCTAAAGGACGCTGATTGCACACAAAAAAAGTAAAAATGGGGTATGTCTCAGTAAAATGCCAAAACTATGTTAAAAAAAAAATTGGTTTTCTTATTCAAGTCTGTCTATTCCTGGATGTTGATTTTATCACTGCAAAGCCTTAGTTGATCCCATTTGCAAGGGGAAAAAAAAAACAGATGTTTTCTACTGCAGCACCTTTCTCATTTTTCCCCAAACCCCATATTTTAGCTGTATTTTGGTTAATTTCTCGTATCCCCTCAGGGAAACCCACAACCTCTGGGTACCTTTAGAATCCCCAGGATGTTGTATAAAAGGACACAAATTTGGTGTGGATAGCTTATGTGGACAAAAAGCACAAACTACCCCAAATAGTCGGGGGCAGCAGCTAAGGGGTTAATTGAACAGAGTGAGATATTAGGATAACAGATAGACAACTCCCATTCACAAGGAGGATGCATCTGTCTTCTTAATCTAGCTGAACTGACATGAATACTAGTTTGTGTGCACAACACAACAGGAGAGCATTAAACATCAAACAGCAAAAAGGTAAGTAAACTGTACTAATAGAGAGTCCTCTCTGAATATTCCTTTTTTCAATACAAACAATTGATACAAACATAACGAGCAGTGACGCTGCAGCTTATTTAAAGAAATCCACAGTTCACTAACTTAGCTTGTTTCACATTAAGTTTATGGTGCAGTATCCATATCACTGGGTCAATAGCCTTTTACATTAAAGAGAAACATAAAAAGAAACCTACTGTTTCTGTTGTAATCCCAGGGAAGATGCGCAGCAATCCAACGTTTCGGTTCATGTCGGTCTGCACACTAAATTTCTTTATTGTATTGGCCCGCCACACATTTTCCCAATTAACTGTAAAATGCATTACAATATATTTAGCAGTGATCACCCACTCTATTTTTACATGTTAAATAGAAAGTGGAATGTAGACCTGTGAACCATATTTCTGTCATCATGTGCATATATCAAAATCATTAATGTTCACAAAACCAGTGATGATACGGAACAATGAATTTTAAAAAATGGCTGTGTTCCTTGTTATTAATGGGAAATGCTACTAAACTGTGACTAACCGTTTGCAGCCTGTAGTGTTTCAGATTGAAGTTGTATCCTGCCAACTGGCGCTGAGTTCAAAGTATTACAAATGGTTTACTTCAAAATTTAAATTTTGGTTTTGAGAATGACTCGTGATTATGTAGCTAAACTCACAATACATTAGCACAAAGCCTTAAGTTTTGGACTACAAGGTCCAAAGTTCAAGCTGTCCAGCTGTTCCTGCAAGAAACATCACAGTGCAGGTTATCCATCAAGTGGATAAAACTGACAAAAGGCACTCTATTCACTCAATATCTGCCATCAGTCTGCTGCTCTACATTAAAACTGGTATACCACAATTTAGGGGTTTGCATATGCATTACAACTAGTGCATGACAATTTAGGAATTTGCATACCCACCAGGGGGACTAGAGCCTTGATAATGGGGAGAAAATTATTTTTTCCATACAATCTGCCATTAAGATATTCAGGATTCTGGAAATTACCCGAGTTCCTTGTCATCTAAAAAAAAAAATCCACATCTGCATAGTGTTCCAAAGACTGGCATGTCACTTCTACAATCATACCAGTGCTGCGCTGGACATCGTTTCACTCATGCAACCACACCCAAATCAGGAAAAAAGCAGACAACTGAAGATCAAATGATGAAAAGCAAGCTTGTAACAAACACTGAATGCTGTATTGTGCCTTCAAGAAGGCTAATGTTGAAAGAAAAATCAACATTCCAATATTCAAGCCTGTACAGTTCTCCAAACCAGGACATCAGTTTCAGTATATCATTGCATTGGTATTTATAATTTGTCTATACGTCCCTGGTATATGGTACTATATTTGCCCTTGACCGGTCAATTAAATGCTATTAGTTGGCTGCAGCGCCCATCAAGCCACCCACGAACCTAACACTGTAAGACATGTTCCAGGTGTGCCATTGCAGCCTTGGTGTGCTGTTTCAACACTGCCATTTCTAGTTGGCAAAATAAACCTTGTGCCAGGCATAAACCTTTCTTTTTAATACTTCCAAGTCACTCCTGGGATATGCAATACATGTTCATATGGCAGGGTGCTCGGTATTTAAGTAGAGCACGTATATTTAAAGGGTTACATTTGCTGGCATTGAAACATCTTCAAAGTTTTTGTTCACTGTGGTGAGGCTGGTCTCCCAAAGTCTAACACCAGTTACGTTATTACATTAACAAGTGCTAAATTCAGTTTGGGAACAGCTAGAGAAATACTTTGACATTTGAATTGTAATTTAAAATCCTCTTTAATTATGAAGTCAGAATTCAAACTACATTTTTGAAAATGCAACTTTTAAAAGGATGGCATTTTCCAGAACATTCAGAAAAAGGACTGCCCTGCTGTCTGTTTAAAGACTGGTCCTACTTGCCTTGAACCCAGGTCCCTAGAAGTGACTCCAAGAGCCAGTTGGCTAACCTACTGTTGAGCAACAGGGTCATAAGCTTACAGAGGGCTTTCCTGGTTTTTAGCTGGTCATGACCTGATCCCCTCTTCTGGCCTGTATGCAAATGAGTCTACACACTCCCAAGTGATTCCCTCAAGGTTTTGGACTCCTGGTTGGAGTCAGAGTGGGCTTACCTTTATTACTTTAATCATTTCAAAATAATCATAAAAGAAGCAACATAAATGCATAGACAATAAATATCATAAAACATATCTTAATACAATAATATTATAAGTCAATGCATAAAGTAAACATATACTAAACCACTCTAAAAATAGCAGGGTACATTTCTTTTGTTCAAATCCCCACCCCCGGAATTTATAACATTAAAGTATTACAAAACCTAATAAGACTTTTTTTTTTTTTTAAAGCCCTACCCTCATTCCTCTGGGCTACTCAAAACATGCAGAAATATTAGCACAGGCCTTCACCTTCTGAGTTGAGTCCTCTTAAGAAGCTTAATTAGAAATCTACAAACATGGGCTGGGAAAATGTACAAAAACATGTAAAATGTAGAAATGTCTACGGGGAAATCTCACATGTACCTCTACAAAATCCTGCAATATACTGCCTAGTGGAAAAGGCAGCTGCCACCTACTATAACTCAAAAAGAAATTTTGTGAGGAGAGAACTTTCCCAATAATTTGTCACCAGGTTCAAATAGGACTCATGCCCTGGTGATCTTTGAATTGGGGCATAATTTTGCAGGAAAGGTTTACAAATGCAAATGATACCCTTTCATTCTCCCGTCTGGCTAACAATACAACCTGTATTCCCTTTCTTTAGCTGAGAGTGACTGAGAAAAACGGAAGCGCCATGATGAGTGGTGTTCTTAATATACTGGTGCCAGGGGATCTTATGTTGCTTGATAAACAATCTTCAATCATTTCTCCATTCATTGAGGCATGGTCATTGGTCCAAATCAAAGCCCTGAGCAATAATGTTGCTCCTTTTACATGGCCCTCTAGATGTACAACAAAATGAAGGCTGCAGATGGGGACATCCAAGAACCACCCAAATAACCCATTTTCCTCTACCTGTAGTTGGATACAATGCTATATCCTCTTAGCTTAGTATCATAGGTTAAGACAGAAATGCATTTCCTTTTATATCTCCAAATGTGGACAGGATCGTTTTTTTCCTATATTAGGAGCCATGCTAAAAAGCGACCAAGTACATTAGAATGAGCACAGGTTACTCCCTAATAAGGGAACTAATTTATCCTTTGTAACTGAGTTCCTTTGATCGATAAACGAATGTATGTCGGAACAACGTATGCCTGAACAACGAGGTCAGAACAACGACCGCGTTGTTACCACTAATGCCTTTACCACAAATGCCTTAACAACTATTTTTCGTTGTAAAGGCATTCGTGATAGGCATGCAAGGTTCCAGCATGCGTCCTCCTTGGCCCCCCCACCCCTAAAAATTACAGCAAACCCCCACCACCCCCTCCCCTAAAACCACCCCAACCCCCACCTCGTCCCTAAAATTACTGCGACCCCCACCCTACCCCCAAAACCTAAAACCCCAACCCTCACCCAATCCCTGAAACCTAAAGTACCCCAACCCCCCACCCCTAAAACCACCCCAACACCCCTGCCCCTAAAACTACCGAGCCCCCACCCCTAAAACCCCCCCAATCACCCACCCCGCCCCTAAAATTACCCGACCCTCCAACCCACCCCTAAAACCACCCCAACCCCCACCCCTAAAATTACTACAACCCCTCACCCCACCCCTAAAACCACCCCACCCCTAAAACCTAAACCACCCCGAACCCCCCACCCCCAAATACTAAAAATACCGGACCCCCCACCCCTAAAACTAAAAATACCCCTCCCCCAAACCTAAACCGCCTGACCCCCCACCCCTAAAACTAAAAATACCCCGACCCCCCACCCTCGCCCCTAAAACTAAAAATACCCCTCCCCTCCCTCCCCCGCCCTAAACCGCCCCAACGCCCCTCCCCTAAAGCTAAAACCCCAACCCCCCACCCCACAACTAAAAATACCCTGACCCCCCACCTTCGCCCCTAAAACTAAAACCCAACCCCCCACCCCTGCCCCTAAAACTAAAAATACCCCTCCTTTCCCTGCCCCTAAACCTAAAACCCCAGCACCCCACCCCCGCCCCTAAAACTAAAACCCAACCCACTTACCTGACTCATCGCGTCGTCCTCCTCAGCCGACTCCTTTGTTCTGTGCCTTAACCACGCATGTGCGTTGTTCAGCACATGCGTGGTTAAGGCAGAAATCAACAAAGTCGTGGTTAACGAAAGCGTAGTTCCGCTTTCGTTGTCCACGACTTCGTTGTTCCGGAGTCGGCGTTCTGGGCGTTTCCCTCGATAAACAGCGTAATTTTATGCTTTTAGATACCCTGGACATAAAAGTTTTCCGTCGAGTAGTTTACAGGTTTAATAAAGTCAACAGAAGTCCCTAAAAGTACCTTAACCCCAACTGTGGCTTTTGCTAAAAAAAAAGTGTCATCCCTATAAAACAGGACGGACACAGGCTTATTTTTCATTACCAGCCTATCCTTCCCTTTCTCAATTAGCGCAGTTTCAAATACATTAATATACAATAACACAGGATAGGTTCTAAAATGCAGTTCAGTCGCACGGAAAGGGATCAGTGCACATTCCCCTTTATCCTCATTATTTGAAAGATGCAAAAAGATCAAATTCTGACAAGATTCACCAAGCCCATGTCAAGCCCCATTTATAACAAAAAAAACTTCGATCTTGACACAAGAGGTCCATAAAAACAAGGTGCAAGGAACTACTTTCTACAATCTCATATTTGCCTATTATTAGTTGTATGTTAAGACACTGCTCAACAGTTCTCATCCCTGCCCTACAACCATACTGAACCTCAGATAAGATGTTAAATTCCAGTTTCCAGAGCGATTATCTATCAAGTATTCTTCACCCAACTATTCAGTCAGTAGATTCCCACAGGGATACTGAGCGATAGCAATTTGTTTTTCTGTAATTTCTCTTTTTAAATACTGGGAATGCGATTCCTGATCGCCAAGTCTTTAGCAAGACTAATGTACATGCGGAGTTAATGTTATTCCGCAACTGGGGTGACCCAAAAGGTGACACTTTTATACAAATCAATACAGACACATCAGGGCCTTGTGCTTTCTTCGATGGACTTTTGTTAATAACAGCAGTTACCTCTTCAAAGGAAAAGGTCTAACAGAGTAAAAACTGGCATCTCTAGGTCTGGACAACCAAACATTATCTGGAAGATAGCAAAGCATTGCAAAATGGGTCACCCATGCTTTTGGGCTTATGTATGAACCCAGTGGCTTATTTTACATTGGAAAATAAAATAAATTAGATTTAGCAGGAAAGCACCTTAGAGTCTTGTAGGGTATATGCACCAGCCAGCTTCTCCTATGCTTCAACCTTCAGGTCTCATTTCCTTTTTGAAGGCTAGTTTATATTCCTTTCTGCACAATGGAACAACTTCTCCGTTCATAGTGATAGACTTCAGGGCTTTACCGAGTCCTTTAGTTGCATTTCTACAAAACCCATCAAAACAGTGAACTTTGCTATCTCAAAAGGGACCCTGTTGCTTTATAAAAAAAATAAGAACCTTGTCACACAGATCTTTTCAAAAGATGCTGCATTAAGCCAAGTGCTGAGCTGCAGCTTGACTAAAAGTCATTAAAAGGTAAACTGAGCAGGTGTTAGTCTAGGCACACCTAGGGCCTAGTACGACTGCTTGAAAAACTAGGTATTCAGCTTTCTGCAAAATAAAAGTGAGTAGGAGATTATGTGTAGCTGCAGGTTGTGCCATACTTTAGGAGCAAAGTAGGAGAAGGCTTGACTATCTGATCTGGTTTTCCGTGGGTGTGGGATTTGTGAAAGCATGAGTCTGGACAAGCAGAGGTGTATGGAAGGTTTTTGAAAGCAGATGCAATTGTTGAGGTTTGCTGGGCACTTATGTAGTATCTTGAAAGAGTGGGTGAGTCGTTTGACTTGTGAGTAGGGAGCCAGTGGCGCTCCTTCTGGTGTGGAGTGATGAGTGTGGTGTGAGAGGCTAGGAGTGATTCTTTACTGACTGGTCTGCAGTCTTCTTGTGAATATTTTGATGATCCTGGCATTGAGGATGCTTCCATAGTCCAGCTTGCTTGGGATCCGTGCATTTGACGGTTTTCTGGGTGCTGATTAGGAACTATTTGAAAATCTTCCTGTTTTCTGGGAGCTGACTGGGAGCTACTTGAAAATCTCCCCCAGCATCTTCGAGGTACGCAAGAATGACGCAGTGACAGCATTGACTTGGGCAGTAGTTTGCAGTTGATGAACAAGAGGTTCTTTGCATGGGTAGTGGGGAGTGGGTGTAGGTCCTAGCACTGTTCGCCACCAGGAGAAGTCCTATGGTGATATGCTCTTCAGGTGGCCCTTCAGGAGGTGTTGCAGAGTGAGTGGCATGTCTGGGTATATAGGAAAGGAAGGGTAGGAAGTTATCAGTGTGCCTTGATCTGGACTACCTATTGGTCAGCTGTGATACTCTACTCCTACCAGGCAATCGTATGCCACAAAGGACAAATGATATTGGTTCTACAGCGGCAGCAGGAAGGAGGAGGCTGGAGTTTGATTATTATGCTACCCCCTGGATGCTGTCGGCCTGCTCCCCAGACTCTACTCAAAAGACTTGCAAGGCTTTTTGGTGCTTAGACATGTACTGATGTTGCCTCGGCTGATATCCCCTATATGGTGGTGTTGGGGGACCATCAAGTAGGCTGAGCTAGGCCTCAAGAGCATGCAGTGGCCTTGCTCTCTTTACATTTCTCTAATGCCAAGTCAGCCCTTGTTCCAAACAATTTCGGGCCATTAACGAACATGTCCCTGAGGAACTACCGTATGTCCGATGAAAAACCCCAGCTGCTCTATTCACACAGTCAATCATGTCCAAACCTGAGCAGATGGTAAACTTTGCTGCATTTTAACCATCTAAGATTTGGTGTTGGAGGTTTGGCCAATAGTTTCTGAGACAGCTGCAAGATGTCTGTTACCCTGCCAAACAATGTGTGCGAGTAACCCCCCAAAGCAGCATGAGGTGCTGACTTTTCAGAGGTTGAGTAGTGCTTTTGCAAATGTTTCCATTTGCTTGGGAAAAAAACGAGAAAGATCTTGATACATTTTCACACATTCACTTAAGGAACACAACCTCCTGGCTGCATTGAAACAGACAACATTAACTGTGAATGGGGTGTCTTTTGTTGTCACATCTGATGTTTCCAGTAGGACTTTTCATAGACAATGGGAGATGGGTGAAAGAATTGATCCGTGAAGGAAGTCGGGGCCTCGACTCAGCTGAAGTTCTCCACTAATTAGAGTCATACATAATGAAATGTACAACTTTAGAGACTGCAAAGCAGTTGATGACTTAATTAAGGAATTGGCGAGCAGCAATTCAGAGCACAGATAATGCTCTCTCTTTTTAGAGTGTGTACTTTTGCTGATTTGATTAAGGGTAGATTATATGGGAGTTGGTTTTAGTTCTCCCTGGAATGTTTGTTACTTACTGCACTCAGTAGCCGGTCCTCACAGGTGGTATGCCATGAGGCAGACTGGGAAGGTTCTCCAAGGGTGGGAGTTCCAAGTTGATGTTGATTGGTGGAGGATGGGAGTGTGGGGGGAGGACGACACATACACAGGGTGGGGAGCATGTGGGGGAAAATAAAAATATGCCCTCAGGCGCTGATGAGATCGTGTGTGTTTCAGGAATGTTGGGGGTTAGAACTGGATCTTAAGCCACGGGGTTATTCAAGGCGGAGATACAGGATGAATGGAGATGAATAATACATTAAGAATTTTGCCCTGGAATATCAATGGGCTATGGGTAAAAAGTAGGTGGGGAAGCTATTATAGTATCTATGGGACCCCCAGGTGAATGTAATTGTCCTACAGGAAATGCACCTGATTAAGGCAGAGTGTATGGATATGCTTAGGCCTCTAAGATGGGTACAACAAGTTGTGTGCACAAGTCAAAGCATGAGAATGAAAGGAGTCGCTACTGTGCTCAAGAAGCACCCAAACCTTTCGTTTGGAGACAGTGTGACAGATGAGGCTGAGAGGTGGGTAATCTTGAAGCAGACAGCATACGATTATGCATATACTCTAGCAGGATATTATGGGCCAAATGTTGAAGACACAGGTCCAGTGACACATTTTTCAACATCTGTTGCAGTTCCTTGATCCTATCATTTTGACAGACTTTAATGTAGTTTTGAACCACGTCCTGGACAGATAGTCAGGTATTAAGTCAAGAGCGAATGAGAAAATGCCGTCTCTAATAAAATTTATGATGAACCACCTGGGACTATAGGATGTGTGGAGAGAAAAGGATGGGGTTGTTGCATAGGTATACGTTCAGTTAAAAAATACACACACAGACACACACACACGTTTTGGCCCCGGAGCACCCCTTCCACCAGCCTTTCCCTGGCAGGGGAACCCACCAGGGAAAGGCTGGTGGCTGTAGGGATCATTATCCGAGGGGCAGCAGCGCTGCCCTGTCGGATGAGGATTCCTTTCCGTCAGGCTGCTTGTCGGAGGCAGCCTGGCAGTGGAGGAGGGCTGCCTACGGTGGCCCTCCATGTGTACATTGTATGGCGGTTCAGCCCGCCATGCGGGTGGTGGGCTTTTCACCCGCCGCCAGCATGGCGGGCTGAACCGCTGGGGATCATAATGACCCAAGAGGCTTGACATAGGTAATAATAGATAATACTAATGCTCTATTTGTGGTGGAGTGGTTGAGCAGTTAGGCTTATCAGAGGATAGTGTTAAGCATTTGTTGTACACAATCAAGCAATAAATGAGAACACACATTCAATGACTTAACTCCAGGCCACTATTTTTTTTTTTCTTTTTTAAGAAAAATATTATTTTCTTAATTTATTTTAGAACCACAAGATTCAAATTGCAGGTAAGTACATTAAATGTAAGGTACTTTGCATAGGTTTAGTTAGGACTTTGAACCAAAACAATAATGAGCACAGTTTTTCATAAAATGGCAATAAGCTATTCTAAAAGTGGACACAGTGCAAAATTCAAAAGTTCCTGGGGGAGGTAAGTACAGTTAAGTTAATGTGGTAAGTAAAGCACTTACAAGTTCAGTCTCCAGGGCATAGATAACCCACCGTTGGGGTTCAAGTCAACCCCAAACACCCAGCACCAGCAACAGCAACACAGGGCCGGTCAGGTGCAGAGGTCAAAGAAAAGCCCAAATAACATGGGTGCCTACGGAGACAGGGGCTGCTCCGGTTACAGTCTGCTGGCAGGTAAGTACCTGTGTCCTCAGGAAGCAGACCAGGGGGGTTTAGTAGAGCACTGGGGGGGGGGGGGTCCCAAGTAGGCACACAAAACACACCCTCAGCGGCACAGAGGCAGCTGGGTGCAGTGGGCAATCAGAGCGTCCGGTTTGCAATAGGCTTCAATGGAGGGACCAGGGGGTCACTCAAATGTTGCAGGCAGGGCCCAGGGGGGCTTCTCGCGCCAGCCACCAACTGGGCAAGGGTGAGGGCCGCCTGCTGGTCACTGCTGACTGGTGGTCGGTTCTTCACGGGCCTGCGGGTGCAGTGCTTCTTCCAGGCGTCGGATTTCTTCGTCCCGGACAGTCTCGGTCAGGGGGGTCCTCAGGATTCCCTCTGCAGGCGTCGTCATGGGGGTGCAGAGAGGTTAGCCCAGGGTGGACATGTCGTCAGAGTCGCCTGGGGATCCTCTCTGGGTCATTGGTTTCTCTGGACACGGGCTTCTAGAGTGAGGTAAGAGTCCCTTTAAAGACGGTTTCTTCTTGCTTGGTTGGACAGGTCCGCTGTCCAAGGGAGTTCTTGATCCTTCTTAGGTGCAAGGCAGTCCTCTGAGTCGGCAGAGGTCGCTGGTCCCGCAGGATGCGTAGCTGGTGCAGGTTCTCTGAAATTGGAGACAGGCCGGTAGGGCTGGGGCCAAAGCAGTTGTCATCTTCCTCTTTCTCTCAGGGCCTTTTCAGCTAAGCAGTCGTCCTCCTTTGTAGGTCATCAGGAATCTGATTCCCTGGGTTCAGGGTCGCCCCTAAATACTAAATCTAGGGGTGTGTTAGGGCTGGAGGGCAGCAGCCAATGGCTACTGTCCCTGAGGGTGGCTACACCCTCCTTGTGCCTTCTCCCTTTGGGGAGGAGGGGGCACATCCCTATCCCTATTGGGCTAAATCCTCCAAAACAAGATGGAGGATTTTCTAAGGAGGGGGTCACTTCAGCTCTGGTCACCTTAGGGATGGACCTGGCTGAGGGGGTGACTCCTCCTTGTTTTTCCCATTATCTCCCCGGACTTGCCACCAAAAGTGGGGGCTGTGTCAGGGGGGCATCTCCACTAGCTGGAGTGCTCTGTGGCCCTGCAACACCAGGCTTGAGCCCTTGAGGCTCACCGCCTGGTGTTACAGTTCCTGCAAATGGCGGGGGTGAAGCACCTCACCCAGGACAGGCTTTGTTCCTGGTCACAGAGTGCATAAAGGCACTCATCTCATGTGGTCAGAAACTGGTCTGGAAGTGGCAGGCTGGCAGAGACCGATCAGCCTAGCACTAGCAGTTGGACTGGCATGCAGGGGGCATCTCTAAGATGCCCTCTGTGGGCATTTCTCAGTAAATCCCACACTGGCGTAAGTGTGGATTTATTGTGCTGAGAAGTTTGATACCAAACTTCCCAGTATTCAGTGTTGCCATTATGGAACTGTGGAGTTCGTGTTTGACTAACTCCCAGACCATATACTCTATATGGCTACCCTGCACTTACAATGTCTAAGAATTGGCTTAGACACTGTAGGGACATAGTGCTCATGCAGCTATGCCCTCACCTGCTATATAGTGTACCCTGCCTTAGGGCTATAAGGCCTGCTAGAGGGGTGACTTACCTATGTCACAGGCAGTGGGTTGTGGGCACAGCACTCTGAAGGGAGTGCCATGTCGACTTAGTAATTTTCTCCCCACCAGCACACACAAGCTGAGAGGCAGTGTGCATATGCTGAGTGAGGGGTCCCCAGGGTGGCATAATACATGCTGCAGCCTTCAGAGACCTTTCCTGGCCTCAGGACCCTTGGTACCAGGGGTACCTTTTACAAAGGACTTATCTGTGTTCCAGGGCTGTGCCAATAGTGGAGACAAAGGTACAGTTTTAGGGAAAGAACACTGGTGCTGGGGCCTGGTTAGCAGGGTCCCAGCACACTTTCAAAGCTGGCATCAACAAAAGGCAAAAGGTTAGAGGGTAACCATGCCAACAGTGGCATTTCCCTACAGTGTGCAACTCTTTTGAAGCTTTGTAAGGGGTAGACTTATCAGGCTGACTGCATTTAAAAGCAAGATCTATGATAAGGAGATTAATGCGCTGGCATTACAGGTGCGGGAGGTGGAGGACAAAGTATCCCTGCATGGCATCCACCTGAAATTGCTACTTCAATCAGCAAAAAAAGATGAGGAGAAAATACCACTTAAAGGGTACATTCAGCAGTATTCGAAGTAGAACAGACCATCAAGACTAGCAAGGTGAGCAAAGCCCCAGAACCTGATGGTCTACCTCAGGAAGCTTACAAGGCCCTAGGTGAGAGTATAATGCCAGTCATGATTAAACTTTTTGGAGAAGTTTTGGAGTCCGGTACCATGCTACACACGTCCTGGAATGAAGCCCTTGTTATGCTAATATTCAAACCAGGGAAGTGCCCAAGAAGCTGTGATTCTTACAGGCCAATATCGCTTTCATAGTGCAACTCCAAGATTTTCACAAACAAATTCACAAATATTATGAGGGACTCTAGCAAATTAATGAAGGCTGGGAACATTCACCACTTACTATTCTAGGAAAAGTCAGTGTGGGGAAGATGTGTATTCTGCCTAAATGTAAGTTTATCTTTAGCTAAGTGCCATTGATGTTCAGGAAAGGATGGTTGGGTAAATTACAGGGCAAGATAAACAGTTTTATATGGGCCTCA
Source organism: Pleurodeles waltl (assembly GCF_031143425.1). Taxonomy (NCBI): domain Eukaryota; kingdom Metazoa; phylum Chordata; class Amphibia; order Caudata; family Salamandridae; genus Pleurodeles; species Pleurodeles waltl. Next base: position 455,531,723 of record NC_090448.1, read on the forward strand.
AAGGGGGTATGAATCGCCTGGAAAGAGTTGGAGAAAAAAAAAAAAAAAAAAAAAAGGAGGACTAGCATTTCCTGATTTCCAATACTATGCCTGGGCATTCTTTTTAAAAATGGCAAATACTTGTTGAGTAGCCCTGGGGAGTCAGGGTTCTGAGCTGCATACAGAGCCATGATAAAAAATATACAAGATGCAGACCTTATTTTTTTATATAAATTTGGTGACTACGTTTTTACAAAAAGGTGAGGTTCAAGATGCTACAAGGTTTGGCAGAACTTGGGTATCAAATCAGGAAGGCCACCAAGCTCTCGTATTACAGCTAGCATGTGCCTATATGGAATTCCACAGGTTCCCAAGGATGGACTAGCAATCCCCCTGAGGGAGACAGATTTTCAGGAGCGGGCCAATTCAGTCAAGGTGGTGTATTGCCAACCTGGGAGGACATTCATTTGGAGGTGGGTGGAAAAGACTCAAAGTTCAAATATTTACAAGTGAAAAGCTGGGTGCAGAGTCTGGATGATAAGCGAATGGAAGAGCTACTTTCAGAAGGCTACAATGAAAAAGGAAGTGACAAGATGGTATTGGTTGATGGTGGACTTTACAGATGGAGACTTCCAGCTTCCAGAGAAAATTATGGGAAAGAATGGCTTCCAAGGATGCAGATAAGAGATTCATGGCAATTATCTACGAATCATTTGTCCAGCACAGTTAAACCAGCCTATTTAAGGAGAAATCACTTGTTTTCCATCCACAGAGCATTTTGGACTCCATAAAGGTTATCTAAAATGAAGACTGGCGGTATGGTCAATTGTGAGAAATGTGGGCTTGGAGATGCTAACGATTTGCCCAGTGAGCAGCAAATTTTGGGAAGATGAGTATACTGCAGTAGATGAAATACTTTCTATAAAATTTAAGGTAAGTCCTTCTCGTTATTTTTGGAAACCTGCAATATCAAGTTAAATTGAACAATGACAGTGACAAATTACTCTTTTATATGATTTTACTAGCTGGGAGGGAAATATGTACAAGATAGCACAGTAACCTTCCACCTTTATACTTAGACTGGAAGGGGTCACCTATATACAATTTGAATCTCGATGTAAAGGACGTCGAAAATTAAAGATATACGTTGAGGCTCCCACTTATGAAGTGGCCGGAAAGATAAATATCTGGAATAATAGAGGAATGGGGAGTCCCCAGTGAGAACGTCAATGAGGCGGATATCTCAACTCATACTGTCTTATGATTACACCTAGTAGTTGCCTGTCATTGGGCTGCAAGACCAGGTTGTATCAGAAAATTGGGCTAATACAGGCAGGAGTTTCTCCCATCTGAGATACAAGACCAGGGTAGTTTCAGATAAAAGATCTCAAGGGGAAATCCTGGAGGTGAATGAGGACTTAAACATTCATTTTAAAAATCATATTATAAAAATACAGTAAAGTAGCGTATGGTAACTTGTTGACTGGAATGTTACCATTTGGAAAGATCTGTGCACCAACTACTCACATTTTATCAACTTACTACGCTCTCGGGTTCACAAAGAGAAACCTCTGTGATCACACCTGGCAGCTATTCAGTGGTACCTTTGCTTAACAATGAGGATCTGAATTACCATGGATAGCAAAGTGACCCTGTGAAAAGACTACCCCTTTCAAGAAAACTATAGGGCACAAAGAGTATTTCCAAGTATTTAAATAATTGTTAGTGCCTGGAAATACAACAAATCAAGAGTTGATTTTACATAAAAGTGCTATTAAGAGCAAATTAATACCTCCAACTGATATTGATTAGATAAAAAAAAAGCAGAACTATTGTTCTATAATGCAAATCTGAAACCTCATGCTCATAGGCAAAAGAATAAGCCTATACCTGAATAATACTATAAAAAAGAGAAACCACTTATAATACTTATACACTAAACATTTTTAACACTTGCAAAAAGAGAAGATGATATAATTGTTCAGACAATGTCATTCTAGTCTCCCTTAGTCTCATCCAAAGAAAGACATCACACAAAACTGCTGGGACAAAGTTATGTCCTCTCTTTCAAGGTGAAGCAGAATATCCAATTGCCACACTCTATAGTGAAGCGACAAAACAGCACACATTTCACTGAGGATATATTTCAAACTGTGAAATACTGCTCCTGAGTTGTCACATTTCACTGGCCATTTCAGCCAATCAGATTAGCCATAATGAACACACCATTAAAATGAGCACAGACTACCTGAATGTTCAGCAATTTCCGACCCTTCATTAAAGGCCAACCCTTTCATTAATTACTTTAGCCACTGCAACATTGAGCGCTTTTTCCTTTACAGCATTGTCTCTTCGTAGTGATTGTTTTATTTGTGCTCTTTGCAATACTCATAAACAAGGTGTCTTTTTGTCTTTCAAAACCACCGGAATGTACACCGTACACAAGACACTGAGCAGCAACAGTACATTTGCATGGCATCATTGTTCGGAGCTCCTTGCTCCTATGTACTGGAACAGAGGGCTGGGATGGGAAAGTGCAGAAATTAAACTACAGAGTTTGTGTCACCTTTGTATGTATTTTGTATTTGGTACCTTTATATGTATTACTCACACATAATTCACTTAGCTGTGATGGGAATTACTTACTGGTGATATCCACTTCAGCATTTGCAAGTGGGGGTAGGTTAGGAGAAGAAAAGGCCTTAAAACTTGATGTATCCACCTTTGTCACCCGGTTCCCCCTGTACAGCTTGTGATGAAAACAAAGGCACACCTGAAATACAACAGTTAAAAAGCCAATCAAAAACTACTAATTAAAATATATAAGTACATAAGTACATAAACACTAAGGAAAGATATTTTGATTGCAGTCCTTGCTGTGATCAGCCTCAGAAAAATTTGATACATTGATCTTTTTGCAATGCCAACTTCTGGGACTTAAATAACTCCGATATGGATTAATATGCAACAGATCTTTAAAAATACTAATTTTAGCTTGCAACTTAAAAGGTCTACCCATGGCAAATGTACTACAGATCTCAAGATTCCAATTCAACATCAATGACACTTTTTTCACATATTATGGTTGCCCACCCAGCAGGATCAGTCAAACAGTGCTCATTTATGTGTTCTCAGACCGTTACATTCATCCCCACTTCATAATACAGTGCCTCACAAATGTGAGCTATAGAACCGTTCCAATGAGCAATCATCACTTCCCAAAAAAAGGACCCCATCCTCTGCCAAAATCACCTTCAGTAAAAGGCATCTTTTGCTTCTCTAATAAAGCCAGCATGTCAAACACCTCACGCTCCCTACTCATCTTATTTCTTAGCAACTACCAACAGCAAAAAGGGACCCTTTCTTTCACTGATGCCCAATGGAATAAGCCAAGTTTATGCAAGATTGCAACTATATCTATAAAACCTACCTCAAGACCCTCCTCAAGATAAGCAGCCATGGGCTCTGCCACTGGTGTGCAGACAGGCCTTCCATCACATCCCGAACAAGATCACTATCAAGCTCTGGATTTCTTTTTGATTGCTTCCTGTCCTACACCACACCACAAAACAGATATGATACCCTAAACTCCAACACTTCCCTTGGACAGCCCAATACAGCAAGCTTTAAGCCAAAAGCCTTGAGGTCACCCTTTGTACATCGAAGACCTAACAACGAGAATGCATTAGTGGTCATTGCCTCCTTATTGCAAACCTCAAAGGGGTAAAATGGCAATTCAAAATAAAAGTAGGAATGTCATCATTGCACAAGTTAAAAATTGCAATCTAACAAAGTATACAGTTACATGATGCTTTATGGGGACATAACGCATTGTTGGGACAGAAACATTATAGGAAGCTGGATCTGTATATACTATCTCAAAATGAGATATAATATGCACAGAGTCCAGGGGTTCCCCAAGAGGCTTGACAGAGGCAATAATAGATCATTCTAATGCTCTATTTGTGGTAGTGGGGTCGAGCAGTTAGGCTCATCAGAGGGTAGTGTTAAGCATTTGTTGTACACACACAGGCAATAAATGAGAACGCACACTCAATGACTTAACTCCAGGCCAAGAGATTTTTATATAGAAAAATATTATATTCTTAATTTATTTTAGAACCACAAGATTCACATTGCAGGTAAGTACATTAAATGTAAGGTACTCTGCAGAGGTAGGACTTTGAATCAAAACAGTAATGAACACAGTTTGGCATAAAATGGCAATAAGCTATTTTAAAAGTGGACACAGTGCAAAATTCAACAGTTCCTGGGGGAGGCAAGTACAGGTTAATTTTTGAGGTAAGTAAAGCACTTACAAGTTCAGTCTCCGGGGCATAGGCAGCCCACCGTTTGGGGTTCAAGTCAACCCCAAACACCCAGCACCAGCAACACAGGTCCGGTCAGGTGCAGAGGTCAAAGTGGGGCCCAAATATCCTAGGTGCCTATGGAGACTAGGGGTGCTCCGGTTCCAGTCTGCTAGCAGGTAAGTACCTGTGTCCCCGGGGAGCAGACGAGGGGTTTTTGTAGCGCATTGGGGGGTCCCATGTAGGCACCCAAAATACACCCTCAGTGGCACAGGGGTGGCTGGGTGCAGTGGGCAAACAAGGCATCGGGTTTGTGAGAGAAATCAATGGAGGGACCCGGGGGTCACTTAAACCTTGCAGGCAGGGCACAGAGGGGCTTCTCGGGCCAGCCACTGACTGGGCAAGGGTGAAGGCTGCCTGCTGGTCACTGCTGCATCAGTGTTTGGTTCTTCACGGGGCTGGGGGCTGCGGGTGCAGTGCTTCTTCCAGGCGTCGAGTTTCTTTTTACCAGGCAGTCACAGTCATAGGGTGTCCTCCGGATTCCCTCTGCAGGCATCGTAGTAGGGGTGCAGGGAGGTTGGCCCAGGGTGGAAACGTCGTTGGAGTCGCCTGGGGGTCCTCTCTGCGTCGCTGATTTCTCTTGACACAGGCCAGGGTTTTCGAGTGCAGAGTGGTGGGGACTCGCGCTTCTGGAGTGAGGTGGGAGGCCCTTTAAAGATGGTTTCTTCTTGCTTGCTTAGACAAGGCGGCTGTCCACTGGAGTTTGATCCTTTGTAGTTGCAGGCCAGTCCTATGAGTCAGCAGAGGTCACTGGGCCTGCAGGATGCGTCGCTGGTGCAGGTTCTCTGAATCAGGAGACAGGCCGGTAGGGCTGGGCCCAAAGCAGTTGTAGTCTTCCTTCTTTGGGGGTTTTCAGGTCAGCAGTCCTTTGTAGGTCGTCAGGAATCTGATTTCATGGGTTCAGGGTCACCCCTAAATACTAAATTTAGGGGTGTGTTAGGGTTGGAGGGCAGCAGCCAATGGCTACTGTCCCTGAGGGTGGCTACACCCTCCTTGTGCCTCTTCCCTTTGGAGAGGGGGAGCACATCCTTATTCCTAAAGGGCTAAATCCTCCAAACCAAGATGGAGGATTTTCTAAGAAGGAGGTTGTAGGAAAGTACCATCTTGCCGGGCATGTTACCCCCATATTTCACTGTATATATGTTGTTTTAGTGTATGTGTCACTGGGACCCTGCCAGCCAGGGCCCCAGTGCTCATAAGTGTGCCCTGTATGTGTTCCCTGTGTGATGACTAACTGTCTCACTGAGGCTCTGCTAATCAGAACCTCAGTGGTTATGCTCTCTCTGCTTTCTAAATTGTCACTAACAGGCTAGTGACCAATTTCACCAATTCACATTGGCATACTGGAACACGCTTATAATTCCCTAGTATATGGTACTGAGGTACCCAGGGTATGGGGGTTCCAGGAGATCCCTATGGGCTGCAGCAGTTCTTTTGCCACCCATAGGGAGCTCTGACAATTCTTACACAGGCCTGCCACTGCAGCCTGAGTGAAATAACGTCCACGTTATTTCACAGCCATTTACCACTGCACTTAAGTAACTTATAAGTCATCTATATGTCTAACCTTTACCTGGTAAAGGTTGGGTGCTACGTTACTTAGTGTGTGGGCACCCTGGCACTAGCCAAGGTACCCCCACATCGTTCAGGGCAAATTCCCCGGACTTTGTGAGTGCGGGGACACCATTTCACGCGTGCACTATACATAGGTCACTACCTATGTATAGCGTCACAACGGTAACTCCGAACATGGCCATGTAACATGTCTAAGATCATGGAATTGTCACCCCAATGCCATCCTGGCATTGGGGATACAATTCCATGATCCCCTGAGTCTCTAGCACAGACCCGGGTACTGCCAAACTGCCTTTCCCGGGGTTTCACTGCAGCTGCTGCTGCTGCCAACCCCTCAGACAGGTTTCTGCCCTCATGGGGTCCAGCCAGGCTTGGTCCAGGAAGGCAGAACAAAGGACTTCCTCAGAGAGAGGGTGTTACACCCTCTCCCTTTGGAAAAAGGTGTCAGGGCTGGGGAGGAGTAGCCTCCCCCAGCCTCTGGAAATGCTTTGATGGGCACCGTCTGTGCCTATCTCTGCATAAGCCAGTCTACACCGGTTCAGGGATCCCCCAGCCCTGCTCTGGCGCAAAACTGGACAAAGGAAAGGGGAGTGACCACTTCCCTGACCTGCACCTCCCAGGGGAGGAGCCCAGAGCTCCTCCAGTGTGCTCCAGACCTCTGCCATCTTGGAAACAGAGGTGCTGCTGGCACACTGGACTGCTCTGAGTGGCCAGTGCCAGCAGGTGACATCAGAGACTCCTTCTGATAGGCTCTTACCTGTGTTGCTAGCCTATCCTCCTTCCTAGGTAGCCAAACCTCCTTTTCTGGCTATTTAGGGTCTCTGCTTTGGGGAATTCTTTAGATAACGAATGCAAGAGCTCATCAGAGTTCCTCTGCATCTCTCTCTTCACCTTCTGGCAAAGGATTGACCGCTGACTGCTCAGGACACCTGCAAAACCGCAACAAAGTAGCAAAGACGACTACTGCAACCTTGTATCGCTGATCCTGCCGCTTTCTCGCCTGTTTCCTGGTGGTGCATGCTCTGGGGGTAGCCTGCCTCCTTTCTGCACCAGGACCTCTGAAGAAATCTCCCGTGGGTCGACGGAATCTTCCCCCTGCAACCGCAGGCAACAAAAAGACTGCATCACCGGTCCTCTGGGTCCCCTCTCAGCACGACGAGCGTGGTCCCTGGAACTCAGCAACTCTGTCCAAGTGACTCCCACAGTCCAGTGACTCTTCAGTCCAAGTTCGGTGGAGGTAAGTCCTTGCCTCCCCACGCTAGACTGCATTGCTGGGTACCGCGTGATTTGCAGCTGCTCCAGCTCCTGTGCACTCTTCCAGGATTTCCTTCGTGCACAGCCAAGCCTGGGTCCCAGACACTCTAACCTGCAGGGCACAACCTCCTGAGTTGTCCTCCGGCGTCGTGGGACTCCCTTTTGTGTCTTCGGGTGAGCTCTGGTTCACTCCTCTTCCAAGTGCCTGTTCCGGTACTTCTGCGGGAGCTGCCTGCTTCTGTGAGGGCTCCCTGACTTGCTGGGAGCCCCCTCTGTCTCCTCATCCAAGTGGCGACATCCTGGTCCCTCCTGGGCCACAGCAGCATCCGAAAGCCCTAACCACGACCCTTGCAGCTAGCAAGGCTTGTTTGCGGTCTTTCTGCGTGGGAAGACCTCTGCAAGCTTCTTCACGACGTGGGACATCCATCCTCCAAAGGGGAAGTTCCTAGTCCTCTTCGTTCTTGCAGAATCCACAGTTTCTACCATCCGGTGGCAGCTTCTTTGCACCTTCAGCTGGCATCTCCTGGGCATCTGCCCACTCTCGACTTTGTCCCGGCTCTTGGACTTGTTCCCCTTGTTCCACAGGCACTCTCGTCCGGAAATCCACTTTGGTTGCATTGCTGGTGTTGGTCTTCCTTGCAGAATTCCCCTATCACGACTTCTGTGCTCTCTGGGGAATATAGGTGCACTTTACACCTTCTTTTCAGGGTCTTGGGGTGGGCTATTTTTCTAACCCTCACTGTTTTCTTACAGTCCCAGCGACCCTCTACAAGCTCACATAGGTTTGGGGTCCATTTGTGGTTCGCATTACACTTTTGGAGTATATGGTTTGTGTTGCCCCTATACCTATGTGCTCCTATTGCAATCTACTGTAAGTTTACATTGCTTGCATTACTTCCTTTTGCCATTACTGCATATTTTTGGTATTGCGTACATATATCTTGTGTATATTTGGCATCCTCATACTGAGGGTACTCACTGAGATACTTTTGGCATATTGTCATAAAAATAAAGTACCTTTATTTTTAGTATATCTGTGTATTGTGTTTTCTTATGATATTGTGCATATGACACCAGTGGTATAGTAGGAGCTTTGCATGTCTCCTAGTTCAGCCTAAGCTGCTCTGCTATAGCTACCTTCTATCAGCCTAAGCTGCTAGAAACACCTTTTCTACACTACAGGGAGTGCAGAATTATTAGGCAAGTTGTATTTTTGAGGATTAATTTTATTATTGAACAACAACCATGTTCTCAATGAACCCAAAAAACTCATTAATATCAAAGCTGAATATTTTTGGAAGTAGTTTTTAGTTTGTTTTTAGTTTTAGCTATGTTAGGGGGATATCTGTGTGTGCAGGTGACTATTACTGTGCATAATTATTAGGCAACTTAACAAAAAAAAAATATATACCCATTTCAATTATTTATTATTACCAGTGAAACCAATATAACATCTCAACATTCACAAATATACATTTCTGACATTCAAAAACAAAACAAAAACAAATCAGTGACCAATATAGCCACCTTTCTTTGCAAGGACACTCAAAAGCCTGCCATCCATGGATTCTGTCAGTGTTTTGATCTGTTCACCATCAACATTGCGTGCAGCAGCAACCACAGCCTCCCAGACACTGTTCAGAGAGGTGTACTGTTTTCCCTCCTTGTAAATCTCACATTTGATGATGGACCACAGGTTCTCAATGGGGTTCAGATCAGGTGAACAAGGAGGCCATGTCATTAGATTTCCTTCTTTTATACCCTTTCTTGCCAGCCACGCTGTGGAGTACTTGGACGCGTGTGATGGAGCATTGTCCTGCATGAAAATCATGTTTTTCTTGAAGGATGCAGACTTCTTCCTGTACCACTGCTTGAAGAAGGTGTCTTCCAGGAACTGGCAGTAGGACTGGGAGTTGAGCTTGACTCCATCCTCAACCCGAAAAGGCCCCACAAGCTCATCTTTGATGATACCAGCCCAAACCAGTACTCCACCTCCACCTTGCTGGCGTCTGAGTCGGACTGGAGCTCTCTGCCCTTTACCAATCCAGCCACGGGCCAATCCATCTGGCCCATCAAGACTCACTCTCATTTCATCAGTCCATAAAACCTTAGAAAAATCAGTCTTGAGATATTTCTTGGCCCAGTCTTGACGTTTCAGCTTGTGTGTCTTGTTCAGTGGTGGTCTTCTTTCAGCCTTTCTTACCTTGGCCATGTCTCTGAGTATTGCACACCTTGTGCTTTTGGGCACTCCAGTGATGTTGCAGCTCTGAAATATGGCCAAACTGGTGGCAAGTGGCATCGTGGCAGCTGCACGCTTGACTTTTCTCAGTTCATGGGCAGTTATTTTGCGCCTTGGTTTTTCCACACGCTTCTTGCGACCCTGTTGACTATTTTGAATGAAACGCTTGATTGTTCGATGATCACGCTTCAGAAGCTTTGCAATTTTAAGAGTGCTGCATCCCTCTGCAAGATATCTCACTATTTTTGACTTTTCTGAGCCTGTCAAGTCCTTCTTTTGACCCATTTTGCCAAAGGAAAGGAAGTTGCCTAATAATTATGCACACCTGATATAGGGTGTTGATGTCATTAGACCACACCCCTTCTCATTACAGAGATGCACATCACCTAACATGCTTAATTGGTAGTAGGCTTTCGAGCCTATACAGCTTGGAGTAAGACAACATGCATAAAGAGGATGATGTGGACAAAATACTCATTTGCCTAATAATTCTGCACTCCCTGTAATAAGGGATAACTGGACCTGGTACAGAGTATAAGTACCCCTTGATACCCACTACAAGCCAGGCCAGCCTCCTACAGGGGTCACTTCAGCTCTGGTCACCTTAGGGGTGGACCTGGCTGAGGGGGTGGCTGCTCCTTGTTTTTCTCATCTCCCCGGACTTGCCACCAAAAGTGGGGGCTGTGTCGGGGGGCATGCATCTCCACTAGCTGGAGTGCCCTGGGGCGTTGTACCATCAGGCTTGAGCCTTTGAGGCTCACCGCCAGGTGTTACAGTTCCTGCAGGGGGAGGTGTGAAGCACCTCCACCCAGGACAGGCTTTGTTCCTTGTCACAGAGTGCACAAAAGCATTCACCCCATGTGGCCAGAACCTAGTCTGGAAGAGGCAGGCTGGCAGAAACTTCTCAGCCTATCACTAGCAGTTGGGCTGGCATGCAGGGGGCATCTCTAAGATGCCCTCTGTGTGTATTTCTCAATAAATCCCACACTTGCATCAGTGTGTATTTATTGTGCTTAGAAGTTTGATACCAAACTTACCAGTATTTAGTGCAGCCATTATGGAACTGTGGAGTTCATGTTTGACAACCTCCCAGACCATATACTCTTTATGGCTACCCTGTACTTACAATGTCTAAGAATTGGCTTAGTCACTGTAGCGGCATAGTGCTCATGCAGCTACGCCCTCACCTGTGGTATAGTGCACCCTACCTTAGGGCTGTAAGGCCTGCTAGACGGGTGACTTATCTATGCCACAGGTAGTGGGTTGTGGGCATTGCACTCTGAGGGGAGTGCCATTTCGACTTAGTCTTTTTATCCACAACCAGCACACACAAGCTGTGAGGCAGTGTGCATGTGCTGAGTGAGGGGTCCCCAGGGTGGCAAAATGCATGCTGCAGCCCTTGGAGCCCTTCCCTGGTCAGAGGGCCCTTGGTATCACAGGTACCTTTTACAAGGATGTATCTGTGTACCAGGGCAGTGCCAAATGTGGAGACAAAGGTACAGTTTTAGGTAAAGAACACTGGTGCTGGGGCCTGGTTAGCAGGGTCCAACCACACTTTCAATCAAAGCTGGCATCAACAAAAGACAAAATGTTAGGGGATAACCATGCCAACAGTGGCATTTTCCTACAAACATCTTCTGCATTTTAATGGACATTCACTCCTACTCAGAGTACACAAAGGTACGAATGTATAAATTCTGGGGCAGCTCCTCCCTCCCCCCCCCCCCTTCCCCAAGTCAGCAGCTAAAAAATAAAACAATAGCTTACTATTGTTTTATTTTTCAGCTGCTGGCTCAGCCAGTAGCATAAGTGGGGAGCAGCGAGCTGGGCCATGGGAGAAGGGAGGGGGAGCAGAGTGCACTTAAGTGTGAATGTGTGTATGGTCAGCCGTCTTAGGCCGGTCAAACACACGTGCACTTAGGTTTCTCCAACCCAGCTGTGTTAAACAGCTCAGTTGGAAAAACTGCACAGACTCCCAAGACTGAGAGGCAGACCAAGCCTCTCAGACCGATCCTGGTGCTGCTCTTATGCTAGGTTTAGCATGAGAGCAGCACTAGGATTGCATGGGGGAGCCTGTGCTGGTGTCCCACGGACTTCTGGGACACCAACACCATCGAGAGGGAACAGGAGCGAGGCAGCCAGCATCGGAAAGGTATGTTTAATTATTATTTTATTTCACCCATGTCTTCGCCCCCCACCTGCCCCTCCCCTTGAGATTTAAAGCGGCTGCCACTAACCTAATGTTTATTTTTGTTGCGCTAGGTAAACACTGATCATGCGTGTGTGCTGTGACATAGGCCTGTCTGACAGATTACCATTTTGCTGGACTGGGAGGGTGGGGTCCAAAGCACTAGCCTTATAGCGGTGAGAGGCTATTGCTTTCACCAGGAGTTAAGAAGCATGAGTGCAGTGGTGGCAGCATACCGTGTAGCGATCAGCAAGAGTGAACAGGTCCTCTTTAGGGCCGAGGCTGTTAGTGCATGCACCTCACTTTCAAGACTCTTGTTTTCAAAAAGGGCTTTGAGCTCGTTTGTTGCTTACCATTTGCGGACTGCAAACATCACATCCGTTCCTTACAGTGGACCAGGAACAAGTGACAGACTGAATCAACCTAATCTGTGCTCATCAGCTGCTCCTGACCTGACTGAGGGACTATTTTTTTGTACTCCGTCAGGTTTGAGTGGCACATAAGAGGCTTCTGGGATTCTAGTTTGGGTTTCCCAGCTTCTTCATGGGTCTCCCATCGCTCCATCCAAAGAGAGCATGCATTCCTATGGTCACAGACGGCGTGCTAGCCTGTGACCAGAGGTTACTCCTTGCAGAAAGAAAGCCACCCCCTCCCCCAAATTCTCAGCCGAGCTTTCAAATATAAAGACTTAGCCACATTATTTTATGAATCCGCTGTATTCACTTCTTCCCAGGAACATGGGATTTGTGGTTATCATTCACAGTACTGTTCTGAGCTGCATATTTCAGTGTTGTGGAAATGTTATCATACTTCCCACTCCAGAAATAAGTTTGACTGGTACTTCTCGAAGAGGGCAAGCCACGCTCTGCAGAAGGCAGCTGAATGGAACATTTGAGTGGTCTTGTGCAAACCCAAGCAAAGGTACATTTCAACTCACACAGGCTTTGTCACATGCCCTCAGGTGAATACGCGTCCAACGTTTCGCATGGTTTACAACAGCGGCATTTGTTGAAGCATAAAGCACTTATAGCCAGAAATGTTTATCTTGGTGAGCCCAGTTTTGGAAAATGATTTAACAGGCCGGTCGTGATGTGAATCATGCTTAAACCACACTTTGGGAACTGTTTTCAATGAACTCATCCAGGACAAACAGGCATAAAAATAAACTGCGAAAAATGTAGTCTGACTTATATTACATTGCAAACACCGTTGCCTTTTATTTATTACCAACAATGTTAATTGCTGGAGTGATTTCATGTATGTCTGATAATTAGGACTTGTTTGTATAATGCTACATACGCACTTCACTGTTTGCAAGCACTGTAAATAGTACATGCTACATTGTCCAGTTTATAGTGGTAAATGTACTCATCCCGGAAGGATAGCCTCTGAAAACTACATTTGTCAGCGGCGAGCATTTACCACACAGAGCCATCTTCCAGACGAATAAGGGGAAAATTACATTTTCCTAAAAAAGTAGCAGGTGCTTTAATAACCAGCTTTTACCTTTATTTTTTTTTCGGTTTAGTTCTATCCAACCTAATCCAGTTTTCTTAGTACCAGTGCATCACTTTTATTTGTAATAAAGGGCTGACCTGGCATGTGAGAATTGGTGCTGAGGCAGCCCCATCATATGGCCTACACTAGTGTTTGCAAAATGGCACCGTTAGAGATCAAATAAATCGCGCTTTCGTCCTGAAAACATATGGTGAAAGGAGGAGATTTTTTTCGGTTAAGAATGGACTTTAAAAAGCATTTAGTTTTATAAAGTTCACATTTTTTTCTGTTTTTTTCTTCTTTAAAAAAAAAAAAAAAAACCTCGACACTACGATTTTGATTCCTAATTTAATTTATAGCCGTTTTCCATGATGTTATTACCGTCTCTGGATCTCAGTTTTCATTGAAATATTTCTCGTACCGGGAAAATGGGAGCAGCTCTTTCTTCAATCATTTGATATCAGGGCAGTCTCTCAATTTATTTAACTTTTTAAAATACTTCGTAATGAAGTGATTTTGCTGGGGGATGAGATAACAAGGCAGTTATATAAAAAAAAGCGCATTGAATGGTAAACCCAGGCAAAACCCTTACGTTGCTCTTTTAGGTGTCATTAAGAAAAAAGGCTCCTCCCAAGAATTTTTGATGCTTGCAAATTCATAGTCCAGAAACTAGGCTGAGAGCCCCTTTGCATTTCAGAATAATTTTGGATCATTTGCTTTTTATTTTATTTATACGTAAAAAAGCTAACCTGAGTCTCTTAATATTACATCCAAATTCAAAGACAAATTGGGGTGACTTAAAGTACTCCAGTCCTAGTTTTATTGGTAAGAAATTTTTTGATTTTAAGGTAGTCGTTATCACAGGAGTTCCTTGGCAATGCAGGATGTGGTCATAAGAGGTTCTGCTTTATATTTGGAACCAAAATATACATTTAAATATTTTGCAGCATCTTTGTCTGCCCCCAAAATATCAGGTTCACAACTTAGTAAAACAATTTAAATAAATCCCAAAATATAATGTTAAGAACCTTGCATTCCTTTATTATCACTCCTTGTTTACTTAACTCAGCTCTCAAAGAGGATGGGTGCTCAGTATCTTGCTTGACAATGAACGATCATCAGACAGTCATGCGATCTTTTTTTCCCCATGTATTAAAGCTTGATGCAGTTTAGAAAATCTCAGAATTGTGCTATAGCCCCCCTCAGATTTTTCCTCCTTTACAAGGAGTACTTTTGAATTAACCCCAGACTCAGCATTCCTGGGATCTCTCCCCCGCAACTACTTTTTCTCCTCTTTTTCCCTTTGCTGTTTAGCCTCGCTGAGATTCTTCCCTCTTTCTTTTTCTCACACGAGAATACTTCCCCGTCATCATGCTCTACCACTCATGCTCTAGCTTCCTTTCAACCGTCTTCTACCCATTCCCTCTTTTCATTTTGTCCCTAGAATTCCTTGCTCTCCTCAGTCTCCACACCTCATCCAGGCCCTCTTTGTCCTTTGCTCTCCCTCCATCGTAAGGATCTTCGTTGGTCCCGCTTCTTCCATCATCTTCTGTTCTCACCTTGCCCCTCTCCCCTTTCACTTCTATTCTCTCTCCAAGTTCTTTTAACTTACCCAAGCCCACCACCCCCTTTCCTTTTCGCCATTTATCCGTCCCCCACACCCTCAATGCTCCCTGTGTATTGTCCTTTTCCTCTCTTTTTCGCCTCCATCTGTGTTTCCTCCCATTCATCTACTTTATCTTCCTCCTTCTCTCCAGCTTCACCTCGATTTTTATTTCTTCTTCCTTTACATTAAGTCTCCCTCAGTCACCTCCATCAATCTTCATGATCTGCCAGCAGTGTCCTTCAAATGTCCCCGGGTCTCCCTCCCACTTCTGGGTTTTGATGGTAGCATATATCCTTGTCCTGATATTACTGTGTGATGACAGACGAGTAAACCTGTTGGTGTGCTGCTGCTTGTGCCTATTCTTCTTGATAGAGGCCTGGATAACTCGGAAGAGTGGACCTGCCTCTTAGGCATCAAACTCCTGTCATCTGTGTCTGCACCCAGTCCTTGTGTTTCCAATGGTTTGTACCTCTGCAACTCAGGGTGAATTCAGGGGTAGGAATTGGACGGGCAATAGTCATGCATAGCAGAGAGTCAAGACACTGGATAAAATTCCATTATGTGCTTTTCGTGGCAAACAGGAGGCTTGTGCCAACTCTACTTCAAAGAACTAAGTTTGTCTTGTTTTAGAAAGTTATTTTCAAACAAGTCCTTTAAATATAAGACTATTGCACTACAGGGGACCCTTATAGGACTCTCGCCAGAGTGACAATTTCCATGTCCTCATCTACAAAAAGATGTAATGTATGTAACGTAGTCCCCCAGCGCTCATCTAGCAAGTCCTTCAAAGAGATGTGGAAAGCAAACTCATTAATGAGCCGTCATTCCTAGCACCACAAACCATGCTGTAACTAAAGAATTGCTGCGTCATAGCGCTTTATTCAAAATACCTTTTAGACACGTTTCACAGAAGCTGCTGTTCAACATGCCTGTAAGTTAAAAAAAAAAAAAAAAAAAAATACCACTATTAGGCGGCAAGCATTGGCTTCGTCACAGTTTTATTTTTTTACACTTTCGGCCATATTGCTGTACAACATGGCAAAAAGACATTGGCAAAGCCAATGCCTCCCACATAGGTGAAACCTACTGGCTTTGCCTGTGCTTATTAACCTGTGTCATTTGAGTGAGGCCTAGAGGCTCACTCATTTTGAAGTTCCCCTGCTGTGTGCCTATCTCACCCTTAGCCTATACCTGTTTGGTGTGTAGTGCCGCACAGTGCAAGAGTGGTGTATCTGTACTCCGTGTGTGCACACCTGGGGAGGGGACATTACAGGAATAATGCCGTACTGAGTCACGTGTGCATGGTAAACCCATGTGCTGGATGTATGTGTGCCTATGAGTGGTACAGTAAATAAAGGCTATAGTGCTGTGCTGTGAGTGCATTTTAAATGTATGCACTGGTTGTAGGTTTGCCTATGGGTGATACAGTATATGAAGGATACAGCTCTGTGCAGTATATGAAGGTTGCATATGTGCACCGAGTGGCTGTATACCTGTAAATACATGGAGGACTCTGGGTTCCATTCTGGGAGACAGCAACTCACTGAACAGGGCTATGACTTTTCTTCTCATCTGGGTATTCAAGATTCATGGTGTTCAGTTACCATGTGCGTTTTAAGAATCATTCATTGTAGCTCTGTAGAAAATGGTAGGAGGGAGTGGTCCAAAAGGCCTCCACCAACAATCTCACATTTGTATTCTTGGAAGTGTTGCAACATTAAGAAGAAATCCAGCCTGGGTTCTGATCCACGTGCCACTGACAGGTAAGTATATTCTTTCCCTGTAGGATTATAGCAGGCACCAGGGGTTGATAAGAGTATGATCTGTCAAAAGACCATGGAAGACAACTCTATTGTCAGGTCGGGTGTCTAGAATTATATTGTTAACCAAGAGGGGGTCTAGAACCATGTTCTAGTCACCGCCCATAATCACTTTAGCGGGGCCACATGCAGTCAGCAGGCAATTTATTTTAATTAGCCAAGATCTTTTAGTCTCATTTTGGTGCAAATAAATACCATTAAAATTTGATACAAGCATTTTAAACTGACAAAAAACACAATCAGTGTTATTTGTCCATGTTTTTAGAACATGCAATGGTAGTCTCTTGTGCAGCAGTATAGCCACTCCATACTTCCTGATTTTATTCAATGCAGGTAGTGTATAGCGAGAGGTGTTGTCAGAGCCTGAATAGGAGAAGACCCTACCTACCCAGTTATGTTTGAGATTAGCTGATACTACAGCACCGAGGTGAGCTTCTTGCATGAGAGTTCGATAAGGTTCTTGGATACTAAAATGTCAGTGTCTTTCAGTTCAACATAGTGGGTCATGCCACCGACATTAAAATGACCTTATGTTTAGGGTCTCTTCTGTTCGATAGGGCATCACTATTGCTTCAGTGAAGGGGTAGGAGGATATATTGGGGTTCAGTTTACCCGGTATGGTGCCTTGGACGAGGTGATCTCGTCCAAGGCACTGGTTCCCGGGTGCCTTGGACGAGATCACCTCGTCCTGCACCCGGGAACTGGGAAGAACGCTAGCGCTCCCCCCATGGGGCCCCTCACCCAAACCCCCTGGTCGTGGATGGAAGGGGAAGCCCTTCCCCTTCCACCCCGACCCCCCCCCCCCCTCGGCAATCCGATGACAGCGCGTTTACAGTGTGCCAACGTCATCAAATATTGCAGAGGGACGCGCTGGAAGCCATTTGCTTCCAGCGCATCGAGAAGAAAGGAGATACAAGGTAAGTCCTTTCTTCTTTGGGACTTCTTGAGGGCCCGCGATCGTGGAGCAGGAATCCCCACTAGGCACCAGGCAGTTCTTTAAGGTGTTTAGATTTGGGAGTGACCCCTTTGGCAAGGGTCGCTCCCATAGGGGGGGGGTATTTTTTCCGAATTTTTCCGATCGATTTTTCGGCCGATCTGCCGCGGAGGGGGTGGGGTGGGGGGGTGGACGAAATCCACTAGACACCAGGGAAATTATGTTGGGCATGTATTTTAGGGAGTGACACATTGGGCAAGGGTCGCTCCCATTGGGGGCTAATTTTTTTTATTGGCCGAAAACCACTGGACACCAGGGAAATTATTTTTTTTGTTTTAGGGCAGCGACCCCTTAGGCAAAGCTCGCTGCCCCGGGGGCAATCATTTTTTAATATGGATCAGCCCCCCCTGGGGCTAGATAGGCCATGCTTTTGGCCGATCTGGGCCGGGGGTGTGGGGGGGGGGGGGTCGAAACCCACTAGGCGCCAGGGATTGTGAGGTGTGTGAGTGTTTTGTGTGTTTGGGGGCACCCCCCAAAGGGGGGAAATTTCGTACTGGCCATCTCTGCCCCCAAGGAGGGCAGAAACCACCAAGCAGTTTGCCCCCTTTGGCAAGGGTCGCCCCCTAAAGGGGGCACAGAGCTGTTGGCCATTTCTGCCCTCCTTGGGGGCAAAATCCACTTAGGCACCAGGGATCCTGTGTGTGTGTTTTGTGTGGGGGGGGCGGCACCTTTGGCAAGGGTCGGCCCCCCAAAGGGGGCACGTTAGCGATGGCCATTTCTGCCCACCTTGGAGGCAGATCAGCCTATTTTTTTTTTAGGCCCATCTGCCTCCTAGTGGGGCAGAAGCCATTTAGGCACCAGGGACAATTTCTAAGTTCATGGTGGCGGGGTGTTTGTCAACTGGCGAAGTATTTGTAATTATAACAGTTTATTTCTTCTTTTTGTTCTAGTTCAAAGCTTTTGCTTCCTTTGCTGTCGATCCTTGGGGTTTTGGCAGTAGTTGTCCTGCCGTTTGCATAGTTGCATGTTTTAGGTAAGTGAAAGCAATTTACTCCAAAGGAGTATTGTTGACATGCATGAATGACATGATTGTAGGTGGTGTACTAAATGCAATATTGTGTGTGAAATTGTCCTTATATTTGAGCACAATGATATTTGTGTTGTCATATGTCTAATTTGCTTTTTTCTTTTTAGTGGGATATCATTGGTGATTGCTGTGTCTGTGCAGAGTAGTTGCTGGTGAGTAGCTTGTTCAGGCAAGTGAGTGGTATAGTTTTTTTTAGTACATAACTCTTTGTGATAAAGCTACAATTTGTTTATTACTTATTTTAGTGCTAGTTGTTGTTGGCAATCCATTTGTTGTTAGTGAGGATCATGGCTAGCCGCAGAGTGACCGCTCAGCAGGTTGTTGGCATGCTCTTTGAGTCGTCTTCAGACCATGATTACGAGACTGACTCTGCATCGGAGGCAGAGGAGGAAGTAAGAGATTCTGGCAGTGAGTTTTCTGTCCGAGAGTATTCTTCTGATGAGGAGGCTACTCTCAGTGCAGATAAAGGGCCTGTTTTAGAGGAGGACATTGATGTGCCAAGAGTGCAGCAGCCTGGGGCTGAAGGGTTTCCCATTAGAAGACCTGACACCTGGATTGCCCCAAACATGGAGCAGCCACAGTTACCTGCATTTACTGGTCTCCCAGGGTGTAGAGTCAATACGGAAAACTTTTTGCCTGTCCATTTCTTTCACTTGTTTATGGACGATGTATTTTGGGAAGAGATTGTGGAGCAGACTAATTTGTATGCAGAGCAATATTTGAGGGACAACGCTGCAAGACTTAGGGCTCAGTATAGAGCTACTCAGTGGGTTCCCACATATCAGGAAGAGATGAAAACGTTTTTAGATTTTGACTTTTTTGATGGGGTTGATTAGGAAGCAGTCACTGGCTTCTTATTGGTCTACTAGTCCCTTGATGGCAACGGCTATATTTCCTGCAACTATGACACGTAATCAATATTTGCTTATTCTTCGTATGCTGCATTTTGTAGACAATGCTTTATCCTTGCCACGAGATCACCCTGATTGTGACCGTCTTTTTAAGATTAGGCCTGTCCTTGATCATTTTGGAGATCGGTTTTCAGAGGTCTATGTTCCAGGCAAAGAGATAAGTGTGGACGAGTCTTTGGTCCTTTTCAAGGGGCGCTTAGTTTTTAAGTAGTACATTCCTAGTAAGAGGGCACGGTATGGGATTAAATTGTATATGCTGTCAGAAAGCAGTACAGGATGTGTATAATTTCCAGGTCTACACTGGTAGAAGGTAAAGGTCACCATTTGTACGTAGATAATTTCTACACTGGATTGCAGTTGTTCAAGGAGTTGTTTAGAGTGGACACTGTTGCTTGTGGCACATTCCGTTCTAACCGGAAAGGCTATCCAAGGGAGCTTGTCTGTAAAAAACTTGAGGACAGTGCAGTGCCTTGCGGAATAATGACCTGCTAGCTCTGACATTTTCAGACAGGAGGGATGTGTACATGCTCACTACCATCCATGAGGAGAGTACTTCCCCTGTGACTGTTTGGGGTCAGGTTGCGGAAGTGCGCAAACCTGCGTGCATTTTGGACTACAATAGGCACATGGGCGGTGTTGATAGAGTAGATCAGAGGTTGGAACCTTACACTGCTATTCGTAAGTCTTACGTGTGGTATAAAAAGTTGGCCCTACATTTATTTCATTAGGCAACTTTTAATGCTTTTACTGTGTTCAAGGATTGTTCACCTGAGTCAAGGATGACATTTGTTAAATTTCAGGAGTCAGTGATAGAGAGCCTTACTGTGGTGGAACGGGCAACAGTTCCTAGAGTAGAAGTGATGGAGGATGTGGCTAGGCTGAAAGATCGCCACTTTCCATATCACATTCCTCCCACTCCCAAAAAAGACTTGTCCACAAAGAAATGTAGAGTATGTGCCCGGAGATCAATCCGGAGGGAGAGCCGGATGTACTGCCCTGAATGCCCTTCAAAGCCTGGGCTGTGTGTGCCTGGCTGTTTTAGAAGTTACCACACAAGGAAAAGTTTGGGGAAATACCGTGAGTGTAAACTGCCTGTTTTATATTTTCATATGTTCAGTTTCACGGTTGGCAATACTGTCATGTATTTAGTTAGAGCTCTTGTGTTTGTAGATTTGTACTTATTTTATAATTAGTTAGTGGTTTCTTTGTTGTTTATAAACAACAAAGAAACGTGATGGCGATGTGCGTGGGGTGGCGCTTGACTGGCAGTGTGCGTGGGGTGGTGCTTGGCTGGCGGTATGGGTGGGGTGGCGCTTGGCTGGCAGTGTGGGTGGGGTGGCGCTTGGCTGGCGGTGCCAGCCAAACGCCAGTCCACACACTCATCAGCTGGTGTGATTGCTGAATCAGGCATGTGGGCGTATGAAAGTGATGGGCCCTTGACTGGCGCTGACTGTCGATGCGAGTGTTGTAATGTGCTGGGCCCGTGGCTGGCGGCGTGAATGGTCTTGTGCATGTCATGTATGAAAGGTGTGTGAATGGACTGTAAAGCGGTTGGTGCCTTGCCGTGGCTTTACAGCTCACAAGCTGTGAGTCATTGGTTCAGTTTTTTGGCCTTTCAGTTATTACCAGTGCATTTCACTGTTGTGAAATCTCTTGTTAATAAAATTTGATCTACTGAACCATCACTCACCCTCGTGCCAAATCCAACCAGTATGTGTGGTACAAATGACAAAACCTGCTCCGCTGTAATCAGGCATCGCAGCACACTTGTGACACGCTAGGTGTCTCAGGTGGGACCCCGATGATTAAGCATGCCACCAACTTGGTTGGTGGGTGAAGGGTCTTTTTCACATAACCCAAGTGCGTTTCTTTTCACAATTTTAGTGTTTGGCACATCACAAAAGTATGTGGACACATCAAAATGATATATTACAAAAATACCTGTGTTTGGGGGGGAGGGGGCACCTATGTTTTTGGTCCTGGGTGGGGCCTTCATCTAGGGAAACCTACCAAACCCAGACATTTTTTTAAACAAGACACCCCAAGGAGTCCAGGGAGGTGTGGCTTGCGTGGATCCCCCAAGATTTTCTTACCCAGACTCCTCTGCAAACCTCAAAATGTGCTTAAAAAAGCATATTTTCCTGACTTTTGTTTGTACAATCACCGCTCCAGCACAAAATTCCTACTCCCCAGCATTCCCCTCAGTCTCCCAAGTAAAATGACACCTCACTTGTGTGGGTCCCCAAAGCAGAGTCAGCCTAAAGATGTATAAAAGAAGAATATGTGCTTATCAACTCGCTGTGCTATCCCCATAATCTGTGTGGAAGGAAATTTGTGGCTTATCTCAGATTGCAGAACTTTCTGTTGCGGGCGCTAGGCCTACCCACACAAGTGAGGTATCATTTTTATCGAGAGACTTGGGGGAACGCTGGGTGGAAGGAAATTTGTGGCTCCTCTCAGATTTCAGAACTTTCTGTCACCGAAATGTGAGGAAAACGTGTTTTTTTTAGCCAAATTTTGAGGTTTGCAAAGGATTCTGGGTAACAGAACATGGTCAGAGCCCCACAAGTCACCCCATCTTGGATTCCCCTAGGTCTCTATTTTTCAAAAATGCACAGGTTTGGTAGGTTTCCCTAGGTGCCGGCTGAGCTAGAGGTGAAAAATCTACAGGTAGGCACTTTGCAAAAAACACCTTGGTTTTCTGTCAAAAAATGGGATGTGTCCACGTTGTATTTTGGGGCTTTTCCTGTCGCGGGCGCTAGGCCTACCCACACAAGTGAGGTATCATTTTTACCGGGAGACTTGGGGGAACATAGAATAGCAAAACAAGTGTTATTGTCCCTTGTCTTTCTCTACATTTCTTCCTTCCAAATATAAAAGTCTGTAAAAAAGACATGAGAAATGCCCTGTAATTCACGTGCTAGTATGGGCACCCTGGAATTCAGAGATGTGCAAATAACCACTGCTCCTCAACACCTTATCATGTGCCCATTTTGGAAATACAAATGTTTTCTTGATAGCTATTTTCCACTCTTTATATTTCAGCAAATGAATTGCTGTATACCCGGTATAGAATGAAAACCCACTGCAGGGTGCAGCTCATTTATTGGCTCTGTGTACCTAGGGTTCTTGATGTACCTACAAGCCCTATATATCCCCGCAGCCAGAAGAGTCCAGACGACGTAACGGTATATTGCTTTAAAAAATCTGACATTGCAGGAAAAAGTTAGAGTAAAACGTAGAGAAAAATTGCTGTTTTTTTCACCTCAATTTAATTATTTATTCTTTTCAGTCGTTATTTTCTGTCAGAAACCCTTTTAGGATCTACACAAATTACCCCTTGCTGAATTCAGAATTTGGTCTACTTTTCAGAAATGTTTAGGTTTCTGGGATCCAGCATTGGTTTCACGCCCATTTCGGTCACTGACTGGAAGGAGGCTGAAAGCACACAAAAATCGTTAAAATGGGGTATATCCCAGTAAAATGCCACATTTGTGTTGAAAAATTGGGTTTTCTGATTCAAGTCTG
The DNA here is from genome assembly GCF_031143425.1 of Pleurodeles waltl. NCBI lineage: Eukaryota > Metazoa > Chordata > Amphibia > Caudata > Salamandridae > Pleurodeles > Pleurodeles waltl. The sequence goes on from NC_090448.1 coordinate 455,554,708, forward strand.
CCTGTTCCTGAAAGCTTGGAAGCTGGTGATTTTAGCACCGCAAACACTTTGTTGATGCCATTTTCAGGGAAAAAACCACAAGTCTTCTTCTGCAGCCCCTTTTTCCCATTTTTGTGAAAAAAAACGAAATGTTCACTGTATTTTGGCTAATTTCTTGGCCTCCTTCAGGGGAACCCACAAAGTCTGGGTACCTCTAGAATCCCTAGGATGTTGGGAAAAAAGGACGCAAATTTGGCGTGGGTTGCTTATGTGGACAAAAAGTTATGAGGGCCTAAGCGAGAACTATTCCAAATAGGCTAAAAAAGGCCTGGCACAGGAGGGGGAAAGGCCTGGCAGCGAAGGGGTTAAAAGAATAGTAGACCCTCACAGAGTAGGCAAAAAGGTGTGTATTGAGGTGTAGAAAACATCTAATACACAGCAGGAGTTTGGTAATAAATCCCTGTTGGAGTCTGCTTTATGTCCTTTTGGTCAGATTGTAGTCACTTCCAGCAGTCTGGCCTACACCCTGCTCACAACGTAGGCTGTGTTGATCCTTCTTAATGCTTCAAAGGTATCGGTATGTTTCCTGGGGCTATCTATTCAGGTCGTCATGCTGTGTGGTTCAGACTAGTTTAATGGCTTGAGCAGAGAGTAAGACTTCTCTATGAGGTTAGCTCAAGTGTGCCTTTGGAATATGGTCCCGGTTGGTCTCTCTTCTCCTAACCTATTGATAACAGTTATGGGGAGTTTTTGGTCCAGATCAGGTAAAGGGGTGAGACATCCATGTTGATATGGTAGGTCCTTGTGTCTTCCAGCAAAAGTTGCAATTATGCGGAATCCCAAAATTTCTTAGTTTGGTCGTTTAGTGGCAATCAAGTTCTGGTTCCAGGAGCCCAAACTAATTAGGTCACCTTTTCAGCTGGGATGAAATGCCAAAAACATCTACCATGTTATACGTTCTTCATAGGAGAAGTCGCCCAAGAAGGAAGTTCTACTTTTCTGGATCATATGTGAGCCATATTTTTTTTAGCTTCTGAGAGAATAGGTCTTGCGTGCTGAAATCATAAAAGGTTAAAAAATTGCGGGCGCACCGAGCTGTGTTGCATTGTTCTGTGCCCTTCCTGAAACTCTAATGGTGGTGAGAACGTCAGACCCTTAATGTGGGTATTAAGGTTTGCAGGAAATTCATGATATTGCTTGTGTATTACGCCTCTGGAATCCTAAAAATCCTTTTTTTTTTTTTTCTAGGGTCCTCCATGGTTTCGTCCTCCATGCCATGGTTTTAGTCACCCTGATTGCCCAGTTATAATGCTATAAGCCAGGGAGGCGCTTGCCACCAGGGTTCCACATAGCAGCACCAGTACCTCTTGGCGAAGAACTGGTTAGTGCTTTTCCAGCGAGGAGACCTCACCAGCACAGCTTGTGGCTCTGGCCACTGGAGTAGATGGCTGCAAGATAGTAGGGTCTCCAGGGCTTGCACAGATGATTGGGCCTAGAAAGTCTCCAACTCGGAGCAGTGAACGTCACATCAAAGGTTGCATCCCCATTGCACCTGCTCTCACAAAGCTCATTAATCTAGAGTGGTGCCCCCCAAGGACATTACTGCTATGGCCATAAAAACTAATCAGGCCATTTTAAAGCACAATTTTGGAAGGACCACTCTGGAGCCACCAGTAACTTGACAATGCAGCTCTGTCCCCCCCATACACTTTCAATCGGAAGGCTGACAATTCACAACTGCATCACTGGAAGAGATGAAAAGCAGCTGGGTCTTGCAGTGAACAGAAAGGAATAGGCCTTGGCATAGGGCTCCACAAAGTCAGCCCCGGCCCGTGAGTACTAGTATAGGGTCACCAGAAAGAGCAGAAACATCACCCAGACCCAAAGGAAATATTAGCAAGCAAAGAAGAGGTCCTTGAACACCTGGACAGCTCAAAAAGCCACAATAGAGAAACTCAAGGAATAAGAACAATGAAAGTGGAGAAAACATTAAGGGAATTGACTCATCACTAAAATGAATGCCAGAGGTGGTAATGAAGACAAGAACAGGCTGAACATAAGGGATTGCAACCCATTATTCTACTATAGTATAGGCTAGGAGATCAAAAAGGTAATTAATTCCCATTCACTTGTTCATGCTCTAGAGTTATGAGTTTACAAATTACAACTGAGTTGGAGGGGAGAACGTTGGAAAATCTCTCTTATTCCGAGGGTTCAAGTGGGAGGATTTGGGGCAGGGAAGAGTTACATAAACAGTGAGTGTAAACTGGGATAAGTAAATCAGGAAAAGGTTCAAAACGTAGCTATGGGAAAGGGTAAATACATTAGCCCCAACAGAAAATTAATATAAGAGACTGATAAAAAGTAAATTCAAACCCTAACCAAAATAAGCATTACCGGTGATACATGTCTGACTTTCAAATACTGGTTGATACATTCTATCTAGAATTGTACTTCCTGTTACGTAACAATAAAAGACTGTGTAAAAAAATAAAAAAGGGATTATGTTGCCAACTCCTAAAATTACTAAACAGAAGGTCAGCAGCCTCAATATTCTGCTTTGACAATTGAACATTCTCCAGGAATTGGATTTAGGTGAGGGAGAGGTCTGTTTCTCAAAACACCCACGTGTTGAAAGAAGATCAGGTCTAAGAAACAGCTAAATTTAAGAGCCATTAAATAGCAATATTTTTCTTTAGCTTGGAAGAACATACACAAGTGGGAATACCTATTAGTGGGGACTCTGGGTGGTGGTTAACAGAGGTGGGAGGATTTCCCTGATCACCTTAATTTAAATATAGCCACCTAACTAAAGGGAAGAAAGATTTCTACATAATGCCTGTAGGAAAATGGGCCTTGTTGCAGTACCCCCAACCCCAAACATTTTGCCTCATATAGATACTGACTTGACTGAGAGTGCTGCTAACCGGGCCCCAGCACCAGTGTTCTTTCACTAAAAATGTACCATTGTTTCCACAATTGGTACACCCCTGGCACACAGTTAAGTCCCTTGTAAAAGGAAGGGTGCACTGCATCACAGGTGAGGGCACAGCTGCATGAGCAAGATGTCCCTACAGTGTCTAAGTCCATTCTTAGACATTATAAGTAAAGTGTGGCCATATTAAGTATATGGTCTGGGAGTTTGTCAAAACAAACGCCACAGTTCCATAATGGCTACACTAACTACTGGGAAGTTTGGTATCAAAGTACTCAGAATAATAAACCCACACTGATGCCAGTATTTATTAAAAAATGCACACAGAGGGCATCTTAGAGATGCCCCCTGTATTTTACCCAATCCTTCAGTGCGGGACTGACTGGTCTGTGCCAGCCTGCCACTGAGAGACGAGTTTCTGACCCCCTGGGGTGAGAGCCTTTGTAGTCTCTGAGGCCAGAAACAAAGCCTGCACTGGGTGAAGGTGCTTCACACCTCCCCCCCTGCAGGAACTTTAACACCTGGCGGTGAGCCTCAAAGGCTCAGGCTTCGTGTCACAGCACCCCAGGGCACTCCAGCTAGTGCATATCCCCACCCCTGGACAAAGCCCCCACTTTTGGTGGCAAGTCCAGAGAGATAATTAGGAAAAACAAGGAGGAGTCACCACCTCAGCCAAGACCACCCCTAAGGTGTCCAGGGCTGAAGTGACCCCCCTCTTTGCAGAATCCTCCATCTTGGTTTAGAGGACAGGGACCAAAAGGGACACGAATGTGCTCCCCTCCCCAAAGGGAGTGAGCACAAGGAGGGTGTAGCCACCCTCAGGGACAGTAGCCATTGGCTACTGCCCTCTGACCCCTAAAATGCCCCTAAATCTTTTATTTAAGGGCTCCCTGAACCAAGCTAGTCAGATTCCTGAAGACCTCACAAGAAGGACTGCTTAGCGGAAACCCCAGAAGAAGGAAAGGAGACAACAACTGACTTGGCCCCAGCCCTACCAGCCTTTCTCCTGCTTCAAAGGACCTGCAGAAGAAAAGTGACACACCCTGCAGGTCCAGCGACCTCTGAAAAAACTCCAGAGGACTGCCTGCATCACAGAGGATCAAGAACTCCCATGGACCGCGGCCCTGTCCAAAGAAGAACAGAACAAGAAACCTCTTCTGAAGGACTCCCACCTCATTCCAGAAGTGTGAGCCCTCACCACGTTGCACCAGAAGCCCACGGCCCGAGTCAAGATGACCCAACCAACCAGAGAGGACCCCCAAGTACCCACCCTGGTAGAGGGAATCCCGAGAACCCCCCCTAACCGCGACTGACCTGGACGAAGATAACGGACGCCAAAGGGCCCAATGCACCGCAGCCCCCAGGCCTTGGACAAATCGACACCCGGTGCAGCAACTACCAACAGGCGGCCCTCTTCCCTGTCTGACTGGTGGTATGGCCGAGACACCTCCGTGGACCTCGCCTGCAGAGTCTGAGTGACCCCTGGTGTCCCCTCAGAGTTTCTTTGGAAACCAGATGCCCTGTTTGCACCCTGCACCCGGCCACCTCAGTGCCGCTGTGGGTGTGGGATCGGTGCCTACTTGGGGCTCCTCCAATCCCACCTGGTCAGCCTTCCGAGCCACGAGTACTTACCTGCTGGCAGACCGAAATCCGAGTACCCCATGTCCCCATAGGAGCCAACGTTAAAATTGCTAAACTTTGACCTCTGCACCCGGCCGGCCCCGTGTTGCTGGTGGCGAGTGTTTGGGGTTGACTTGAACCTTCAGCGGTGGATTACCCATAACCCAGAGACTGGAACTGTAAGTCGTGTACTTACCTCTAAAACTGTACTTTATTTTCTTCCCCCAGGAACTGTTCTGAAAATGCTCTGTGTCCACTTTTAAAATAGATATTCTCGGTTTTCTTAAAAAAACTTTACTTGACTTAAATGAAACAAAGTTACATTGATGTCTATGCTAAGTACTTACCTGCAACAGTATTTACTTCTGAACTGAGTCTTGTGGTTCTAGTAATAAAGTAACAAAAATATATTTTTCTATATATGGAGTTAAGTCATTGAGTGTGCGTTTCTTCTGTTGCTAGTGTGTGTACAACAAATGCTTAACACTACCCTCTGATAAGCCTAACTGCTCGACCACACTACCACAAATAGAGCATTGGTATTATCTATTATTGCCTCTGTCAAGCCTCTTGGAGAACCCCTTGACTCTATGCACACTATATCTCATTGTGATATTGTATATGCAGAGCCAGCTTCCTACAATGCCATACAAGAAAGAATAGCCGTTTGAAAAATACCAATGATTGTGTATGTGTGTGTGGGGGCTCTCAAAGGCCAATTGCAGCAGAGAAGTCACCAACACTTCCCACAGGGGAGGAAAACTGCTTAGTGAAGAGTCTGATTGATGCATGGAGACATCACCAACCTCTTCATATCAACTACTCATATTTTTCTGTGGGCCACCGAACATTTGAGGATAGATCATATACGGAGATACCAGACAGACAATGCAATACAGGTACCTATAATACTCTCAGACCACAGCCCATCATGGGAACATTACAATGCTAGCATTCATTACCATACCTAAATCCAACCACTAGCGTGCACGGGCACAGGCTTTCTTAAAATGCTTATTTATTTATTTATTTTGGGGGGGGAGGGGGGGGTGTACATGGCCGCCTCCCCCTGGCCAATCTCAGCCCCAGGGATCCCAGCCTAAACATTTTATTTGTTTTTGGGGGAATAGGAGGCACATGGCAACCCCAGGCCGATCTGGGTCCCATGGACCGCATCCTTTGGGGCCCGGACATGTCACTTGATGCCTCCCAGGGCACCCAGTCACCACTGGGGGGGGGGGGGGGGGGGAGGGAGGGCGTGGCGGTCCCTGCGGTCCCAGCCGGCTCCCCACCTCCTGAGGGAGCAGGCACTGCTGTCACAGACGGGGAGCTGCTAAACATGTAGCTCCCAGTCTGTGACAGCAATAGTTTCCTATGTTTCTCTGCCTGCATCTCTGCAGTCAGGGAAACAGAGAAAACCTCCACCTCCAGCAAGTGAGAGCTGTTTGACAGCATTCACTTGATGTAACCGGAGTAGTTGCTCCGACTTGTTGGGAGCTGTCAAAGCTCCCGCCAAGTCAGAGCAAACAGCTATGTCCCGGAGGCGGGCACCCATGGACATAGCAGGAGCAGGCTCTGGGGTGAAGCGGTCCCCAGGGCCATCAATGGCTCTTCTAGGGGGGCCATTCAGTCCCCCTACAACTTATACAGCCCTGGGAAGGTGGTGGCCCCAGAGGCCCAAAACTGAACCCCATATCTTGTTTAAATTTAAACTCGGGGAGGTGGTCTCCAGGAATGGGGGGCGGGTAGCCCTCCGCATATAATTAGATATTAGGGGAGGTGGCGATCCCTGAGGCTGCATGGGGGAGGAGAGGGCAGGCACCCACTGAGCCCCACTCCCCTGCATTCATGATTTCAATGCCTGTGGGTTTTTGTTTTGTTTTTTTTGCCAGATCCGCTGTGACTCCCGCTGAAAATTTAAAAACAGAATATTTTTTTTTCCTCTGGAGGGATGTCCCTAGCCTGGACCCTTTTCTTCTTTTTAATCTGTTTTTTTCTAGGACTCAGCTGAAGCCGAATTCCAACATGGCTGCCAATCCGATCTCAGCATGAGATCAGGAGGGTTCACTAAGCCTTCGCGTCCCTATAGTTACAAATTTGGACTTTCTTTAATTTATCAAAAACTACTTAACAGATACACACCAAGTAACAAAAAGGTTGATTCTGGACCAAGAGCCACCTTTCTACCAAATTTGGTATAATTTCATCCAGTGGTTTGGGCGCTATTTCTGTTTGAAATTCTTACAGAAAAATAAAATGCATGGGGGAAAAAGCACTTTGGGACCCAAAACCCAGCCCCCCCCCAACACACATTTTCTATCAGCCGCTGCTTAACAGGTCTCCCTGAAACTTTTTGAGCGTCATATTTTTTGGAAAATTTAGTGAAGAATCAAACGGCACCAAAGTTATCAGCAAAACAAAAAACATGTTTTCTATAGAAACAACTATAACTACCTAGTCCCTAACGTCACTAGGGGATATAAATTATATATAAATAAAAGATATATATATATATATATATATATACACACACACACACATACATACACACACTCACATATACACAAGCACTCACACATACAATCTTTGCCAATATATTTAGTACAAAGTTGCCATTAAAATACAGCAGCACTTTAGTTGTATTTAACTCTTTCATGTTAACCAAAACACTGAAATAGTTTTACAGTCCTACAAACAAATTTGAATGGCACAGTGACAATCACCTCACCTCTGAATCGATATACAAATTAAGAGACAACTTACCAAAAAAACTATCAGACTAATAACTTGAATACAGAGTGGGTGAAAAGGAGGGGGGGGGGGGGAGGGAAGAAAAGAAGGGGGGGGAAGAAAAAAAAAAAAAGAAAAAAAAACACTGGCTCGTCAAATAAAAGATAAAAGCACTTTCTAAATACAGCCAATTATACCAACCTCTGGAATTACAAACTGTCCAGCAAAGAGCAGCGCATCTAGCAGGTTGTCAAGAGCGTCATTACGTATTGTGTATATGGGCACCTAGAGGACATAAAGGGTGAAATATCAATACAAATGCTACCTAAGGAAATATCAATAAGATACAAAAGCATATTAAATATGAACCCTAAACAAAAATGTTGATGGCAACCAATACTGTGGGTGTGTATGGACGTCCTGTTTTGGAGCTTCCTAAAGAAAAGGTTTTACCTATACAATTTCTGCCTTCCACTTTAAAAGTTGTGAGCTTCCCTGAAACATGCGTCTTTTGTAGCGCGTCAGAAGAAACATAAGACAATGCATTGGGCAAGGAGCAGTAGAGCATTTACACTTCTGACTTCCTTTCATAACTGCTTTGCCACCAAGCATGTTTGAAGTCCAAACTATGATAAATTTTCACGCAGCCATGACTCATTGTGACCATTTGGAATGTGGTTACTTGCCCGGTTAGCTCACCACTGACAATGGACCAGTGCCATTCATTCACGATTGTCTTGCTTCGTGGGTATGAGTACTCTGTTGATTTTTTAGCAAGATCATAGTTCTACAATTGTTGCAAAAGCTGTTACACAGATTAAGGGTACTATCCTCTGCTGTGTGCCCGAGCTGTCAGTCTCAGATTCTATGGAGAACGATATGTGGATTTCATACAGTACAGTGAAGGTAACATTTATTAATATAAGGTACCAAATGGCTGAAAGTCCTGGAGAATGCGACATAGTATTCCCCGGAAAGTTTGCAACCAGTGTTGCATCAATCTTTCAATAGAGTCATGAGAAAATGTAATATTTTAGATGTTCCTGCAAATAACATAGGCCCAGTCTGCAAAGGCACAGTGAGCAGAGAAAAGGGACAGGTTGGAGTGCAGCGCTAAATGGATATTAGTGGCTAGGAATAATTCACACATTCCATCAATCACATTGATGTTCTTCGATAGGGCTTATTGGGATATGAAACTTTAGTACACAAAGTAGTTAGCCAGCCAATCAGGCTGTTGCCTTATTTGGCTTCCACTACCACTTTAAGTGCAGTCGAGGACCCTTCTGTGCCTCCTCGTTTCACCAGTGTGCGCTGCAACAACTCCCAAACCCCAGCTCAAAACCACAACTTCACTGACCTGCAGCGCACTTTTTCTACAGAAGCGATTTTCAGCCGCAGACGTAGCTGTCCCAGCTCCTCCCGTTTGCAGGTCAAAGATATAAGCTCGATCGCCACAGAACAGCCAGGGCAGCGGTATCTGCAACGTGAAATCCGTAGGGGAGGGAAGAACAGGGCTGCAAGGCAGAAGCGCGGTTTTTACTACTATGCCAAAGCAGCGAGAGGCAGCTTCTGCTGATCTCCCTACTTTGGATTAAGAGAGTGTTTATAAGCCTTGCCTTCCTTATCTGCAAAACAATAACAGCTGTTAATTAATCCTTACACCCCCCCCACCAATGGTTCCTCGCTTGTGTCTAGGACCCATAATTGTGGGTGCAGATAATTAATAGCCATTATTGCCAGCAGGTGTTGCCAATAATGCATGGTTCATGGATATGTGTTAGTAAACAATGGGCAGGGTCATAAATCTCACAACTATTGGGACAAAGATGTACCTACTGGGGCTCTGTGGTTAAATTGTGAACTCAACCGAAAATCAATTGAGTAAACTTGTGTACTTCAGTTCCAATCTTGACAAAGCTAATTTTAAAACACTAAGAAGTCAATGTATGATTTGTGTAGTTACATTAGGAGTTCTAGAAGCTGAAAATGTTATAGGGCAGTGCTCCCTCCCCACTAGCCAGTATGCTATATTGCATAAACACCGATCTGATAAAAACAGAACTTTCGTAACCCCTCCTGGCATAACACTGTGCCCTAGGAAAGAAGGGGTGGGTGATGTCCCAAAGGCACTGTAACCAAGTGAAAATAGGAGCATTCTTACACGGTTTTACCGGTGCACAATGCCTACCAGGCTAAGAACGGAAAGGCACACTTCCTGACCAGCACATACCTCCCTGGGTGAAAACTGGGACTTTGAACCATGTTTTTGTCCAGTGTAAAAAGAACCAATGCTTTTCTGTTGCAGGAGTGAACAGAAAACTAGTCAATAAAACGGAGTCCTCCCTATAGATTACATTGCCTAGGCATTACGTAATCGGGCGCTGCTGACAGATTACTCAACTGTAAACAAAATAAAGTGTCGCAAGTTTAACTTGACGTCCCTGGTCAAACAAAGTTATCTAGAGGTCACGTGTGCAGAGTCCATGGATCCAAATCTCATTGCCATTTACGACGAAGACGTTCCACATTTCAATCATTAGGTACCAGGATGTTTTTACAACACTGTTCTGGAGCAGTGGTTCCTAACATTTTGGCTTCTGTGGACCCTCACTTTATCAGTACTGGAACACCCACTAAATCAGTATTGTAATCCGCCGACCCCTCACCGAGTCATTATTGGAAGCCGGAGACTCAGCCTTAACAAGCTTGATGATTTGAACCGCAAAACAATACACAAAAAATACAGAAACAAGCATTCAATCAAGCACAGACAAATATCACATTTTATTTAATTGCAAAAAAAATAAAAAAAATAATGATAATTAATAGGAAGATTGGAGCTTTTCTAAATTCAACTAAAGTGACACAGCAGTCATGGACGCCCTCAGGAGGCTTCGCGGACCCCCAAGGGTCCCCGGACCACAGGTTGGAAACCACTGTTCTAGAGCACCGAGGAGCAAAGAAATAGTTAGAAACTCAAAAAGGCCAAAGGGCATATGGTCACTCCCATTGTTAGATGAGCCATCTCCCATATGATTTATTAAAGCTGAAACTCGGGAGAACAAAGCTTACGACTACCCTGAATTGAGCTTACAAGGTGCAAGTTTATCAAGTGCCATAATACAGGACTGAACGGGATTTGATGCAACGTACATAGTCAAGCATATTTTAAATGCAGGTTTTGGGGAACAGCACCCCAGAGGGAGTTCTGTCCCCCGGGTGCTCTGTGAGAACGAGTCACAGTCTAGATGACCGCTTTGAGGGCTACATCCGTTAAAGGATACAACCCAATGCATATTTAAGTGGCCATTTTAGGGCTGCCACCCTCTATTTTATGGCAGGTGCACGGTGATAGCCCTTAGAGACAAATATTTTTGGTAGTTTTTCACCCTCAGCGACGAGGTATAGTGAGCATTATACCCGTATTTTGCCTAGCGTACAAATCGGTGGCAGTATGACCTTTGAAGATGGCTAACGAAAAAGTGCAGCAGGCACTCCGACTTTTGCAGGAAACCGGGTGCCTGGGCCTTTTTGTGGGAGGCGGCACGCTCACTCAGCCGTCTCGGCCGGCGTGCCGTGCATTGGGCAGGGTGGCAGCTGCGGTTCTGGCATGCCCTCACCTGGCGCTTGTGACTCTGGCCCAGGGAAGGCCCTAGTAGGTCTCCACGGCCGCCCGCGAGGCTTGTGCAACTAAAGCGGGTCGGGGTGCAGTCAGGGAGGGGTCGAGGGGCATGAGTGACATGTCCAGAGTAGGTGAGGTGAAACCAGGGACTTGGAAGGCTAAGCCAGCTTCGAGAGGCCTCAAGGTAAAAGTGGGAGTACAGGGCCACAAAAAAGGTCCAGTCCCTTACATGCGGCACAGCAGGCAGGGGTTTGAAAACGTGCTACAGCCAGGCAGAGAGGAGGAAGAGGGCGAGGAGATAGTAAGGTGCAGGCCACAGAGCCTGCTCTTGGAAGCAGTCGGCCTGCCAGGGCATGATGGGCATGCCTAAGCCCCATGGAAAGGGGAAGGATATCAGCAAAGGCCCAAGTAGTGCAAGCTAGGGGTGGCCTGTATTCCACAGGTAGTTAGGAGTTAATCAGGGAGCTGCCGTACAGGGATGAGCCCGGCAGAGCTGGATCAGGCCCACATGCGAGGTTGTATGGGTTGAATGGGACTGGCTGGACAGAGCTCCCAGGGGAGTTCAGGATAGATGGCAGGCAGGATCACCTTGGTGGAAGTCGGATCACTAGAGAGTAGGAGGTCCCTTGTGGGAGCAGACCATTGCTTAGCCCAGCACACCCCCCCCCCTTTGCAGCGAGGCCAGGCCCGACTGTGCTGGCTGCTGCCGTGCTGGAATGGAGTGATGCCGATGTTTTGGTGAGGAGGTTCTGTCTCAGGTGGGTAGGCCAGAGGATATATTCAAGGGACAGGAAAAAATGCACATACAACACAAATGTTGTTGGTTGCTAACAGTCAAATAGTACATTTATGTTTCAATACAATCGCTTAGTGGACCAAGAGACAGTAAAGACACGAGGTTTTTGGATTGGATGTATAGCGTCTGTAGCCCAGACGTAATTGATTCTTGGAAAACAAATCTGGATGAGCCAAAAAGTTGACGTAGTGCATTGCACAACAGAATACAAAAAAAAAAAAAAAAAAAAGGAAAAAAAAAAAAAAAAAATCACAAAACACTAAAACGATTAGGGAGACATGCTACAAGACATACATAGGTATGTTCACAGCAGCTAACAAGTTTCATCAAAGCGGAGTAAAATTAAGTGGACTTCTTACCTGAGAGCCTGTTAGCACAATGGTTTTACCGAGGTTCTCACACATGAAAGACAGGGCTGATGCTGTGTAAGCCATTGTGTCAGTACCATGTAAAACCACAAAGCCGTCATACTGTTCATAGTTTTTCTGAGGATGAGAAGACATTTTTAAAACAAACAATTTTTTTCCCTAGCTAATACTGTACTCCCTTATATTTCCCAACATTTTCCCAACCCTAATGGCATTACCACCCTTTAGAACAGAATCATAAGTAAAGTCAATAGATCAGATCTTGGCAAGCTAGTACAATGGTTACGTTTTCTTATTTTGCAAGGTCATGCCACAAAACTAAAACGAAAAAAACATGCTGTCATCTAAACGTGGTGGCAATTAGCTTGCACCAAGAAATAACCAATTCAAACAATTTTAAAAGACCGGTATGTGAGCGTCCTAGAAGGCATGTGTATTTAGTAGAGATATAGAAACCCTTTGTAGTGGTTATCAAATGATTTTTATTGGCGCCAAGAAAAGATACCATTGTCTACGAAGACACCTTGCCCCATGCTGCAGGCTGTGGAAGGCAACGCAAAACGTGAATGATGGTTGAGCCCCACTGCATGTATATATGTTTGCAAGTATGTCGGTATTTATTTTGTCTAGGTTGTACAAGGCTGGCAAATGGCTAAAGCAGTCTCTTGGTGACAACCAACCCTTCCCCGCTCAAACAAATTAGCAAAATAAAGTCCAAGCCATTCAACAGTTACCTATATATCTACAGAGGGCTGGGGAGTTCATGTTTTGGAACATAAATTTCATGATGGAAGCAAGCAAATCAGGTTGGGGACTGATAGCCTTCGCAGTAAAAAAAACCCTGCAGCTTCCAGCAGCAGTAAGCAGTACAATACCAGTAGCATTCTTTCATTAGCATTCTATTGAAATACTCCCATTTGAAATACTAAATGACAGGGAAGTTTAGCAACGTGGGGGTTTTTCAGAACCTGGAGGTGCACTAAATAGTTAGTTAAACACAACTAGGATATTTTGCCTTCTCTTACCAAATAGTCACAATTAAATAAGCTACAGTGCTACGTAGTCACCATTTAATCATACAAAGTTATCTTGTTTACAAAAAACTGAAAGAGTGTTATGAAAATTAAGCAATGGGGCGTGGCCAAGGTTCTGAACATGGCGCTCTTCTGAATCTTTCGCTCCGGAGGGGCAGACAGTAAAACTCCTGAAAAATGAGCCAGCCTGGGCCGGCCCTCCTTGGAGTGCGGGCGCTGTGCCGAGGACCGGCCCACGACGCGGCCGAGCCTCCACTGCGGATCCGTGGAGAGCGGAGGACCGAGTCGGGCCGACTGATGAGGGAGGAGGCTGTCGGCCCCTCCCCTCGCTTGGAGCCGTGGCCTCGAGTGGAGCTGCGGGCCGCCGCGAGTGAGGAGCGGACGGCCCGTGTGCGGCGGGGACCTCGTCCGGGTCTCCCTGCCGCGCTGAAGGTGTCGGAGCGGCCAGCGGGGGCTGGGGGCCCTGGTGGGTCCTCGCCCCATCGAATATTCTACCTCCAAAGCCGGTGAGGCGGGCGCAGCCCTGGTTTTGCTGGGGCCGGCACGCGGGCGTAGCGCTAGGCCCAGGCGGGGCACCAGGAAGGCAGATCGGCAGGGGGCCGCCTGAAGAGTTGCTGGAGGGGGGCAGGTGACCCCAAGAGTCACACGCACGGAGATGGGCTCTGCTGGTCGGGGGGCACACGCGGGCCCTCTCAGGCCCCTGAGAAGCAGTAAAAGGCCGGAGCAGTAGGCGAGGACACAACCCGGGGGGGAAAGGAGCTGGCCCGAGATCACACTGTGCAGGATCACCGGGGGCCTTTCTGGGAGTAGGGGGGGGCCGCACCCCCCTGAAGAGTATGACTTGGAGCAGAAAGGAAAGGTCCAGTGGAGCTGGCGGCTGAGGAGGCTCACCCCACAGGGGAATAGTGACTGGCTGCTTGGTGGAGGAGGACCGTCGAATTCTGGGTGCCTTGGGAGCGCCATCGACCTTTGAGTGAGTACGCTGGGCACGACCAAGTGTGACGATATAGCCACGGAGGAAGCGCTGGAGAGGTGGTAAATACCCAGCGTCTGAAGGCGACCAGGCCGCGATTGCGGCGCATTCCTGATCCCAGTTGATGGGGAGGGGCCCAGTGCGCGTAACAAGTGGAAGAGCTAGACTGAAGCGGGTGGCAATCAGCCACGGTCTGTTAACGTAGAGCCCCCTGGCCTTGCGACTGGAAGCCGAGGATAGCCGGCGGGGTGCCTGGAGCCCAGCCCAGGGCTATCCGGGGGCAGAGGCGAGATCAGTGGAGACCAGAACGGGGGGGACACGGCAGGAGAAGAGCATACGATAACATTCAGACCGTTTTCCGGGCCTCCGGGGTACATCCCCTTGCTTGACCGATGCCCCCAAGGGCCGACACAAGAACAGAACCATGGACCCCGTGGTGCTGCCCGGGGACAGAGAAGCGGACTCAAAGAACCAGTCACAAGTCAAAGTCCAAGACACCCTAGACAAGATACTTGGGGCGATAGAGGACACAAAGTCAACATTGCAATGCAACATCAACCAAGTTGCGATTGAGGTGGGTCTCCTGAGAGCTGATCACCATAAACTGGTTGACAGAGTCAAAGAAACGGATTCCACGTTAGCGGACATCGTGCCAAGGCAGAAGGACGTGGCGGCAGAGGTAACCTCCCTGGCCAGCAGAGTGGCACGGCTTGAACAGCAAGCCGAAGATGCGGAGGGAAGAAACAGGAGAAACAATGTGCGCGTGGTGGGCCTCCCCGAAGGGACTGAGGGGGCGAACATGGTGGAATTCCTTGAGAAATGGTTGTGCACGGTGGTCGCACCGGGGTGCCTGACCCCCTTCTACACACTAGAGTGGGCGCATCGGGTGCCGTCTAGACCTCTTGCCCCTGGCAGACCTCCCCGCGCTGTAATCGCCAAACTCCTGCACTACAGGGACAGAGACACCCTTTTACAGAAGGCCAGAGAGATGGGCCAGTTTAAAGTAGCAAATGGTGAGGAGACACTATTCCCGGACTTCACGCTATACGTTCAGAACAGGCAAGCCTCATTCCTAGCAGTTAAAAGGGCCTTATGTGACGAAGGGATCCAGTACTCGCTGCTATATCCAGCAAGACTAAGAGTGATTGTGGAGGGGAAGACCACGTTCTTCCAGTCCCCGGAGGAGGCATGGGAATGGCTCGAGAGACATGGGTCCCAAACGGTGCGATCCGCACTTGAGGGCCTGGGGGGGGGGGGGGGGGGGGGGGGGGGGGAGGAGTGGAGTAAGACTCGCCGGGCCCCGAGGGGGAAGAGGTCCAGAGATCGTCCGCGACTGGCGCCAACACAAACACAGAGAGAGACGGGCAGTAGGGCAGCCATGGAGGCGGCGGCCCGAGTGGGCAGGGAGGTGTCCCCCCAGGAGGGTTCTGAAGAAGAGTCCGATGACACAAGGTGTCCTCCGCCAGGGACTTGGGGTGCTTGTCTCGCGCCCCGAAGGTGACCCCGCAAACGGCCGACGAGCTCTGATAATCCAGGCCTGCAGAGGCGCCCGGAGACATGGCACACTGAGTAAGCGAGTGGCCACCCCCCGACTAGAATCTCGCCTGTCCAACTAGGCTGGCGAGTACTGCAGTTATGTGTTTGAACAAGTTGCACTGTTGCACAGTTTTCTGGGCAACCTACAGTTCCGGAGGTGCCCTAGGGAAGGGGAGTTGGGGTTTGCAGTTACGAGTTAAAACGACAGTGTGGGTGGAGAAGACCGACCACAGTAAAGGTACGAGCATGCGAAGGGGTCAATCAGAGACCCGGGCGCACCAGGCCCAGTTTTAGCAGACTGTGCGAACAAGATGGCAGACTACAATTTCATAACCTGGAATGTCAGGGGGATGGGCACTCCGGCCAAAAGACATAGAATTCTTTCCTACCTAAAGAGAAGGGGAGTGCAGGTAGCAATGCTACAGGAGACCCACCTGGCACAGGGGGAGGGAGAGAAACTGAGATGCAGGTGGAGGGGGCAGGTGTTTGCCACGGAATACTCAGCTTATGCAAGAGGTGTATTGATTTGGGTCAGGGCAGGGGTCCCCCTAACGATTGATTCTTCCAACATAGACAAAGAGGGCAGGTTCGTGATACTGGAGGGGAAGTTACACGGGACCCCAATGGTTCTGAGTTGCATTTATGCCCCTAATCGGGACCAGGTCTCATTCATGACAGGCTTATCAAGACACCTTACCCGCCAACGCACTGGGGAAGTACTAATAGGAGGGGACTTCAATGCAGTATTAGATATAAACATGGACAGGTCCACCCCGCCACTACAAGAGGCAGTGCCAATTAAGATAGCTCAAAGACTGGTTGAGTGGCTGGGCACTTGGGGGTTGGTGGATATTTGGTGTGTGCAGCATCCAGTTGTTAGGGACTACTCGTTTTATTCGGGCCTCCACCGGGTGCACACCAGAATTGATAGGGTGGTCTGCACTGCGGGTCTGGCTAGTAGTGTGACTCACTCTGAATACCCTGCCCGCACTATATCGGATCATAATCCCCTATTGTTGTCGTTGAGGGTATCGCAGGACAGACCCCCCATACCGTCGTGGAGACTAGCCCCCGTGGCGCTCGAGGATCAGGCGTACAGAGAGGCTCTGCGCTGCCATCTGGCAGAATACATTGAGACCAACAAGGGATCCACTCCTTCCAGGGCCATGGAATGGGAGACACTCAAAGTGGTGACGAGGGGCTTCTGTCTTGGGCAGTCGGTGGGGGTGAGGCGCACGCTTGAGAGGGAACTGACTGCCCTGGAGAAGGTCATGCATGAGGGGGAACTGAGGCAGGGTCTGGTAGCACAAGGAGATGAGGAATACGACCGCGCCCGCAGAGAACACTCCCAAGTTGAGGAACGGTTCAGGTGTCACAGCACGCAAAAATACCTGGCATCCCTACAGTCAGAGGAGGGCAGATCGGGTAAACTACTGGCGTGGCTGGTGCGCCCTAGTGGAGATAGCGAGCCCATCACAAGTGTACTGGACAGTGGGGGACATCGTAGACTTAGTCCAGGCCCCATTAATGACGCATTTAGGGATTATTATCTGCACCTGTATAGGAGACCTAGCAATTTGGAGACGGAGGCGTTTGACAACTTTTTAGTGCAGATCCCTCTGCCGATGCGGAGTTCAGAAGGGAGGGACAGCCTGGGGGGGGCGGGGACTGCGGAGGAGATAAGTGAGGCCATAACGCAGCTGGCCCTTGGGAAGACCCCTGGTACTGCACGGTCTTCCCATGGATTTTTACAAAAAATATAAACCTTTACTGGTTCCCAGGCTGGCGGAGATGTACGCAGAGGCAATACATCGTGGAGAGCTGCCATGCACGCTGAATGAGGGTCTGGTGGTGCCACTCCCCAAGACAAACAATAGGGAAGCATCGGTGACCGGCTTCCGTCCATTATCTATGCTAAACAGTGACTTTAAGATACTTAGTAAGATCATGGCTGGCCGACTGCTCCCCCTCATGACCACACTGATACACGCTGACCAGAATGGTTTTGTCCCTGGTCGCAGCACCTCCCTGAACCTTAGGCGAATCTTCACTATCTTGCACATGCCCAACGAATTGAAACCGCCAGTGGGGATCTTGCTGGCGGTGGACTTTGAGAAGGCTTTCGACTCGATTAGGTGGGACTATCTAAGGGCGGTGATGTTGAGATTGGGTCTCGGGGAGAGCTGGGTAGACCTGCTGTACTCGTCCCCACTGGCGTGAGTGAAGACAGGCAGAACAATTTCCAGTGCATACCCGGTGTTTCGTGGAACCAGGCAGGGGTGACCCCTGTCCCCGCTGCTGTTTGCCCTGGCGATTGAGCCTCTGGCGGCCCAGTTGCGGAGGGAGGGTGTGGGTAAGGGGATTGAATGGGGGCCAACCGAGCAAGTTGTCTCTCTGTACGCGGACGATATACTAATTTATCTTAGGGACAGGGCTGGTGGTCTCTCCTGGGCTCTAAGGGTCCTGGAGGACTTCGGGGAGGTATCGGGGCTACGCCTTAACCGCGGCAAAACATGTGTTTCCCATGCTACCCGGCTGCACGCGCCCAGGAGTATGCCCGATAGACGTGAACTGGGCCCCACAGACCTTCAAATATCTGGGCATTCAAATATTCCACGAGTTGAGTGATCTCAGGGATGGTAATCTTGGCAAAGCGCTCCGATCCTTGCGGTCCTCGGTTGGGTTCTGGCGCTCACTGAAACTAACAATAATGGCCAGAGTGGCGCTGTCCAAAATGATTATGCTTCCCCGACTCCTCTATTACTTCGCTAACCTACCATTTGCCCTTTGGAAACGTTCAGCAGAACCAAGAAACGTGTGATGAACATACTGGACACATGTTGTATACTGTTACCTGCACACAGAATTACTTTTGAATACAAAGATTCATAATGTGTTCACTACATCTACACACCCATGGTGCATTAGGAGCAGATGTGTTTTGTAAACACTTACACCCGTTAGCTGGACACAGGCAGTATAAAATTAGGTAGCTAAGTATGTGGCACTTACCTGTCACTAAGTAAATTATAAAACAAACACTCATTGGATGATTTCATCAGTGATGTCACAAATGATGTCAGAGCAGGCCATGAGTGATGTAGCATGTGCGGTAATAAGTAGTGTATGGCGGGGGTACAATTTGTTAGCTCCGCTAACTACAACTGGTAAACTTGTGTGTGTGTGTGTTTTTTTAAGATGAAAACGTTACGTTGGCACTGACATTCACCCAACTATAACATCACTATAACTTTTGGTTCTTTCAGTGAATATATAATACACACACATTTATCTTAAATATGATTACCTTTCGTTTTTAAGTTGTGCGTAGTAAAGGCACTGCGCGGTAAAGGCTGCCTCCCCTCTAACCCCACCACAAGCATATTAACATTTATGATATTCTACGGGTCTGCCTTATCTGATCCTGTGGTCATACCATAATCTTACACAAATGATAATCGGCTTAGCATCTACAACAGCATAGATCACCTAGGCTATAAAGTACTTTAAATACTATCCTTATGCCACTGTCAACTGGATGGTCCAAAACTTCCCTCATCTCAGTTCTCACAATACGTAGGTCCG